>NC_069390.1:86101790-86422901 GCF_027475565.1 Acinonyx jubatus | reverse complement strand
GCTTTTATTTATTTATTTTTTAAAGTCACTGTTGTAGGAGAAGAATGGCATGTGGTTACTGCTAGGTGAGAATAGATATCTGGGTCCCTCATTTGACCTCTAATAACACCTGAAGGGGACTCCTCATTACTGTTGGACAAGGGTGGGGTTTCTGGCTCCTCACTAGGCCTCCACTGAAATCTCCTGGCTGACAGAGGTAGGAGTATCTTGTTCCTGCTTCCCATGTAGTCTCCACTGACACTAGGGAAGGTAGGTGTGGTGGTTTCATTACAGCTGGGTGGCAGTGAGTCCTGATTTTCCACTAAGTTTTCTCTGACACAAGCTCTGCAGGCTGAGGGGACACTTCATTATTTCCATGTGGACTTGAAGTCCAGTTCCCCATTTGTCTCCACCTACACCTCAGTGGAAGATGATTTGTCACTGCCCAGTGGGGGGTAAATCTCCTGGCTCTCTTCTTGGCCTTTGTGATAGTGACACTATAGGTGTTTTTTACAGCCTGATGAGGTGATGAAAAGTAACTCCCCATTCAGACTCTGCTGGCAGAGATAGGGTGGGGCCACAGCTTTTTTCTATGGCATCTGGCTGGAGTAGAGCTGTGATGGTCTGCAAGTTTTGTGTTTTGCTTGGCTTCCTTTTCCTGGTTCTTTGGCCAAAGAGAGAAGGCTTTTGTTCAGAGTTTGTCTGTGTTTCGGTCTGTTTGCCACTATCTTCAGCTCCAAATCTGGTATAGATAAGGTGAAAAATAAGCCAAGGGAACTCACCACTCTCTTGTCCTTGGTTCCCTAGGTCCCTGTCTCATCTGCCTTCTTCTACCTGCCAGAGTGTATTTATGTTATTTTATATATTCTGTCCAAGGCTTTTAGTTGTACATGGTGGAAGGCATGCGGAAACTATATTTACTCCTCTTTACACAAATGGAGAGTCAGCCCTCCTTTTGAGCTTCACAAAAGTTATCACAATTATCTAAACTGGGGACTGGGATCCTGGGCAAAGGTAGTTTTTATAATTGTTTAATTTATGCTTTTATATTTTATTGGTGAAAATATATTTAACATTTAATATTAAGATTTAATAGCCATGAACTATGAAAGCTGTTCTACAAATATCTCATTTAACCCTCACGGTGACCCTTTGTAAGGGCATTGCTATAACCCTGAATTTACAGATCAGAAAACTGGGGCTTGGCAAGCAGTTTACCAGGGGTCACACAGATGGTGAGTGCAGGGCTGGGTTCTGAACCTGCACCTGATTTCAAAGGTTCTACTGAGATGCCAACTGCCAAATTCTTCTGTCTGGGAGGCCTGGCAGACTATTGACTTATTGATGGGTTGTTGACTGTAGGAGTTATGTGGTTTGGCCAGAATCTTACTTGCTGTGGTGGATGGTGACTTTAAGGACTTCCATTGACCCAGGAGGGTACTGGGGGACAATTCTTAGAGAGTCAAGAGTTAAGCCCAGGTGCTCGAGGCCACCTCTTTCTTTTTTTTAGTTTCTAAACCAAAACAAGTCCTTTCCTTTAAAAGGGGCTCATCCTATCTGCCTGCTTCATAGGAACCTGGATTTGTTTAAAAGTTTGATCAGGTCATTTGGACCAGTATCTGACTTTGTTTGCACCCTTGAGTCTTTAGACTAGAGAAGAAAATCTTAGTCTGAGGAGTCCTGTCATTGTGCCCGTGAATGCCCATAAAAGGAGGTTTTTCCCTGTCATAAGCTTGCTGGGTTTTTTTAGCTCAGGAGGCCTGGTTTAAAAACAAACATCTAACATTTATGTTGGATCTTAACCAACTCCACCAATCTGACATTCTCTTTAAAGTGCAGTTGTAACTCCAAAGTATGTAGTGAAGAAAAAAAAAAGGAACACCTTCATACGTCACATCTCTGTTCCTGGCTGGAACTGAAACCTCACTTTTAATGCTGTTGCTTGTGTGGGGCCTGCTTCTACTGGGGAAGCAGTTTGGACTAGAGGGAAGGTAAGGGCTGAATATCAAAGAGATAGAGTTCAGACTTTAGCTGTGTAAGAAATTTAGTGATATGCAAACAAACACGTGGATGCTCCCTGATTCCCACACCCACATTTTAGAAACTGCGATGAACCCACAAGCAGAAAGAATGTGTCTAACTTGAGGTGATCAAAAGCAAGAACTTTGGAATCAGAGACATGTTAGGTCAGTCTCAGCTTCTCTACTTGTACTTGGGTGTCATTGGAAAGATTTCTTAACCTCTTTGCGCTTCAACTTCCTCAGCTGTGAAGTGAGGATAATGACACTCAGATACTCAGGGTTGCTGTTGCAAGGATTATATTAGATATTGCAAGGAAAATGGCCAGAACATACTCAGCACTCTATAAACATTCACAACTCATGACATGATCAGAATATAACTTATTATTGTCCCTTTAAAATTATTCAGTTGGCAAAATCTTCCTTTGCCTTAGAAGGAAATGCCTAGCAGGCACATCTTACCAATACATGATGGCCATAATGGCCTCAATTCAGAAACTGCAATATCCAGGCAAAGATAATAATCATTCTGAACTGGATTTAATTTTAAATCTCCTACCTATTTTGGCTTAAGTGAGCCTCAGGTAGGATCCTCCTGGAGCTAACAGTGGGAGAGAAGTGGGGGATGTGCTTGGTTCTCTATTTTCCAGCACTTTCTTTTCTTTTCTTTTTTTAAATATAATTTATTGTCAAATTGGCTAACATACAGTGTGTAGAGTGTGCTCTTTGTTTTGGGGGGTAGATTCCCGTGGTTCATTGCTTGCACACAACACCCAGTGCCCATCCCAACAAGTGCTCTCCTTAATGCCCATAACTCACTTCTCCTCTCCCCCCCATCCACCCTCAGTTTGTTCTCTGTATTTAAGAATGTCTTATGGGTTGCCTCCCTCCTCTCTGTGACTATTTTTTCCCCTTCCCTTCCCCCATGGTCTTCTGTTAAGTTTCTCAAGATCCACATATGAGTGAAAACATATGATATCTGTCCTCTGATTGACTTATTTCACTCAGCATAATACCTTCCACTTCCATCCATATTGCTGCAAATGGCATGATTTCATTCTCTCATTGCCAAGTAGTATTCCATTCTATATATAAACCACATCTTCTTTATCCATTCGTCAGTTGGTGTCCAGCCCTTTGTTTTCATCTTTCTCCCTCAACTCTTGGTTGGTTTCTGTTCCTGCCATGGATGGGAAGGTGGGTGATAGTGGTGAGAATAAGCAGGGAGAAGACATAGGAAAGGTCCTTGTTGACTGGAAATGTCCCAAAGTGGCTTTGTGCTTGGCGTGTTTAGAGAACTCTCTACTGGTGGGCACTTTGGTGGGTTCTTCCACATTCTCAATACCACTCACTTCTGCAGACCCCTTGACTCAGTGGTTGTATTTTAAATCTACCAGGACATTGAAAAAGAAACCTAGACAATATTATTTCCTTTTAAAAAAACAGCATTGAATCTTTCCAATTGCTTCTTTGGGGGTATGCTAAAAGCACAGGCTTATTCAGTGAAAATCAAAACCTCATATAATTTGAGGCAAAACATCAGCATAAAGTAATAGGTGAACATGGAAAATGCAATGTTAAAACAATTATACCCACTGAAATTTTGCACAGTGCACTGTAAATGAGGGCTAACACACTGAAAGTATTGTGTCATGTCACCGAACATGCCATGTACTGTAAGGTAATATTTGTTATGTCTATTTGCCTATGTGTTCAGACTTATGGTCCCATGTGTGTGATTGCTTTCAACTCCTACAGCCCTCAGCAGTCCTAAATTTATCTCTATCATTTTGAGGTTGGGGCCGCTCTGCTACTTAGGCAAAACCTTTTGACAGAATTTACAAGACAGCCCCAATCTTCCTCTTTTTCTCCTGGGCTAAAATCTCAATACTTGAGAGACATGATGCACACTTGCCCTGATAAACTGAGGGAAAGTGGTTTGATTTCCATGCAACCACCTCTGATGTCACCAAGATGGACACATAGGAGGCTCCTGACTTTCCTTTCTCCCATGGAAGTACTGAACAGCCAATTATACATGGATCAATTCCCTCTGAGAGAAATCCAGAAACACATGAGATGCCTGAAAAAATACAGACATAAATGGGTAAGAAAGGCTGAGACACTCTTTCACCATAAACTTCACTCCCAGTACATCACAGCATTTATAATCAGTAAGCATCCCCCAAATCCCAGTTTTTCCCTTAGAAGTGAGGGCTTTGTATTGCACATATAGCACCCCAACTTTTGAAGCTGCCACCCAAGGTAAGAGCCTCAAATCACTTCCAAACGCTAGTGGGTCTTGCATTCGGAAGTCCTGTAGGACTATAGTAAACAAAGAGACAATTGCAAATAGGTACACAAGTGCTCTCTGTGGCTATTCCTTTGGACGCAGTGCAGTCAGAGAAGGCAAAAATGCGTATCTCCCAGATTTTTCCTGAAAAACATTTGCATATTTTCTGAGCTGCTGCCTAAGGGCCCAGCTTCTAATCAACCTGCATCTGAGTGCTGACTGAGACCCTTTCAGGAGTTTGAAAGAGCTAGTGGGCACATCCCTTGCTGTCTCCTTCTGGCCCACTCCAACAATAAAACCAAACCTCTGGCTTCTCCCTGGAAGGAGCTTGTCTACACATCTAGTATCCCATTATTTAAGGCTGTCACCTGAGGAATGAACCTTCATCCTTAGTCACCTACCTGTGATAGCCAATGAAGCTCAACATTCATGAATCCCATAAACACTATTAAACAACAACAGAAACAACAACAAAAACAACAACAAAGCAATTTTCAAATGGGTGTGCAAGCACTTCCTGCAGCTACCCACCTCTTATCCCCTGGCTCAGAACAGATGAAGCAGACAAAAATGCCCATCTCATATTTCTCCATGGAAGGAGTATGACTGCATACTTTCCCAGCTGCATACTGTGGTTCTGGCTTCTAATCAGCCTGCACCTGAGAGCTGACTAGGATCCTCCTGGGAGCTTGAATGTGTGCACTCTTCCTCCACAGTCCCCCAGCTCATTCCAACAATAAGAACACATCTCCAGATTGTCTCTGGAGGGAGCTTTAGCACCCCAACTATTATATCTGCCATCCAAAAGACTGGATCCCAAATCACCTAGCTCTGAGAATTGATGGGATTTAGCATTTAAAGAAAGTCTCCTGGGACCATGCAAAACCAAAAGGTGGTTCTATTTGGGTAAATAGTCATTCCCAGTGACTATTCTCTCTGGTTCAGCACATAGTGTGTAGGCAAAAACACCCAGCTCCCAATTTCTCCCTGATAGAGGCTAGACTGTATATTTAATATCCTGATTATCCCCCCAGCTGCTGCCTGAATATTGGGCTTCCAATTAGCCTATATTGAGGATCTGAAGGGGCAGGTGGTTTGTAGTCCTCTGGAAGTCTGAAGAGGTGTGTGGGCTTTTCCCACGCCTTTGAGACATGCACATCTACTGGGACTAAGAACAAAAGTAATGAGTTGGACACTCACAAAGATTTGGGAAGCAACCAGGAGCTCAGACATGGCTGATTGATGAGGTTCATCTCCTAGAAGGGAGACTAATCTGTCAAGACTGAGAAAGGTGGCTGTTTTATCTAATGCACAAAAACTAACACAGAGAGTCAGGGAAAATGAAGAAACAGGAGAATATGTTTCAAACAAAAGAACAAGATCAATCTCCAGAAACTGATCTTAATGAAATTGAGATAAGAGATTTGCTCAATGTAAAGTTCAAATTAATGTAATAAATACAGTCACCAAAGTCAGGAGAGTTATGCATTAACAACATGAGAATTTCAACAGAGATAGAAAATATTGAAATGTATCAAACAGAAATAGAGATGAAGAACACAATAATTGCCCTGAAAAATTCAATAGAAGGGTTCACAGAACCCTAGATTAAGTGGAAGAAAGGACTAATGAACTAGAATATGGTGCAAAGGATATCATCCAATCATAGGAGTAAAAGGAAAAAAGAACAAAAAAGAGAGACGATAGCTTAAGAAACTTAAGTACACCATCAAGCAAATGAATATACATATTAAAGATGTTGTAGGAGAAGAGAGAAAGAGAGAGAAAGAAGCAGAAATCTTATTTAAAGAAATAATGACTGAAAACTTCCCTAAGCTGGGGAAAGAAAATATACGTCCAGATCCAGGAAGCCTAAAAGTGGAGGAACTAAAGAGATCCTCACTAAGACACGTTATAATTAAATTGTTAAAAGTTAAAGACAAGGAGAGAATATTAAAAGCAAGAGAGAAGTGACTTGGTACACAAAGGAATCCGCGTAAGACACCGGCAGATTTTTTGGTAGAAACCTTGCAGGCCATAAAGAAGTGGTACGATATATTTAGAGTTCTGACAGAAAAAAAAAATTCCAATCAAGGATACTTTACCTGGCAAAGTTGTCCTTCAGTATTGAAAGAAAGATAAAGACTTTCCCAGACAAACAAAAGCTGAAGGAGTTTATTGCCACTAGATTGACCTTACAATAAATGTTGAAGGGAGTTTTTTAAGTTGAAATAAAAGGATGCTAATTAGCAACATGAAAATATGTGAAAAAATAAGAATTAAGGTAAATATATAAATTTAGAATACCCTAATTTTGTAATGTGGCAGGTACATCACTTATAACTTTAGTATATAGGTTAGAAGACAAAAGTATTAAAGATAAATATGACTACAATAATTTGTTAATGAACATACAATAGAAAAAGTTACAAATTATGACATCAAAAACATAAAATGGGTGAATGTAAAAATGTAGAGCTTTTGTGTGTATTTAAAGTTAAGTTTTTATGGGTTTAAAATAGACTGCAAAACATCTGTAAGATGTTTTATGTAAGCCTCATGATAACTACAAAACAAAAATCTATAGTAGATACACAAAAGGGAAAGAGAAAGGAACCAAAGGACATCATCACAGAAAATCATTAAACAAAGGAAGACGGCAAGAGAGGGCGATGGAACAAAGAGACTACAAAACATCTAGAAACAATGAATAACATGGCACTAGTAAGTCCATACCAGTCAATAATTACTTTAAATGTAAATGGATTAATTATCCAATAAAAAGACATAGAGTAGCTGAATGGATAAAAAAACATGACAATCTGTATTCTGCCTACAAGAGACTCACTTCAGCTTTAAGGTCACATATAGACTGAAAATGAAGGGATGTTAAAAAGGTATTCCATGCAAATGGAAACCACAAGAAAGTTGGGGTAGCTATACTTATACAAATAGACCTTAAATAAAAAACTGTCAAAAGAGTAAAATAAAGTTATTATATAATGATAGAGGGGTCAATTCATCAAGTGAATATGAAAATTGTAAATATTTATGCACCCAACATTGGAGCCCCTAAATAAACAGAGCAAATATTAATAGATCTGAAAGGAGAAACATAGCAACACAATTATAGGAGGGGCTTTAATATCCCACTTTCAACAATGAATAGATCATCCACACAAAGAAATGGAAAGATATTCCATGCTTTTACAGTATTAAAAAGTCTATACTACCCAAAGCAATCCATACATTTGATAAAATCCCTACCAAAATAGCAACAACATTTTTTACAGAGCTATAACAAAGAATCCTAAAATTGGTATAGGATCACAAAACAACCCGAATAGCTAAAACAACCTTGAAAAAGCAAAGCAAAGCAGGAGACATCACATTTCTGGATTTCAAGTTATATTACAAAGCGGTAGTGATCAAAATAGTATGGCACAAAAATAGACACACAGATCAATAGAACAAAATAGAAAACCCAGAAATAAACCTACAACTATATGATCAATTAATCTTTGACAAAACAGGAAAGAATATCCAATGGGAAAAAGACAATATTTTCAACAAATTGTTTTGGGAAAACTGGACAGCAGCATGTAAAGGAATAAAACTGGACCCCTTTATTGCATCATAAACAAAAATAAATGAAAAATGGAGTAAAGATCTAAATGTGAGACCTGAAATAAAAATCCAGGAGGAGAACACAGGCAATAACCACTTTGATATTGGCTGTAGCAACTTCTTTCTAGATATGTCTCCTGTGGCAAGGTAAACAAAAATAAAAATCAACTATTGAGGGTTAACCAAAATAAAAAGCTTCTGCACAGCAAAGAGAACAATCAACAAGACTGAAAGTCAACATATGGAATGGGAGAAGATATTTGCAAGTGCATATCTGATGAAGGGTTAATATCCAAAATATGTAAAGAACTTATAAAACTTAATAACCCCAAAATGAATAATCTGATTAAAAAATGGGTAGAAGATATGAATAGACATTTTTCCAAAGAAGACACACAGAGACCCAACAGATATATGAAAAAATGCTCACTATTACTGATCACAGGGAAATACAAATCAAAACTACAATGAGATATCACCTCACATCTGTGAAAATGGCTAAAGTCAACAACACAAGAAATAACAGGTGTTGCTGAGGATGTGGAAAAAGGGGGACCTTCTTGCACTGTTGGTGGGAATGCAAACTGGTGCAACTACTCTGGAGAACAGTATGGAAGTTCCTCAAAAGGTTGAAAATAGAACTACTCTATGATCCAGCAATTGTTCTACTAGGGTATTTACCTAAAGAGTCTAAAAATACTAATTCAAAGGGAAACACCCATCCCAATGTTCATAGCAGCATTATCTACAATAGCCAAATTATGGAAGCAGTCCAAGTGTCCATCGATTTATTAGTGGATAAAGAAATTATATATATATATATATATATATATATATATATATATATATATGGAATATTATTCAGCCATAAAAAGAATGCAATCTTGCCATTTGTAATGACATAGATGGAGTTAGAGAGCATTATGTTAAGTGAAATAAATGAGTTACAGAAAGACAGATACCATATGATTTCACTCATATGTGGAATTTATGAAACAAATGATTTATAGCAGCACCATCAGCAATAACCAAATTATGGAAAGAGCCCAAATGTCCATCTACTGATGAATGGATAAAGAAGATGTGGTATATATATACAATGGGATATTAATCAGCGATCAGAAAGAATGAAATCTTGCCATTTGTAACAGTGTGGAAGGAACTAGAATGTATTATGATAAGCAAAATAACTTAGAGAAAGAAAAATATATGATTTCACTCATATGTAGAATTTAATAAACAAAACAGATGAACATAGGGGAAGGGAAGGAAAAATAAGATAAAAACAGGGAGGCAAACCATGAAAGACTCTTAAATACAGAGAACCAATTGAGGGTTGCTGGAGGGGAGGTGGGTGGGGGGATGGTCTTAATGGGTGATGGGCATTAAGGAGAGCACTTGTTGTGGTGAGCACTGGGTTATATGTAAGTAATATATCACTGGGTTTTACTTCTGAAACCAATACCACCCTGTATGTTAACTAACTTAGATTTAAATAAATAAATTAAAAAAAAAGTAACACACAAATGAGCAAAGGGGAAAAGAAGAGAGAGGTAAACCAAGAAACTGACTCATCACTATAGAGAATAAACCGATGGTTATGGGGGGGGTGGGGGGAGGAGCGGTGAAATAGGTGATGGGGATTAAAGAGGGCACTTGTGATGAGCACCGGGTGTTGTATGGAAGTGTTGAGTCACTATATTGTACACCTGAAACTAATATTACACTGTGTGTTAACTAACTGGAATTTAATAAAACTTAAAACTAATGGGTAGACATAAAATCAACAAGGAAACATTGAGTTTAAACTACATGTTAGAGCAGGGGCACCTGGCTGGCTCAGTCGGTTAAGTGTCCAACTTCAGCGCAGGTCATGATCTCACGGTTTGTGAGTTTGAGGCCTGCGTAGGGCTCTGTGCTGACAGCTCGGAGCCTGGAGCCTGCTTCAGATTCTGTGTCTCCCTCTCTCTCTGCCCCTCCCCTGCTCACACTCTGTCTCTCTGTCTCTCAATAATAATAACTGTTAAGAAAAACTGATTTAAAACTACATGTTAGAGCAGATGGACCTAACATACAGAACATTCCATCCAAAACAGCAGAACACACATTCTTCTCAAGCACACATGGAACATTCTGCAGGATAGATCATGTAGGTACAACTACCTGAGCCACATGCATCTTTACTTTCTTAGGAATGACTCACACACCAGGTCTCTATTTTATTTTAATATCAGGAAACACTGAACATTTTCTGAGGAATCCCCTAGAAATCCCATCTCATTATCCTTGGAGTTGGAAGGTAAGCCCAAGTGGGAGAGGTGTGGGACTCACAGCTCAGACTCAGCTCTCTGCATAGAACTTTATTCTTGCACTGTTTCTCACAATTCTCTGCTCCCTTCTTATAGCATTCATCTGCCCAAGGGTCCCAGGGTGGTGCAATTTGTTCTGGAACATTAACTGTATGAAGTCCACTCATCAGGATTGGTCTAACATTCATGGTGATATTACTCTTTATTATATGGATTCTTTTGTCAAAACTTTAATTTTAGCATTCTTTATACATTAAATAGGCCCAGAATTTAAGTTCTTTTACTTTTAATTCTTTTAACATTTATTTATTTATTTTAGAGAGAGAGAGAAAGAGACAGACACACAGAGAGAGAACCAAGCAGGTTCTGTGCTGTGAGCATGGACCCTGATGTGGGGCTCAACCTCACAAACCATGAAATCATGACTTGAGCTGAAATCAAGAGCAACTGTGCCACCCAGGCCCCCCCCCCACCCCAATCCTTTTAATTAGTTATACTTCCCTCCCTGCCAAATCCTAGATGATTTCTTCCCTCTTTGTCTTTTGACAAGTAGCTGGGTATCATTGCCCCACATACTCCTCTTGGAAGTTTACATTGTTCCTTCCCAATTTTAGATAACTGGTCCAAAATGAATAGTACTGGTCTCCACCATTGAACTCCAGATTCAGTAGGGGCTTCTCACAGATGGAGACTCAGATCTAAGTGGCCATCCACCATGGACATGAGTGGGAATGGAAGGAAGGATATGGACATGGAGAAAGGAGAGTGTGAGGTCTGGTGTGTTGGAGTGGCTCATACCCTTCAGCATGATTGGTAGATAATGACCAGGGCTCAGCACTGGTGTCTGTGCCTTGGGAGAGCCTCAGCACACAGGACAGTGAAGTGTCCAGTATCAGGCTCAGTTCAGAACTGAGGGGGAGATTACAATTGGGAAGACCGAATGGTAATTTTAGAGAAGGCTACCCTCCAGGCTGCTGGCTCCCTTGGCTTCCCCCAGCATACTGGAAATTTTCAGTCTCATTTTTTTTTGTCTAGACTCCCTTCCTTTCCCACCTCTCTTCTTAGCTCATGCCCTCTTGGTGAAGAACATTGGTGAGGACCATGTGGAAAGAGGAAGGAATGGAGGCAAAAGGAGTGGGCATGGTGCCTTTTTCAGACTGCCCACTGAAGCAGTTGGATATGACCCTGGCCTGTTGGGATCCCTTCCCTCCTAGCTCAGGATCTATCCAGTAGTGAGAGTCAGCTGCAGTCTGAGCTCTGAGCTGGCACAGGGAGGAGCCCTGCCTGACCTTCCCATTTGGCTGATGCCCTGTATATTGGCTCAAATGAAGCACACACCTAGTTCTCATGCTGGGGCTCAAGCCAAGTGGCCTCATCTCCCCTGCAGCCTCCCCTTGGCTCCAGCTGATGATTTGTGGCTGCCTATTAACTCTATTCAAACAGCTAAGCTCTTAGAAACATCTGCTCTGTGGTAGAGTAAGCTGTGATGTTTGCAGTGACATATGGTCAGAATCTAATGGGGACAGATTAGGCTTACAGAGGCACAGAGTCCTGGACTTCTGCTGCCTAGGGAAGGCCAGGCTCCCTATTAGCTCATCAGAGAGCAAATGGACCTTCTCCTTACTTCCAGTCATTGTTCCCAATTGTGGCAGGGTCCTGGGGCTCCGCCTGGCTCTCTTGCCTCTAGAACTTTCTCTTCTATTCTGGCACTGACAAAGGGAAAGATCATGAGTCTAGACCAGTGGTTCTTAAACCTGGAAGGCTTTGAAAACACAGATTGCTGGGCTTGCTGCCAGATTTTCTGAGTAAGTAGGTCAGGAGTGGGGGCCAATAACTTGAATTTCTAACAGGTTCCCAGGTGATGCTGATGCTGTTGATTTGAGATCCTCACTTTGAGAACCACTAGTCTTAACCAGTCCTGGAGTGGGGCACCTTTCTGGGAAGGTTAGAGGGATACCAGGATTGAAGTGGAAGGTTGATTGGCTTTAGGCTGGGCCAATGAATGACTAGATGAGAAAACTTTGAGATGCTGAGTTCTAAGCAGATTGCGGGGACTCAGATTGCCAAATATCAAGTTGTCATGGAGTGTAGATCTCTCAAAGTTCAAAGAGGGCTTGAGGTAAAATCTCTTGTTGTTTTAGTTATCCCCAGATCAGTCTCAGAACTCAAATGCCAGAATCTGGTAGAGAGCCTATTGAGCATGGTTTGTGGACACATGTGTGGCCACAACTACTATTGCTCTGTGGGCATCTGTTGATGAGTGTGGTCTGCCTACTAAGTGTTGTGGGAAGAGTCTTGCATTGCATAGGTTGAACCATCTGATGAAAGGACTGTCTTCTTGGGAGGCCAAGGGACCCCAGCACTGACTTCACAACTCTCATTGAGGACTTTACCTTTGGAAACCTTCTCCCTATCTCTTGCCCACTCACATCCAGAATGAATGGAGGCACTGCTTCTTCATTGCCACACCAGAACACCTGCTCAGGATCCCACCTGCTAAGCTCCTGAACAGGCCTCAGGGCTTGATGAAGGTGCAGAGGCTCTGCTGCATGTGTGAATGTTCAGATCACTAGCTCTTAGGAGGCCCACGTTGTCTGTGTTCCTGTTTAGCAACATGCAGGGGGCAGTTCAGGCTGAGATCTGAAAAAAGAGGCAGTGATCTGAAGTGTCAGTGCTCGTGTGGAGGGGAAGAGATGACATCTGGGCAGCCTGGCCACTCATCTTTCAGCAGTGCCGGAGGAGCAGGGGCCAGTGAGGGTGAGGGGAGCGGACGGTGAGTCAGCTCACCAAAACCACAATGGCACACAGACGCTGGCCCTGTATGAGATGTACATCTTGAAAAGTGACACTCTGCTCTGAAATCCATCCATTGAAATCTTCCCAGCCAGGCAGCTTAGGGGAAGGCCACGTGAGGACACCTCTCCCTTCACAGATACTCCCTCTGCCTCCTCCTTGCCTGTTCTTCCCAATGTTTCCTCTCCCTACCCAGTCTAGTTTGGCTTTGCTAATTCTTCCTTTCCTGCTGTTGCCCCTTGGATGTGGGGTTTGTGGCCAGCGTGAAGAGTCATGGGGGTGGTGTGTGGGTAGAAGGGGGGGCAGTAATGTCCAGTTCTGTGTGTCTACCTTTTGGTGTAGCAAAGCAAGAGAAACTACAGAGGAGAAAATAGAGACGTAGGAGTGAGCCACTTGTCCAAAGTAGCTATTTGTTGGGAGAACTGGAATTTGATTCCAGGAGCCCATGGTCCCCAAGCCTGGACTCCATTTCCTCTACCTCCTGGTTCTCCTCATCAGACCCCTCCTCTGAGACTTTCCCTGGAGTCACCAGTGTGTGTGGGGATAAGAGGAGACCAGGATGCCTTTGCATATTATTTGCCTGCACCTGCCAGATATTTAAAGACATTTCTCTCTATATATGTATCAGGTAGGGTTTAATCAGGGAAGCAGATCCACTATAAGTTAGGAGAGAAGAGATTTCTTTTTCTTTTTTCTCCAATTTTTAAAACAATTTCAGTCAGCTAATAAACAGTGTAGTATTAGTTTCAGGTGTAGAATTTAGTGATTCATCACAAACATATCATACACTGTGCTCATCACAAGTGCCCTCCTTAATCCCCATTACCCATTTAACCCATTCCCCACCCCACACCCCCCCCCCCGCCCACCTCCCCTTCAATAACCATCAATTTGTTCTCTGTAGTTAAGAGTCTGTGTCTTGGTTTGCTGGGAGAAGAGATTTCTTAAAGGAATGAGTCTTCATATGATGTGGGAGGTGCTGGGCAGAGTGGGGGGGTGTTCTCAATCAATTGAGAAGCTGAGTTGCCTAAAGGCCCCATGAATCTGGAGCTGGTGGGAAAGTCCATTGGAAGCCAAGCATCTGGTGATGGCAGGGCCAGCATTCAGGGAAACAACTGATGACGAGTAGAGGAGGAGCTGGGATCCCAGGACACCTCTGAGACAACCCTGATGAGTGGTGGCCTCTGCTCCACGTCTGCCTCTAAACTAAATTATTGCAATTTCTACCTTTGACCAACTCTAACTCAGAACCATGTAGGGAAGGGGATTCTGAGTAATGGCTCCAGTGTAACCAAGTTGTCAGTAATGGGACCATTGCCACCATCTATTTTTTAGTTTATAGTCAGTGTCTTTCATTCCTTCCCACCTGCTTTCACTGACTACAGAGCCTTACACGAGAGACAAGAAGGAGATGAAACCCTTAAGGGCTCTAGAATAATCTTTGGGAGAAGTTCTCTGTAACTGAAATGAAGTGGTTTGCCTTAAAAGGCAAAGTCCCAGTGGCTGGGCCTGCATGGACTTTGCCCTGAGCCGTATAACCAGGGGAACAAATGCCCCAGTTTGCACCTGTTCCAATTTACATCTGTTGTCCCAGCATAATTATTAATGATGCCTCCTTGTGTTCTAAAGAGTACGTTGGTCTGAATGACAAATTTTACACAGTTCCTTGGCCTTTAGCTCAACCCTGAGTTTGTGGTTGCAGATGAGGAGGTGGTGAGCTGAGGGCAGAGGAAGTTTGATCTCTGAGGGTCCCTTTAGTCCCTCACCTCCTGCCCTTGCCTCCCAGTCCTGCCAAGGCTGCCTTGGAGGGTCATATGACTGGGCTGCCACATCACAAGCCCTGTAGCCAGAACTGGGGAGAAAAACAGACTAAATTTCCCTGTTTCCAGTGCTTCCCAGGAATTTCAGGAAAATACCTGCCATGTGTTCCTGTCCTTCCTGTGCCTCCCCAGGCCCCCACACCCAGGTCTGGGGTTTGATCAGCTGAAGGAAACATGGCCAAGGCCCATGTGGCTTAGTGCCTGCCAGCAACTTCAGCTTTTCCTATGCTTACCGACTGTCTGCCCAAGGTCTGAAGCTGTACTTCCATCCCTGGCCATTTTTTTAGCATGTCGCTGTGGGTGAGGGAAATGCCAAGGTGGGTGGGTACTGTGGATACTTGAGGTGTCTCAAGAGCTCCTCTGAACTGCAGGGGATGAGGCTTTTTCCAGGAAGGGTCACATTTTCCCTGGCTGTCTGTGGTGCCTAAGCCCTTGGAGCACAGATGTTTTGGGAAGGTTGCCCCACGGAGGCAGAGTATGGCCAGTAGCTTCTCTGAAGGGGAATGAACTGAGAGTGGCTTCTCTCTCTGGACAGTACCTCCCCCTCCACCCCTCACTCCACTTTGGCAACTCAGGCACATAGGCCTTAAGCAAAGTATAACCACACAAAATCTCAGGTTTGTGTCAGAGCTCCATCCTAGCTGTGTGATTTAATATCAGTTATTTAACCTCTCTGAGCCAGGGGAGGGGCTCTTCTTCACATAGTGAACTACCTAACTACCCTGTCAGTTAGCATTCAGGTTAGTTAAAGGAAGGCCCTGCAGAGCGCCTCTTATATGATTGGTTACCATCTCCTCCTTGCAGCTCAAGGCCATTTACTTAATTCAGTTTCAGTTCACAGAATGAATGAAGAAATCACTAGCTTTGTTAAAGGTGATAGGTGCCGTGGGGAAACAATTAAGATGAACTTTAGCATCAAACCTCATAAGCTTTCCATATCAAGTAGGAGAAGACATTCCTCTAGCTGTTGTAGAAACTATGAAGATTGGGCCCAAATAACATGTTGATTCAAGAGAAAGCTCAGGCTTTGTTTGAGGGAAGGAGGAGGGGATGGGGCCTTGGGCAAGTGACTTAAGTTCTCTGAGCTCACCCTCCTTCTTTAGAAAACTGGGACCACACTACTTACCTCCCAGGATGATTAGGAATAGCGAGACATTATTTATATAAATCAATCAGCCAGATGCCTGACATAAATAATCACACAGTAGCCACTCTTGACGCTGGCGTTTCTTCTCAGCTTACTCCAAATGTAGCTCTGCTGTTCTACTCAGCATCCACTAAGCGCTTCCTGCTCATTTCCACTCTGGTGTTCCCTAGGTTACTCTTTATCCTCTGAAAAGCTTTCCATCCACCCTTTTCCCTGACCAGAGTGCTTAAGACCCTAATGGGGTCCCATCTCTCTATGGAGACTTCCTGAGTTCTCTGCCTATCCTCTTGAGTTCCTTCTTCCCCTTGGCATTGATTACACACAGCTTTGGGGTGATGTTTGCCTTCCTAAGTGCAGACATGGTCTTATGCCTCTAGTGAGATGGTTGGGTCCTTGTAGACAGAAGTCTTTCTTTTTTTATCCCCTCCTAGTACAAATGCTGGGTCATGCATGCAGTGGTATCTGATGACAACTTACAGAAAGTCAGATGCATCCTCCTCCCTAGTACTGAGCCTTTGTGGGAACACAAACTTGAGAACAGTGGAGTGTTTACTTCACAGATTCTTCTATTTCCCAACAATATCCTCAAGATTGCATCTGTTCTACCCTCCAACCTCATTTCCCAACCTGGAGCTCTAGGCTTGCAGAAATTCAAAAAAAGAAGTGACCTCAGGGTGGGAGGAGGCTGCAGAAGGCTGCATTGCAGCTGAGTTAGGAGCCTGATGCTGGAAATATAAGCATGCTTCCCAGAGGAAGTATTGGTCCCAGAGCAAAGATTCATGGCCACCCTGACCTTCTTTGCCATTTAAGCCTGGTATCTACAAGTAGTTCTTTCTTAGCCAAAAACAAATAAGCATTGGCTTGGGAGGGGTGGCATTTGTGTGTGTGTGTGTGTGTGTGTGTGTGTGTGCACAGAGAAGACTGAAGAGGAGGGGAAGAGGTGTGGCTAACACTTCATCCAGGTTGAACCCCTACATTTGGATATGCAACAGAAGCAGAGATATGGGAATTGCAGAAACGTGAGTTTTTTTGCTATAACATTCTGTCTTCAAACTAAAAGTTCACTTAGAAGTTCGTATATAAAACAAACCAAGGTGGAGCTTTTCTGGCAGAACCCAAGGGTGGGAGGAGAGACCACAGAAGCTTCACCGAGTACACTGTCAAATTACTGGTATCGTGAGCCTCATTCTTCTTACCGAAAAAACAAGGGACACTAGTGTCTTTTTCACTCCTAGCACATGCCTAACATGGGTAGGATGTGACATTCAGTGTCCATTTAAGTTTCATGCCTTTCTATGAGGTTATGCAACAGAAGAAGGTGATAGTTTTGCTTAAGGTTCTGCTCCCTTTTCTGTTCTACCACAAGGCATTTGATCATGATGTCAGATGGACAGAAGGTTCTGAAGACTCAGGAAGTGACAGTGTTAAGTGAGCTGTGTATTCAATAGTGTTGTTTTCATCCAGGGGTGGAGGCTGCAGGATACCCCCGGGAGGGGCTTTTGTGTGTAGCACAGTGTGTGAGGTGGGTGTCTGTGTGAGGCCTGGGTGGGGAGTGAGGCTCCAGGGTGGGGGTGTGCACATCTTGCTGTGTGTGGTCTTTCTAGCTTCGCAGGCCACGGGAGACTCTGGTTTGGATGTCACTCTCAGTGTTGGAGGCATTTGGGCTGCTTCCAGCAGAGATGGTTGGTGTTGAAGGCTATGGATGATGGCTGCGGGAATGGTACCAGCCTGCCTAGCCTCTGAGGTAGCTGGTTTCCTCCGTATCCCTGGGGGCGGGCAGTGGTGTCACAGACTGTGTGAGAAAGGAAGGCTGCCTAGGGGTGGAGGACAGGACAGCACAGGGTGTAGCCTGGGAGGGGTTGAGGAGGGCAGGCAGGAGTGGGAGTCTTGGGGGATTAAGGAAAGAAGGGCTTGAAAACTGGGATAACGCATTTCTCCAGCACTTGGCTCTCTTTATCTCTTAAAATTAAAGCCAGGCCTCCACTGGAACGTTCCACTTGAGACTCTGCTGGGAAATTAAAAAGATGCTGGAGGGGTGGGTGGTGAGTTGGACTTTTCTGCCTCAGCTGATAGTATGTATGTTGGGATGGGTGACAGAGTATTTTTTTTTTTATTCATTCATCAGTTGGTTTTGAGTACCTACTCTGTTCCAAACCCTGGCTTAAGGGATGGGTAAAAGAGAAGTCATGATCCCTGCTCTTAAAGAGAGCACAGTCTAGTGAAGGATTCAGACAGATAAACAGATGATGCTATTATTTATCTGGAAAAATATAAATAGTATATTGTATACGTATTGATGCATTATATAGTACTAATAACATACATGCTATTATGTGCGTGTATATATCCATACATATTGTATAGTATACCATGTAGTATATATATACACTATTGATATAGTGTATTTGGATATAGATGTACATAGTATAGATACACATACAGGTACTTTGCCTTTGCCCTTCACCCCTACTAACTCAGTAATCCCTGCAACAACTCCATGTTGTCAGTGACATAGCTGGACTTGAACCCAGGCAGTCTTCCCTTAAGGTCTATCTCTTAATTACCCCACCATTCAGCTTTTCAGTACAGGTCCATATAGGGTGCAACAGGAGAATAGAAATGAGAATATTTAACTCTGCCCCAGGGAGTCAGAGAGGCTTCCCAGAGAACAAGTTGTCTTGGCAAGAGTACTGTTCTGAGATTGTGTCTGCGTCTGTGTTGGGGGTGGAGAGTGCAGAGTGGAAGGTATTCCAAGTGAGGAATCCAAACTTCCCAGGGTGTTGAAGTGAGTGAGAGCAAGGCACCTCATTTCAGGCCCATCCAGGCCAGGTACAGGAGGCCAGAGCACATCTGAACTACCTAGCCTAAGCCCTCTTACTCCACATGATAGATGGCAGTGTCACGGCCCCCCAAACACATGCAGGGTTCCTATTGGCTGACTGTAGTCTAGGCTCCAGGCACTTCTGATGACAACAGTGCTGAATCTAGCCAGTGTGAGAAGGGGAGGGTGGGGGGGATTGGAAGTGGTTTATTTCCCAGCTGTCATGCCCATCCCAGCCATCAGCTCTTTGCCAGAGGGGTCAGCACAGTGATGGTGAGGGGGTGTTGAAGGAGCTGTCTATGACATTGCTCAACCCCCGGCACGTGGAGCTGCCTGCCTGGGTCAGCTGGCCATCTGTGTCTTGTTTAGCATCCCCACTCCTGTGAGCCCTGCTCTCTGGCCCATCTGTCCAACTAAAGGGGAGGTTTGCAGGCAGAGGGATGTCAATCTCCTGGTTTTTGCTGTGTTTCTCTAACCAAACAGATGCTTAGGACAAATAAACAGAGTAGGAAGTCTTGGAGAGGTTGTGTCAGGCTTAGCTGAGATGTGCTGCCCTTTTTGAAGGCTCTTTGTGTGTTTGAAGGGACCAGCATCCAGGCTCCAATTGTATCTGATTGTACATTAAGGCCAAGATTCTCAGGGCATCCATAATGACAGTATCTAATATTTGTTTAATGCTTTACAGTATCAAAGTCCCCACATCACCAGCCAACAAAGAGTTCATGGGAACTTGGCATCCACATTCTTAGATTCTAAATGTAAGTTTTTTTCTTTGCATGATAATCTACCTTGGTACTTTAGCCTAGATAACATTAGAAGTCTCCTTGGAAACTGCCAGCTGTGCCGTGACTGGTTGTGTGATTTTAATTGCTTCCTTTAGGAGAATATTCTGGAAGGAAACTCTAGAACAGAGCTTTGAGGGTTTGCTCTGGGGACCATTCCCTACAGTCAGACCTTTACCATCCTGGGACAGAGAATGAGCCTGGCTTGGCAATCAAACAGACTTGGGTTTTGGAGTCTGCTTGTGTTTTACAGGACCCTGATGTATTCTTTCACTTCTCTGGGCCTTAGTTTTCCTCTCAGTGGAGAGTAACAATGCCTTACTCATGGGGTTTCATGAGGATTCACAGGGGAGCATTCAACAACTGTGACCTCCCTTCCCATTTCTCTCCTGGCTTATTGTCTAAGTCTCTTCTGGCGGGAAAACCACATCCAGTTGTTTGGCCCCAGTCTTTTCCCTTTACTTGGCTGTCTCCTTTTCAACTTGATCCATATGTGCATCCAGACCTCACTTAGTCACCTACAATGCTGGGCACTTCATTACTGTACAGCCCCCCCCCCCCAAACATGCCAAGAAGCATTGGCTAGGTTTGAATGAGATAACCCTATGTAGTGCTGGGAAGGGTGGCTGCCTTGCTGACCTATGCAGTAAATATTAGCTATGACTATTACTGTTGTTCCATGGGATTCATGAGGGACAACTTAAATGGCTCCCAAGAGCTTAGGGCTAGAAGTGAACTTTGTGAACATTCTCCATTTCCTCTTTTGACAGATGAGCCATCAGGGGCAGAGTAAGTTCAGATCTGGGTCTGGATCCCAGTATTCACTCACTCTCTCACTCACTCACTCACTCACTCACTTGTTCAACAAACATTTATTGAACACTTACTATGTGCCAAGTACTATAGCAAGTATTGGTATAAGGAGATAAGTAAGACAAAGTGCCAGCTGCCAAAGAGCTCATGATCTGCCTGGGGAGACACACATAAATAGGGTACAACACATGCAGTAAAAGTGCAATAATGGAAGTATGCATGGGGTATTTGGAGAGTGAAGAAAAGCCTCTAATAGACACTGCAGGGGTCAGCAAATACTTCTTGGAGTTGGTGGTACCTGAGCTAAATTTTAAAGAAGTAGAAACTAATCAGGATAAGTGGAGATTTTTGGGTATGGGGCCATGGAGAGCATGTTAGGAATTCCTGGTGAAGGAGAGTAAGAATGCACCATGATGCATTCAGAGAACTATGCATTGAGAGAATCAACAGCTGTTGATTTCTGGAGCCATATCCCATGGAGGAGGGAGATCTTGAACAGGACTTTAGAGAAAAAGAGAAAATTCTATTGGCAGAGTGAAATTTCTCTCTTGAACAGGGCTTTGAGGGCAGAAGCAACAGATTTATGCATGGGGCACAGAAAATGGATTGGAGTGGAGAGGTCTTGGCCAGATGACCATGGTGGAAACTGGTAGGAAGTCTTTGAGACCTACTCCCTTTCTCAGATACTTCCCTGTGGGTTATAGAACACTTACATCTCCCAAGTATATATTTGTTGGAAACAGCATTGGAATAAAGGGAGTAAGAAAGGAGAACACTACATGAAACAAGATTACCCATGAGTATGCAGTGAGCGTGGGCTGAGTGGCAGCATGTCCTCTACCAGAGGGCAGAATGTTGTGTGTTAGGAGCAGAGTCCCACGTTATGTGTGAGACCAATACAAACGTAACAGTTTTCTCAGTTACCTGCTCACTGCCCCAGAGAGGAGATGGTGTACATCACCAGAGAAAAGGACACTTGACACTTCAGGGGTTAGATGGGTACCTCAAAACCAATAAGGGAGTAGTTTCTGATACATTTTCTGTTATAATTCAGTATTAGTGAGGGTTCTTGGTTGTAAATAAAAGAAGTCAATTTGATTAACTTAGGCATAAAATAAATTTATTTTAAGTATACTTGGTAGCTATTTTTTTTTTTTAGTTTGAGTATATGACACATGATGTGACATTAGTTTCAGGTGTCCAACATAGTGATTCAAGTCTATGGGTTATGTTGTGCTCACTACAAGTATAGCTACCATCTGTCACCATTGACTATATTCCTAATGCTGTGTCTTTAATTCCTATGACTTATTCATTCCATAACTGAAAGTCTCTATCTCCCACTCCCCTTTATCACCCATTTGGTCCATCTTCACACACCCCTCCCTTGTACAAGCTGGTGACCACCAGCTTGTTCTCTGTATTTATAGGTCTGATTCTGCTTTTTGTTTGTTTGTTCATTCATTTGTTTTGTTTTGTTTTTTTAGATTCCACATATAAGTGAAATCATATAGTATTTGTCTTTCCCTTTCTGACTTATTTCACTTAGCATAGCACCCTCTAGGTCCACCCATGTTGTTGCCAATGACAATATCTCATCCTTCTTTATGGCTAAGTAATATGGTAGCTCTTGAAATCTTTGGGAAGACTAGTGAACCAGTTTGGGGCACATATCAAGAAAGGCAAGACTCTGCCAACTCCTATGGGAGCAATGGGCTTAGGTGGCTGCTTCTGATGTCATACTTTTGGACACTACTGCCCCTAGAAACTTGCCATCATGAGAATGGCCTCCCAGTAATCTCTAACTGATTCTTGGCTTTTAACTCAGAGTTAACTTCTGTGTGGAAGCTTCTGATTGCCTACACTTAGATCACATACCCTTTCTCTAGCTGCCAGGGAAGGGGGAATTCCCTTTGGCTACCATAAAAAGGAGGCCTATCTTCCACCTAACTCAGCATTTCTTCCCCTAGTTTGGGAGTGTTTGGATTCTGAGTGGCCCCACAAAACAAGTATCTACCATGTTCTTTAGCCTTCCAGGTCTGGTTCTCAAAGGCATTTGCTCTCCAAGGCTGTTCTCCTCTGGCTTCACAGTAATTCTGAGGCCTGAGGAACTAAGGAGCTTTCTTGGTCATACTTGGAGGCATCATCTGTTGAATTCTTGATTGGTCTCTCCCAATTCCTTCCCTGAAAATCAGATATCATTTTTCTTTGAGTTTTTGAAAAGGGATGCAATGGCTTAACGATAAATAGGATTCCTTCTTCCTCTGAGGGATTTCTGCCAACAACCTCTTCTTGTCTTATAGTGAGCTCATCAGAGGTAAGCAAGAGGTACAGGACCATGTAGTCTCTCTGATTTTTTCAGCTTTTTTCTCCTTTGATAAGTGGCACAAATCATACTCTCATTGGTTAGACCCAAGTTAAAAAACTAAGAGCCATTGTTTCTTCCTTTTCCCCCCTTTCTTCCCTCCTTTTCTCCCTCCCTCCCTCCTCTCTTTTACCCTTTTTCTCCTTTCCTTATTTTTTCTTCTTCCTCCCCTCCTTCTGTTCTCCCTTTCTCCTCCCTCTCTCCTTCCTTCTTTCCTTCCTTCCTCCCTTCCTTCCTTCCTTCCTTCCTCTTCTTTCTTTCTTTCTTTCTTTCTTTCTTTCTTTCTTTCTTTCTTTCCTTCCTTCTCTTTTTTTCTTCCTTCTCCCTGATTATCTAATTTGGGTTTTCTTGGAACCTATCTGTCTATGGATTTACCTACTAGAATCAGAGGGGATGGTTGAGGAATCTGCATGGAGATGTGAGTTTTGAGCCTCTTTGAAATTCCAATGACATTTGTCCTGATTTATTATAATGAGAAAATTTGGCTCTAGCCATAATATGGGCTGGGAAAGTTCATCTTGTTTGAAAGGGCCAGCTTGTGATTTGTTAGAGTACTGGGATGATACAGGAAGGGGTCAGTACAGAACTTTTGCTTTGCTTCCTTCTCTTTCTTGCTCCCTGACTTTGTTTGTTACTTCCTAGTCCTGACACTGGAGAATGAAAGAAGAAGGAAAAAGAGGTGTATAACTCTTTCCCTAAGGAGTTACATCTTATGAGCTCTCCAGAAAAAGTTTTCATGTGGATGGCTAAAGATGTGGTATGTTAGAATGAAGCCAACACATAGTTTATTATCCATGTCTTTCTGCTGCCCACCAAATATTCTTCCTGTTCATGTTATTTCTTCATTAGGTCTAGGCACCTTGCTGAAGTCTGCATGACCATGGAGGTCTTAAGAAAACCCAGTGGACTTTTCACCAGCAGAAACTATGGCTGTTCCAAATGCAAGGAAATAATTTCTTGAGTGTCCCAAATTTCTCCAGAGGTCAGAGTTAAGACTCTTACTTCCAGGACTTTATGGAATCAAACTTGCCTGATAGGGATTAAGAGAGGAAGGGTAACCCCTTCCTTTCCATTTTAACAGATCACACTCTCAAGGTGAATCCAACTGGAGGAGTAGAATTTGGGGAGGCTATGGTTGTTGAATCACTAGGGTATTGGCATTATGGGAGAATTTTCTGGTCACTTGAAGACCAGAACTATAATTTAAGTTTCAGCCCAAGACTTGGTAGGTTACACAGTGCCCAGAGTTTAAAGCCCTATTACCATGTGTAACTTTGTAACTTCAATGTCACAGGCAGATGGCATTATTAACTAGTAATTCTTCATGACCTTTAACTCTGCTTTTCCTCCTTTCTCTTCCTCTCTCCCCTTCCCTGGGGGACAGTGACTCAAAGCCACATTCCTTCATTATCACACTTCCTTCTGTAGACTGAACAGGCCCATTCCAGGACACTGATCTGTGTGAAAGCTCTCCAGGGCTGGTGGGAATGCTGCTTTCAGAATCTGACTTGTTTCAGAAGCTTATCTTCTGGCACTTGCTCTTCCAGAGAAAAAGGCTTAGGCAGGAGGATAAAGGAGACTATAGAAGTGTATGTGAATGGAGCATTATATGCAGACTCATAGTTCATTCCAGGGTTAAGAGAGAATGAAACGGATGTCACCTAAACCCTTTAGAGGATTTGTAAGAGATAAATGAATATGTGCAGTTTACCTTTTACCTACACACTCAGGGTCATTTGTCATAGCTCTTTGATTACCTACTTTGGGTCTAATTAGCTCTAATTTGGTTCTTTACCAGGCACAATAACTATCTGCTGCAGCTACCCTCTAAATGGGAGCTGTGTGTTGAGTATTTTCACTGGAGAAGGATGGGGGGCAAGCTAAGTATCATGGCTGATATCTTTGTTTGATGTTAAAGACTTAGTGAGGGATAGAGGTAGCTGTATTTGTGAGTATATACACATGTGAATATGTGTGAGAGGCAGTGTTTGTTGGGTCCTCACATTTGCTTCAGATGGATGCCTGGGTTTCAGGCTGGGGGATGGTGAATGCAGGGGTGGAGGAAAGGGAGAGGGAGGGTGGGTGAGATAAGCTAAGGGAGTGGAATAGCTGTAATAAGAATTGGGGAGGCATGTGAAATGTGGGTGGCATGAGAATTGATTTTATGGCTGGATAGAGTTTGAAAATTCTTTGTCTGGCTAAATTAAAGGGATAATTTTTTATGCTAAAGAGATGACTTTATTTTTTTTCTCTTCTTTGGTTCTTTTTATGTAATAATTTGCCAACCCCCCCTCAAAAAAAATTCCTCAAATGGGTTCAAGGTGAAGAAAGCACAACTGAGCTCCGTGGGAAGGAGCTGCCACAGGAGGAGAGGGGGTTCAGCTGGTTAGAAAACATGCCTTTGGGCTGTTGTCCTCCTCCCCTGCCAGGGGACCAGATACTTGCCCACCCATTTGGAAAAGCTGTTCTTTATCTTTATCTTTTTGTTTGTTTGGGTTTTTTTTTTTTTTGCATTTTCTTTCCCCCTTTTTAACTGTGTCCAATCAAATTGGCACAGATGAGGCTTGGGAAAACCAGTTGGAGCCATCCCATTACTCCTGCCTATCAAATTCTGTGATTTCTGCTTCCTGTCCCATCCTGTCTTTTGACCCCAACTCACCCTGCCTCTACTGACGTCTGCTTTACCCTCCTCTTATGGTGTGTCTAACTCTGCCCATATGTTTTGGTATTAGGGGTGGGGGTGGTAACTTTGTGAGAGGTGTAACAAAACCATTAAGAGAAAGGAACACATTTTGCCAACATCATTAGCCATTTGGATCCTCACTTTCTCCATTTTGCAGATACAGAATACTGATATATGGGGAGAAAAAATAAATTGCATGGTTGCTTTAACAAATGAGTTAAAGTGATGAGTATGGCTTTTTGATTCCTTGTTTGATTCTTTGAACACTTCTTTTTCTTACCCATTAAAATTTTTTTTTAATGTTTATTTATTTTTGAGACAGAGACAGAACTTGATCAGGGGAGGGGCAGAGAAAGAGGGAGACACAGAATCTGAAGCAGGCTCCAGGCTCCGAGCTGTCAGCACAGAGCCCGATGTGGGGCTCGAACCCACGGACCGTGAGATCATGACCTGAGCTGAAGTCGGACACTCAACCACTGAGCCACCTAGGTGCTCCCATCCCCCCATTTTTTTTAATGATTATTTTTGAGAGAGAGAGTGAGAGACAGAGAACATGAATCAGGGAGGGGCAGAGAGAAGGAGACACAGAATCCAAAGCAGGCTCCAGGCTCTTAGCTGTCAGCACAGAGCCTGACCTGGGGCTTGAACTCGTGAACCACAAGATCCTGACCTGAGCTGAAGTCAGATGCTCAACTGACTGAGCCACCCAGGCGCCCCTCTTACCCAGTTTTTAAATCCTGAGTTGGATCATAGAGTTCTATAATTGAAGGAATCCTTAAAGAACATTGACATTGGGTGAGGTCCTCAAATAGTGCTCTTGGAAGCCCCTTTTACCCAGTCTGTTTCATTTAGAACAGTTCTATGCCTACTGATTTTGTATCTTGAGCTTTGGCAAATTGGAAACTCCTTGGATATATTCCATGTACCTTCCTCTATTTTTTATTTTTATTTTTCTATGTTTATTTATTTTTAAGAGGGGGAGAGAGACAGAGTGCAAGCAGGGGAGGGGCAGAGAGAGAGGAAGACACAGAATCTGAAGCAGGCTCCAGGCTCTGAGCTGTCAGCACAGAGCCAGATGCAGGGCTCAAACTCAGGAATCACGAGATCATGATCTGAGCCAAAGTCGGACGCTCAACCGACTGAGCCATCCAGGTGCACCAACCTTCCTCTATTTAAGAAATGAATAAAATGAGCCAGACAATAAAGAAAAAAGGAAGAAAATGTCTTCAATGAAGAGCTCTACTTACTTGCAATGTGCCCATTACTTAAATGAAAACACACACACACACACACACATGCAAAACAAAGCCCAAATATTTCAATATTTATCAAGACAAGTGGAAATGCTTTACATAATCCTTAGTGGGGGAGGGAACGATGTGAAGTATTTATTAAAAGCGCTTTTTTTTTTTTTTTTGGCAGGGTGGGAGAATAGTGTTGTCATTGTAAATGACCATGGCATGGAACCATCTTCATTTTTTAAAAAAGGTTATTTATTGTGGGAGAGAGCGTGAGAGGGGGGGGAGAGAGAGAATCCCAAGTATGCTCTGCACTGTCAGTGCAGAGCCGGACCCAGGGCTAGAACTCATGAACCATGTGATCATGACCTGAGCTGAAATCAAGCTTAACAGTCAGCCACCCAGGTGCCCCTGGATAATCTTTATTTTTATGTCTTAAAAGTGTAGATGGTGGTGACATAGTGTCAAGAGAAAAGGTTCAAATGTTGAATAACAATGCTAAAGCTGCTGATAAAATTTCTTCTTGGTTGGGGACAAGTGATTTTCCTTGGGTATTGAAAGTAACAGAGTTTGGAATGACAAACTGGTGAAGGAAGAGCTTAAAGATAACTGTGGTGGTCTATTTTCATCATCATTACTCCTCTGCTACAATACCTGGCATGTTGCAATCCTAAACTGAAAGATCTTGCTTGACCTCTGAGGAGCTGGGTGGCCACAAGGAAAACAAAACCAGAAAGTCAGAAAACCCAACTTAGAGCTCATCTATGCAATTATGCAATTAAATCTGATTTTAAGGTATCCTAATATCTCGCTTGCCTAAATATTCCTTTCTTGGGTGATGGTTTGAAATATAATCAAGAATCTTTTAGACTCTAGATCTCCAGACACAAAACCATCATTCTTTTCATCCATTCCACCTAAATTTATTGGAATATAGGAATCTTTTGATCAATGAATGGAGGAGTCACACAGATCATCTAGTTCAATAATTTCAAAACTATTCTCCAAGGAAAAAGAAAAGAGAGAGAGAGAGAGAATGAGAATTGAATAAGGAGTGGGGGGTATGATCCTAAGTGGGAGTCTTTGGCCTGCTTCAATCAGAGAATCTCCTATGTGTTTGGCTATTCACATCAAAAAAGGCTGATAGAGCTTTAGAAACTGTAGTCACTGATAAAGGAGATTTTATTTTGCTTAAATCATGCTTTTCAAGCTTTTTATTCAGCGATGGATTTTTCTACATAAAATCTTCTGATTATATATACAGATGTATATATTATCATTTACAATATTTATGTTATATATTATAAAATATATGTTATAGAAATAAAATAGACAAAATATATAAAACCAGAAAGAATCGTATTGAATAATAAGTGGAGGGCCCAGCCCTACCAGCTTGGCCTTCTTGGTCTTCTGAGATATTTTCATGCAATTTAGGATTTCAGGGGCCCAGAATGGAAACTACTACCCTAGACAACAGATATGCACCTAAAAGTTATGTGTAAGTGGAAACTTTGTAGATGAGATAACATCTCATTTGCCCACAAGTATCTTCTATGCATTTAGCTAAGGCAGAACAACTGTAAGGAGACCACATACATCAAGTATGTTAGAGAGACTGCAGAATTACATCTCTAATGAAGCAGCATAACTTTAGCCCCTTGACAAGCACATGTGGCAAGTAGGCCAGGCCAATTATGATTATCAGACGGCTGGGAATGGTCCATGATGAAGCTCATTGTGAAAAGGGTGAGAGTCCCAAATGAAAGACAAAGAAGCCAAGCTGAACATAACTCCAGGTACCCAACTAGTGGTAGCTCCAACAAATCCCAAGGAAACTTGTCTTGGTTTATACATAACATGGAAAGACTTCAGGTAACCATGCTGTCCAAGTTCATTTTCTAACAAGGGGTCCAGTGATCTGCTGTCTTAGTACTGACTCCTGCTCTGGCTCCTCCACTGACCCCAACACAGTACACTACCTACATGGCAGGTAGGCAATGGCATCATTCCACCCCATGAATTGCTGGGGCCACCCGGGTTAGCTGGCCTCCTTTGTCCTATTTGTATGTGGAAATTGGGATTTGCTGAATGACCTGGGATAAGGCATGGGGCGGAAAGTCACAAGAAAATGGTAAGATTATATAAGGCAGAGGTTGAAGAAAGCATTTAGTTCAGGGTGGGGACGAGTAATGAAATTAAAAATTTTTAAATCTAACTATAAGATTTTCTTAATGAAAACCACCTAAAGAGACTTTATGGCTAATCTAATTGTTGATTTTTGCTCTAGGGGAGTCTTTGAACACCTCAGGTTGTCAGCAGTCACACCTGTACAAGAGGCTACTGGAAATGTGTCACCTTTCAGAAGATGCTGTTTCAAACCCCACCTCCATGTTTGGGTGGTTGGGTCTTTTGCCCTGAATCATCTGCTTTTTGGCATAGCCATCTAACAACTTATATATGACTTATTCAGTGTTTGGTTGACAGTGGGGGTAAAGACTGTGATTTAAGAAAAAACTTTTTCTCTGTAGGAAGCTAAAAGACTGGTGGCATAATGATCCTGGCCCAGGGCCTCTTCAGCTTAATTAATTCTAATGACAAATATTTACTGTGCATTGAACATATCAGGCAATGCTCTGATTGAGATGATCTAATATGGTAATGGTGAGCAGTTTTGAAAAATTAATGATTTAAAAATGTAGTTACCAGTCTAAGGTTCTGGAGGCACAGTGCCAGGCATTATTCCTGCACAAAAACCATTCTTGGCTGTGGGGAGACTTGTCGGCAATGGTGGATTGGCCATTTCCCTTCTTTTCCATAGTTGGGGGGAGGGAGACAGTTCTTGGCCCTGTGCCAGTATATAATGCTAATGGCAGGCTCCCATATCTCCTGGGTGGGCCTGCTTCTTTTGTTACAAGTCTGTCCCCAAACCCAGACTACTCCTGAACTCAGATTGGAGAATACTCCCAAGGGCTGTGCGGTGGGGTAGGCAAGCTGGTGGAAGTCCTCTGGTCTTATTTGTTCCGCTTCCCTTCAGCCCCTCAGCACTAATTCGTTTGTTTGTATTTGGGGAAAAAAAATCTCTCATAATTGTCTATCTTTTATTTCCTGGAATTTGACATGAAAGCTGTCATTGTTTTGGTTAGTGACCTCCAAAGGAATAAACCATCTGAGCAATAAGGACAGCAACAATTCTCCATGGTATGGGTTTCAAACAGTTTGACTTTTAAGTCTGGGTGTCCATTCTGTTAGAATTGAATGTGTAGTGAATTGGGGGTGGGCATAAGACGGGGGGATGTATTTATTTTTAAACTCCTTTGGCTGTAATGAAAACCAGCTGCTTCTCCAACAAGTGCATTACTTTTCCCAAAGAGAGCCTCATAGACAAGCTAAAGCTATGGGGGTTTCATGTGTTTTGACTTTTCCTAATTTAATCAGCTTGAATTTTACCCTTTATCTTCTGTCCTATATGGTGGATTGATTGATGCCTTCTTTTCTGACTCCTTCTGTACTAGTGGCACCCATTGGCACATTTAGTTTGTTGAGGACAGATGTGAGACCTCCCCATCACTGACTCATGGGGGCAGAAATGGTCGATCCCCTCCTGAGGAGGTAGATCCCCCTCCATTCAGTTTGAGTATGGGTGAGATGCATTGTCTGCCTGCTGCATGTAACTCCAGCTCCAGGTCCATACAATGTTTGGGTGTCAGGAGAACATTCCCTTCACATGTGCCATTCCATTAGGCATCTCCAGTCACCTTTTCCCCAGAAAAGTAGCACCAAATTAAAAATCTCACTTCAGTTTATAGGCTGATGAGTAGGAGGGCTTGGAGAACAGGAAATGCAGTGGGGCAGAGAGCAAGACAGCAGATAGTGTTGAGCTGGCCACCTCTATTCGTTTGGCCACGTGAGAATGTGGAAGAATGATTTAGTAGGTGCTTCCTTCACCTTGTGTGGATGATGCAGGCAGATGATGGAATGTACCTTTTTTTTTTTTTTCCTGTAACAAAGAGCTTTTGGCGGGGACGCTTCCCAGTTATTAAAAATGGGGCAATGAGGTGAGCTATAAATACAAGACTCTGTGTAGGAAAATCCAGAAGTAAGGAAGGGAAAATAAGATGGAGTGAACACTGCTGGAGATAAAGAAAAGATTAAAACTAAGTGAATAGATGAGTAAAGAAGGGTTGTTGAGATTGAGTGGGAGAGACAGTTCAAAAAGACAAGTAAAATATCAGTAATGGAGTCAAAGAAACACAAGAGTGACTTTGTGCCCTTCCTCTCCCTGCTCTAGAAAGAGAGAGGGTTGGGGGAAGGGAAACTGGGGAGATTGGATTTATAGGTCAATGGAAGAAATGGCAATAATGAAAATAAGGAGCTCAGGGATTTTTAGGTCATTGGACACCCCTGAAACTATGGGTAATGTGCGTTTCAGAAAGATTTGGGCAAATTTCCGCAGAGCCAATTCAGAGAACATGATATAGTGTGTCTTGACTCTTTATGGAGGGACATGCTCTGTAGGACCAGAGAAATACACACAGCTGGGTCTTTACAGCTATATCTAGTTTCCATGTAGTTCTCTTTCTTTTCTGGTTCCCATAACACTTGTCTGTGTTCAAATATATTTAGCTTTTGATTCTATTCAGCACAGCGAATTGCTTCTATTATTCACTCAGTTTGTTTTAGTATATTTTGTCATTTCTCACAAGACTGTGAGATTCTTAGGGAAAAGGAGAGTGCTTTATTTTTCTTTTATATTATTCATAGCCTTGTAGAGTGGTGAGCAAATGGTAGGTCTTTCATTCCTTTGTTTGTTCATTCATTCCTTCCCTCCTCCTTCCCTTTCTCTCTCCCTCTCTTCCTTCCTTCTAATGTTTATCAAAAACTTACTATGTGACATGCCCTATTCTAGGCCCTTAGTATGAGACATTAGAGCAGAGGTCTGTGCAATGTCAGGGATCTCTGGGGGAGGAGTGTTCCAGGTATAGGGAACAGTAAGGTCCTGAGGAGAAAGTTGTCTAGTGTACGTGTGTGTGGGATAGCAAGGAGGCTGGAGGGCTGGAGTAGATTCTGGAGAGGCATATGGGGTCAGAGAGGAAACCAGAGCCTGGCCCAAATAGGATCCTACATCCAGAGTAAATAAGTATACATGTTGGCTTCTATTCTGGGCAAGATGGAGAGCTCTTGTGTGGAGAGTAGACTGAGTGGCAAGGGTGGAAGTTGTGAGGCCATAGGGGCCATTACAATAGTTGAGGTAGGAATGGTGGTGGCTGGGATCAGGGTGGCAGTGGCTGACATGAGAGAAATGATTGGATTCTGGATCTTTTGGAAGATGGAGTTGACAACATTTGCTAATGGGTTTGATGTGGGGAATGACAGAAATAGAAGGAGTAAAGATCACTCAAGGTTTTAGTCCTTGTCAGATGTGTGCATAGTTTGAGTTGAGTGGCTCTGGACAAGTTGTTGAACAATGGAAGCCTGAAAATGAGCCTGGGCCTCAGTTTCCTCAGTGTCTCATCTTGAATGATGAATGATGGTTGCCAACCATACCTTAGGTCCAGATAAGGGTGACATAAGTGAGGTTCAGGATAAGTTATTCATTCAGTCTACAAATAGTTACAGAGTATCTATTATGGCATGGCTTTAGCTGGTGTTTTAGGTTATCCAGCCTGAATCTATCATTGTTTTGGGACCTCAACTCATTCTGAATTCAAAAAAATCCAATCCAGTTTTACTTCAGTGTTATTGTAAGCTTGTCTATGCCCTGTAAACAGACTTTATTTTTCAGAGCTGTGTGAGGTTCACAGCACAATTGAAAAGAATGTACAGAGATTTCCCTATATACCCCTTGCTCCCACCTGCACCCAGCCTCCACTATTATCAATATCTTGCACCAGAGTTGTGCATGTGTTACAATCAATGAGCTTATACTGACACATCATTATCATCCAAAATCCATAGTTTACATTAGGGTTTATTCTTGGTGTTGTACATTCTATGAATTTTGACAAATGATGTGGATTCACCATCATACTACCATACAGAATAGTTTCATTACCTTAAAAATCCTTTGAATGATTTCATCCCTCCTTCCCTCCCTCATACTCTCCTACCCCCTAGAAACCACTGATCTCTTTATTGTCCCCGTAGTTTTGCCTTTTTCCAGAATGCCAGATAGTTGGAATCATAATATGTAGCCTTTTCAGATTAGCCTTTTTGCTTAGTAATATGAATTTGTTTCCTTCGTGTGTTTTCATGGCTTTATGCTTCATTTCTTTTTAGTGCTGAATAATATTCCTTTGTTTGGAGGTACCGTGGTTTATTTACCCACTCACCTACTAAACGACATTTCAATTGCTTCCAAGTTTTGGCAATTATGAATAAATTGTCTATAAATATCAGTGTGCATGTTTTGTGTGGACATAAGTTTTCAACTCCTTTAGGTAAGTACCAAAAAGCATAATTGCTGGACCATAGGTATATTAAGAGTATGTTTAGTTTTGTAAGAAACTGCCAGGGGTGGGAGTGGGAAAATTGGATGAAGTTGGAAAAATATACAAACATCCAGTTATAAGATAAGCAAATACTGGGAATATAATACACAGCATAAAATTATAGTTAACATTGCTATATCGTGTATTTGAAAGTTGCTAAGAGAGTAGATTCTCATCATAAGGATGTATCTGTATGTGATGATTAATGTTAACTACCTTTATTGTGGCAATCATTTTACAATATATGTAAGTCATGTTATGCTGTACATCTAATCTTATACAGTGTTGTATAAGCCAATTATATCTCAGTATAACTGAAAGAAAAAAAAGAAGAAATTGCCAAACTATCTTCCAAAGCAGCTGTACCATTTTGCATTCTCACCAGCAATGAGTGAGAGTTCCTGTTGTTCCACATCCTTCCCAGCATTGGGTATTGTCTGTATTTTGGATTTTGGTCATTTTAATGGATATGTAGTGGTGTCTCGTTGTAAATTTTGGTTCCCTGATGCTATACTTATTTTCCATTTGCATACCTTCCTTGATTAGGTGTCTGTTCAGGTCTTTTGCCCATTTTTAAATCAGGTTGTTCATTTTCTTACTGTTAAATTTTAAGAGTTAATTTTATATTTTGGATAACAGCCGTTTATCAGACATGTCTTTTGCAAAGATTTTTTCCTAGTCTGTGTCTTGTTTTCCCATTCTCTTGACAGTGTCTTTCATAAGGAGAAGTTTTTAATTGTAATGATGTTCAACTTATCAATTATTTTTTCATTGATTATGCCTTTGATGCTGTATCTAAAATTCTAAATCCAAGCTCCCTAGATATTTTCCTATGTTATCTTCTGGGAGTGTTGTTGTTTTGCATTTGTTCAGTGCTTTAAAAACTTTATATTTCTTCTGAAACTTTCCACTCATTTTCCCCAATACCCCCCACCTCTTTACCTCTTCTTTAATACCCTCTAACTCAAGTAAAAAACAGATTATATCACAACTCCCAACACACTGACATTCTTTTTTTATTAAAAATTGTTTTTAACATTTATTTATTTTTGAGAGACAGAGAGACAGAGCATGAGCAGGGGAGGGGGAAAGACAGAGGGAGATACAGAATCTGAAGGGGACTCCAGGCTCTGAGCTGTTGTTAGCACAGAGCCTGACATGGGGCTCGAACTCAGGAACTGCGAGACCATGACCTGAGCTCAAGTTGGACGCTTAACTGACTGAGCCATCCAGGTGCCCCCACACTGAAATTATTATACACAAAAGAGGTAAAGGGAGATTGTTTAACTTCTAGTTAAGTCTTCTGGAAGATCCTGGGAGACCCAGGTCAATAGCCCAGTCCTTATGTTCTAGATTATTTTATTCAGAGATGCATATCTTCTCTCAAATGTGCTTGGCTATTTTATATGTGCCCGCTGTCCATGCTGTCTTCCACAAACCCCCACCCAATATTTTACCCTTGGCTTCTTTCCCATTCTGTCTGAGTCAAGAATAGGTTAAGATAGAATTGGCTTTTGGACTCTTTTGATGAAGGCTTCTTTCTGTTGACAAAGTTCTGGGAATAAAGACTATTGAGTTGACTGGTATATTATGTTCCAGTGAAAAATTCTAATACTGACAGCAGTAGTTCCACAAAAATCCCCAACCCACTTGCACCTATACTAAGATTATGGGTTGTACCCAGGTGATCTCAGAATCATTTTGATCCAGTTTGTATCTAGTACTGATTGCCAATTGTTTCAAAATCCTGTGCTGACTTCATAACCACCCCACACCCCCCAAATTTGGCTTTCATTCCTGGTTGCCTTTATTTTTGGCTTTGCTTTTGCTAATGCTGTGCACAAACCCTTTTCTAGGATTCCACAGGTTGAACTTTGGCTCTTGTAGTTAAGTTGCCTGTTACGCACCATGAACCCAAGGAACCAGAAACCGAGAAGTGTAATCATGGAAAACTTCTGAAGAACTAGATATTCATCCTCCTAAAGCAAAGTTTAAGGCTGGTTTAGAGATCTGATAACTGCTTTACCATTCAGCCCAAAGGTGGCCATGGCTGGGGCAGAAGCTGGTCCACGCTTAGCTGAAAAGATTGGGTTGGGGAGGAATTATGGCATCAGCCAAGTTGGGGTGAAGGCAGCACTTTGGAGGAACACTGTCCTGCCAGCAAGTTTCTTAGAGAAAGGGCTATAAATAACATTGTGAAGTATTATTAGAAAGGATTGTTAAAACAGTAAGGTGCACATGATTAATTTATGAGCAGATAGGAATAGGAGAGATGGAGGATAGAGCGTGATGGATGTTGCTCAACAATAACATTAGAGCAGGTAAAAGAAACATCCATGGAGAATGGAGAAGGAACAGAGGGTAGAGAGGAACAAATGTGTGTCAGAGAAGGTTTTCCAGACTGGTTCCATCATAATCACCAGAGAGCTTAAGAATTTACCTCAAAGATTCTGACAGAGTGGGTTTGGGTTAGGACCCAGGAATCTGTTTTCAAAAACAGAGTCCCACACCCCAATTCCCAGGTGAGGCTGATTAATGTTTAGATTTATGTAGTCATTGGTTTAGACAAGCAGTAGGCAAACTATAGCACCTGGGTCAAACCCAACTTGCAGCAACCCTGTTTAACAGCCCAGAGCTAAGAATGTTTTTTACCTTTTTAAAGCATTATTTAAAAAAAGCAAAAAGAAGATAGGACAAAGTTATAAGTGGCGTGTAAAGCCTAAAATATTTTCTTGCCCTTTACAGAAAATGTTTGCCTACCTCTGGTTTAGTAGGGAATAAATAAATAGGATGTTACAGCTGGTGAAGAAGTAATGAGATCTGCAAGACTTCTACAATGAGTCACTCTCCCTACAGGCAAGGGGACATTTGCTTTCAGTGTGGTTCTTATTGGAATTGATGCACTATCATTTTTTCAACTCCTACTTGGTGTCAGGTGCTATCAGGTGTGTTATATTTGCACAAATATATTAAGGTTATTGATAAGGAAGGGACCACATTGGGTGGCCCATTAAGGGGGTACTTAAAACTATTTCAGCTCCTCCTTTGTTTAGCTAGGGGAGGAGCAGAGCAGAACTTGGAAGCTCAGGGAACACACTCCCAGTTATACAAATATAAGGCACTTACGTAAGCATGTATTATAATGAGATAAGGATGTGACTACAGTTTTTTTCCTTTATAATTACTTCTTACTTTTATTTATTTAAATTTTTTTTTGATTTTTTTAATTTAATTTTTTATTTTTAAAAATTTATATCCAAATTAGTTAGCATATAGTTGACTGCAGTTTTTGAAAAATGGCTTTGCAAATGCTGTCTTACCTCTTGATATATGAATTGGCCCAGTAGGGAGAAGGAATACAGGGAGACGGGGCAAGGATATAAAGAAAGTGGATCACTTTGGGAAAAGATCTAATCCCAGGGATTTCTTGGAAAGGAAGGGCCCAAACTCAAGACCAGTCACCCAAACTCAAGACAAAGGCTCAGGCTTGTGGGCAAGGACTGTTTTTTATATGGTATGTGCCCCTTGTACCTCGTACTCCTGCCTAAGGATCACCAAAAGGAGAGCAACAGCTGAGGATGGAGTGTGACTGAAGATCTATAGCATTGGTGTCTGTGTGGTGTTCCCTAGGTAATGCTATTGAGAAATCCATCCTGGGTCTAGGGACAAGCACAGACTTTTCAGAGCAATACCCTGGGAAAGAGATGGGCCATTTGGTTGAGGACAGAGCACTTTGGATTGAGTGAAACTTGGGAGTTTCTGGAAAACTCGTGGACAAAATAACTGTGTGAGAGAGAGATGCTAGGCTTGAACAACTTGCCAAAAAACCCATAAAGCAAGATATCTTTTTTACCTTCAGTTTATATAGATGAGTTGCACACATTATTTCATTTATTCCCGTATTAATGTGGGAAGGGAGCCATAGAGAAGTGAAGCAACTGACCCAAAGTGAGCACTGAGTGGGGGGTCAGAATCCCAACCCAGTCCCGTGTGATTCCAAAGCTACTTTCTTTCCACATGACCCCATTGCCTCTGGCAGAGTCATGCATTATTAACGAGGTCCTACAGGTAAGAAATCACTTTCAAACAAGAAAACTGAGACACAGTGAAGTGAAGCCACTTGTTCAAGGTTGTTCAACTAATTACTAGGATTTCAATAGACCTGCTTCCAAAATAGGGAGATCTGAGTTTCCATAAACCTCTAAGAACTTCTTATCAAAGGAATTGAGAATGTCAAATGGAGTATGTTGAAGCCTGTAGGTACAAAGGAGCATTGAGGGAAAGGGGAGCTTTGCAGAATGAGCACATTTCACTTTCCTTAATGACCTGCCAGCTGATGCCCACTTTGAAAGGGCTTTTAGAAAGCAGGAAGGTCTGAGTGGCTTTTGGCAGTTTTCCTCTGGAGAGTACCTATTTATTTATTTATGAGCTCTTTAAACATTAACTTGGCTAGTCTAAAGCAATCACTCCAAAATTTGGAGCTCATGGACTTAGGTCAGATATAGGAAAAGTCCTCTCCACCCAATCAGTACCCCAAGAGGGCATGAATCTAGGTTGATGCCCATTGTGGGCACCTGTGACCTGGCTACCCTGACTTCTCAAATAGCTCAGCTACTCATGGCAGTGGAAGAGATGCCAAAGAAGGGGCTTGAAATCAACCAAATTGTCAAGTTCATGTCCCACTGCTCCATCTGAGAAGATGCCGTGCCCCAAGAGCAGAGCCCAAAGCCTAAGATGTCTGCAAACCAGGGAGATTTCAGAGCACTGTGGGTATAGCCCAGGCTTTCTCACCTGAGCAGCTTCCTGATGTGTTTCATGGAGAATTCCTGTTAAACTTCAATTTCTGAAGATGGTATGAAGTCGTGCCTGGCCCAAAGATGGTGGAATGCCTGGAGAAATTTATGAAATGTTCCTTGATGATGGTTAAGCACAGAATCTAATCATTTCTCAGGGGTAGTTTAGGCAACACCCTTCATGGAGGTGGAAAAAGGAATGGGGGACCTCTTGAATCTCTTGTCTCTGAGAGATCAAAATTTTGCCTGTAAGAGCTAACTGAGCAGAATGTCATTTAAATGTGACAGGAATTGAGTTGGGGCAACCAGCCCAGATGGGGACAATCAGGCTGTGATCTGGTCCTCAAATTATTCAGAGTTGGCTTTGTTTTCAGTTTCACCTTCCTGGCCTAGTTAGTATGAACATGAGTAAGAGGTACAGATGGACAGACAGGATACTTTTTGCCTTCTCTTCTAGTGTGGCCCATATCTGTAGTCAGAAAAGACAAATATTGTGGGCCTAGCCTATTCATCCACAAAGGGATGGTTATTTCTCTGCAGGTTAGAAGGTTAGAACTATGGAGAGACTTTAAAAATTTTCTTGCTTGAAGTCCTTGTTTTTAGGGGAAGAAAATAAAGCACAGAGAGGAGATATGATTAACTCAAAGCCAATGCAGAACAGAAGGAGCAAGGTTGAACCAGACCCCTGGCCTTCAGAGTCTCAGAAAAGAATCAGAAAAGAGAAGAAAGCCAATGTTCTCTCTTCTCAGTTTTCTTAACTGTGATGTCAGAGAGTCAGAAAGAAAGTTGACGTCTTAAGTCCCAGCCATTTCTAATATTCTCTGCTAAATGGTTTCACTATAGGAAAATATTGACTGAAGCTGGGTCCCTGAGAGGCAGTTGCAGATAGTTTGATATTTTACACAGTAATGCCTTTATTTAGAAAGTGTATCATTGATTGCCAGTAGTTTTATGATCTTCTGTACTATCTCCCACTGCCTTTCTGAAATAGGGATATCATATTTAAATCCACAGTCTATAGCAAAAGGAGGGAGGAGCCTCAGTAACCCATTCATTCAAAAAACTTTATAGAGCTTCCATTGGGGTATAACGAAGAACACAGCCATTAAGTCCTCATGGTGTTTATAGAACCAGATATTTGTGGAGAACATATACGGACTTAATTTTCTTGCTCTTTCTCTCACTTTTCAGTTGGTGAGAAACAGAAACACAGAAAAGGCATTCTCAGAGAGGTGGGGAGAGAGGGAGGGGAAGCAGAGGAGAGAGAGAATGAGGCATATAAGAAGGAGAAAGGGAGAGAATATCTCCCAAAGGATGTTTGCAGAGAGGGAAATATTCGGCGGCTGCTTCTTCTTTTTAAAAATTAATTGTGGTTAGCTGAACTGTATCAAACTCCTTTAACTCTCTCAACTGCAGACTTTTCCACTTTCCGGTAAACTTGAGTTGCTATGGTGAGAGAGTGGCCTGGGACAAGTCAAACGTAAAACATTGGAAACAACACCCCAACGCCGTGCAACATATTGAATAATTAGAATGACCTGCCATGTGTTTCCCATTCCTTGCTACAAGTCAATTGCCTTATGATTTATCACCTGTTTTTCTAAGCAAAGCTTGAGCCCTCGTTCTCAGTTCCTCTTTCTTGAATGTGTTAAGAATGGTTGGGGGCACAGAAGGTAAGGAGAGTAGACAAATGTGTAAATGCACTGTTTTTCCTTCAGAAAGTTTTCTTAGACCCTCTGGCCATGTGGTATCTGTCCCCTCATATCACTCTCCCCTTTTGTACCACTAATGTAACACTTTTCACTTCTAGTACCTCTCAGGGATTAGTAGAACTAACTTGTAAAATGTTGCTCTGAAGTCCACATCCAAACCACTCACTCTGCTTACATGGCACCCAGGCTTCACAAAGCACCTTCGCATTTCATTTCATCCCATCTTCCCAATAACCTTGAGCAGCAGAAACAGCCAGCATTACCCTGTTTTCTACCTGCAGGAATGGAAATGGGCCCTGAGAGAGAGGTTAATGGCCCACCCATAGTCACTCACATAGAAGTGGGTTCAAGCTTGAGTGTTCTGAATTCATGTCCATGGCTCAGCAGTTTTCTTCACAGTTCTGCTGTGTTGTCAATGATTTGTGAACTTGGAGGGCACTGGGCAATAAGCATTTGACATGAGCCAGAAAAGAGAAGAAAGCCTATTTTCTCTCATCTCCATTTTCTCAACTGTAAAATAAGAGAGTTAGAGGGTTTACCTCTCAGGTCCCAACCATTTCTAATTTGGGAAAACATTGACTGGGTCTAGGTCTCTGGGAGGCAATTGAGGATAGTTCTATAACATTAAATATTTTATACAGTAATTTATTTATTTTAAAAAGTATTACTTATTCCTGTGTATATAAGACATTAATGTTAGCAATGTTAGCATTGTTGCTAACAGTTATAAAGAGGTATCTTCTTAAGGGCACTCAAGATTCAGGAGCTTGAGTAAGTTTTCAGATTGAAAATGTGATTTCATAAAAAAGCTTCTGCATAGTGAGGGAAACAACCAACAAACTAAGAGGCAACCTACAGAATGGGAGAAGATATTTGCAAATGATATATCTGGTAAAGAATTGGTATCCAAAATATATAAGGAGCTTATGAAACTTGATACCCCCAAGATGAATAATCCAATTTAAAAAAATGGACAGAAGACATAAATAGATATATTTCCAAAGAAGACATACAGATGGCTAATAGACACATGAAAAGACACTCAACATCACTCATCATCAGGGAAATACAAATCAAAACTACAATGATATATCATCTCATACCTGTCAGAATGTCTAAAATCAACAACATAAGAAACAACAGGTGTTGGTGAAGATGTGGGGAAAGGGAAACCACCTTACACTGTAGGTGGGAATGCAAACTGGTGCAGCCACTCTGGAAAACAGTATGGAGCTTCCCCAAAAAGTTAAAAATACAACTACCCTACAATCCAGTAATTGCACTACTAGGTATTTACTCAAAGGAAAAAAAATACTAATTCAAAGGGTTACATGCATCCCAATGTTTATAGCGACATTATCTACAATAGACAAATTATGGAAGCAGCCCAAGTGTCCATTGCCTGATGAATGGGTAAGGAAGATCAATAGAATATTACTCAGTGATAAAAAAGAATGAAATTCTTAGAATTATTCTAAGTGAACTAAGTCAGAGAAAGACAAATACCATATGATTTCACTCATCTGTGGAATTTAAGAAACAAGACAAATGAATAAAGGAGGAAAAAAAGAGAGAGGCAAACCAAGATACAGACTCTTAACTATAGAGAACAAACTGATGGTCATCAGAGGGGAGGTAGGTGGGAGGATGGATGGAGATTAAAGAGTGCACTTGTCATGTTGGGCACTGGGTGATGTATGGAAATGTTGGATCAGTATATTGTACACCTGAAACTAATACTACCTAAGTGGAATTTAAATTTAAAAAAATAAAGAAAAAAGAAAAATATTTGATTTCTTTGGTTTACCCAGAGGTGTTCAACCATAATGATGATCAGTCAGGATTTAATAAGACCAACAATACAATAACCAATAATAAAAATTGCTAGCATTTATTGGGCACAAAATAGAAAGCATGTTTTCTGGATTATTCTATTTTGATCTCTCCTAACAGCTCATGAGGTAGGTACTGTTGTCAGAAAGAAATGCTAAATGTCTTCCAACCATTAAAGGGTAGACCTAGGATTCAAACCCAGGAAGTCTGTCTGCAGAATTGGCTCTTTTGCCAATTAATTTTTTAAATTTACAGCAGGTGAAGTTCTGGTTAGGGAGCCAAGAGAGGGCACTTATCTTTGTAGGCCAACCACTGAGGACACTGAGGGTTAGTTTCCATTTTCTTTGGAGATCTTAATTAGTCCACAGGTTACTGGTTGTCTTTGAGGGTTGCTTCAATCCTATAGGACTGATGATCTAGAAACAGAGCCCTGGGCAGTGGTGAAGACACTCAGAGTTTCACCACTTGGCTTTCAGTTTCTTGACTCCTTTGGACCCCCACCCTCTATTATGACAACACAACATTACCTCAGATTCATTGTAATTCAACTGAATAGGTTACCATAAACCACATTCTAACGTGTTTTCCTGGGGAGGCACCCTGGGGTCACTCTGATTGGACTTGGGGGAGACTGGTATCCTTAATTAAATTTGTGAGGCATCCTGTTCTCCTTGACGGAAAATGGGGAGAAGCCCTACTCCCATCAACAGCACATTTACAACCAACTCCTGAGTGGTTTATTTCTGCAGATGGAGAATCTCAGTCATTTTATGTTCTTATTGTTTTCAATTTACTGACCAAATTCTGGGACTGGACCCAATTTGAGGTTTGTAACCTCTTGTGTGTTATTATAGAGACAAGTAGGGCACAATTAATGAATTTCTCATTTTTGCCTCTGATTCAGACTCTGGTTTTTAAGTAGGACAGTTAGCTCTATATGGATGCATGTAGATGTATGTAGATATATGTACATATGCACACAACACACTTATTCAGGAATATGCATATTTGGTCTAATATACTTTATCTCTAGAGGGAATCTCATTCTAACCTTTTTATACAGTTTATGTGCTGTGCTGTGACAGATTCATTTCCTACCCTTTCCTTTTCATTTTATTTACTTTTTTTGCTTTTGACATAGTTCTCCCCATCAAGTATTTTCATAACAAAAATTAGATAGAGTATGATTTATCTATCTAGTAATTAATTTAATATTAATTAAATATATTTATTTAATATTAATTAAATATATTTATTTAATTAGAGTATACACTGTGCTGGACACTGTTCTGAGCACATTACAAATATTAACTGATGCAACACTGTTTATAACTCTTTGAAGAGGGTCCTATTAATGGTCCTCACTTTACAGACCAGGAAACTGAGGCAAGTTTTTCTTTTCTGCTGGGGAACTGGGTTTGTATGGGGGGAGCTGATATGCTTTGTTTGAGAGGTTTGTGTTTTGTTTTCTGTACAAAAAAATGATAAAAGGCTATGATGTGATAGAAAAAAGAACAGCTATTCCTCTTGAACAAGAAAAGCCAGAATCATCAAAGACTTGGATTTACTTAATGATGTACTGGTTTTATGGCTAAACACTTAAAGCTATTAAAAACACTTTTATTATTAAAATTCCTACAGGAAACATAACTTTGTTATTGTGATACTTAAATCTCTGGCTTCTCCTTTGAAACAATTATGTGCCTAATGTGATTTTTAATAATCTGCGGTTTCTTTGGAATGCAAATATCATGTTCAAGCATTGAAAGATGTCCTTCTTAAGGCTCTGGGCCTCCTTGCCTTTGCAAACAAGGTGCGGTTGCCCAGGAGACTTGGTCTCATTCCTCCAGGCGGCAGGGCTCCGAGGAGGGGTGGCTAACCACAGCTGAGCCCTCCGCTGACTCACAGGGTTTCTGCTTGGGTGATGGAGTCAGTCAAACCTGAGTTCATGAGCTGTGGCTTCAACCAGGATGTTAGTAAAGAGGGGCTGAGACATGAATATTTTCAGGATATTCTCTGGAGGTAAAATAGATTGCAGTTGGTGACTGACTTGTCGTGGGGGTGAGGAAGAGGAATCTGTTATAGAATTGGAATTGTCTGGATATTTGCCTCTAACTTCCTTGGGTTCAGGGACATGTGTATTCCTAGTGCCTACTATTGGCACATGGTGAGCAACCAAGAAATATTTATTGGATATATGAATGAATGAGTGATGAGTGAAGACAATGTGATCCAATGAAGTTCTGTGATTTATCCAGGGTCACATAACTATTTAATGGCAGAACTAACCTTGGAATCCAGGTAACCAGATAGTGTGTGAGAAAACCTTTGGCTTTATGTCCTTTTTTGTGGTCTCTCTCACCTCCCCTTCCAATTTTTAACTCTTTGAAGGTAGGGATTTCGTGAAAATCAATGTAACTAATGTTTTACTTGGCAGTGGAAGACTCAATCAAAGATGGATGTCTCTGTGCACACATTTGTTAGCCAGGATGTGCTTTTCTTTTGGGGATGAAGGAGAAGATACTTGGAGAAAGGCTGGGAATTAACAGATGCTATAAGATTCTCAGGCTTTTCCACTGTGTCAAAAATGTCAACTTTAACTTTTTCATTATTTCCTTTCTTCTCCATTCCATTCTAGCAATGGCCCTATCTACCCTTTGCCTGGATTAATGCAATAGCCCCTTAACCTTCTACCTTTTCTCTTGTTATTCATGTGCTATTGACCTCCTGAAATAGAGTCATTTTAGCTTTGTCACTTATTAACAGGGCGAAGTTGGCCAAGGCATTTATTTTTTCAGAGCCTGAGATTACTAGTTTGTCAAAAGTAGATAATGACAAAAAATGCCCTACTAATACTGTGAAAATTTGTTGAAAATAACTGTGAGAACCAGGCCAGACCACAAAGCCTGGGCCAGGCTAGAGGAGTGCAGAGACCAACCAGGCAGTCTTGGCAAAGGCAACTTCCTCTTTAGTTCACTATTGCCTCAGCTAGCAAACAATGCAAGGAGGTGGACGGTGTATAGTGGTACAGGTGGTGGCATTTCCTCAGTGTATGCTCATAATTCAGTGACTTGGGCAGCTTCTGGAGGTTTCAGTGATACAACTGAGGACGAGACCTGTTTCTGGGTAATGCTGCTGTGTAGAAGCTAAGAGAGTTTCTTACTATTAATGCTATTACAACTTCTAGTGCAAGAATGTACACTCTGCTAGATATTTTTATACATCATGGTATTTGACCAACACGACAAAAATATCCCTATTTCACAAGTGTGGTACTGATAGAAATGTTAAGTAACTTACCCAAGACCACAAAATCAGGGTTCTTTCATTCCATAACCTTTCAGTTTAAAGTTAAGTTGTTATCAAACTACACACTCCTTAAGATAGCATCTGTGTCATATAAAGTGTTTTGTGCATAAGAAGTTCTTATTAGCCATTCTTTGATGCATGGATGGTAGACAACAACTTGTTTTATAGGTTATGGTTTAAAAATTAAGGGGCTTGGTAAGACTCTTAAAAAGTAATTAAGATGTCTGAGAAGACCTTCCTCTTGGAGATTTAGGCTGAAATTAAACTTCAAAGTTTGGGTACAGAAGTAAGGAGGATATTTGGGAATACTCAGTGATTTACACTTACATAAGAAGCTTTGTAAAGAGAATGAGTACATAATGATCTCTGTGTGAGGTCTATGTGAAGCCAGGAAAAAGCGGTATGAATCAAAAGCCAAAAAGAAATCAGAATGATACTGAACCAGTGTTTCCCAAAGTGTGTTCCAGGGAACCATATATACAAGAAATACTATCTTGCAAAATCCTCCTTCAAAATAAGGTCATGATTAAATTTAGTCAACTCTTGAACAATGCAGGGTTAGAGGTGCTGGCCTGTGTGGTCAAAAATCTAAGTATAACTTTTGACTCCCTAAAAACTTAACTACCAATACCCTACTGTTGACTGGAAGCCTTACTGATAAAATAAAGAGTCGATTAACACATATTTTCTTTTCTTTAATTTTATTTTTGAGACAGAGTGAGAGAGCATGAGCAGTAGAAAAGAGAGAGAGAGAAAATCTTAAGCAGGCTTCATGCCCAGTGTGGAGCTTGATGTGGGGCTCAATCTCACAGTCATGAGATCATGACCTGAGCCCAATCAAGAGGTAGACACTTACCTCATGCCAGTCAGAGTGGCTAAAATGAACAAATCAGGAAATTATAGAGGCTGGAGAGGATGTGGAGAAACAGGAACCCTCTTGCACTGTTGGTGGGAATGCAAACTGGTGCAACCACTCTGGAAAACAGTATGTAGGTTCCTCAAAAAATTAAAAATAGATCTACCCTATGACCCAGCAATAGCACTGCTAGGAATTTACCCAAGGGATACAGGAGTGCTGATGCATAAGGACACTTGTACCCCCATGTTTATAGCAGCACTTTCAACAATAGCCAAATCATGGAAAGAGTCTAAATGTCCATCAACTGATGAATGGATAAAGAAATTGTGGTTTATATACACAATGAAATACTACATGGCAATGAGAAAGAAAGACATCTGGCCTTTTGTAGCAACGTGGATGGAACTGGAGAGTGTTATGCTAAGGGAAATAAGTCATACAGAGAAAGACACATACCGTATGTTTTCACTCTTATGTGTGGGTCCTGAGAAACTTAACAGAGGACCATGGGGGAGGGGAAGGAAAAAAAAGGGCTAGAGAGGGAGGGAGGCAAACCATAAGAGACTCTTAAAAACTGAGAATAAACTGAGGGTTGATGGGGGGTGGGAAGGAGGGTAGGGTGGGTGCTGGGTATTGAGGAGGGCACCTGTTGGGATGAGCCCTGGGTGTTGTATGGAAATCAATTTGACAATAAATTTCATATTAAAAAGAAAAAGAGGTGGACACTTAACCAACTGAACCACCCAGGCACCCCTCGATTAACATGTATTTTATATGTTATATATATTATATACTGTATTCTTATAATGAAGTAGGCTAGAGAAAAGAAAAAGTTATCAAGAAAATCACAAGGAAGAGAAAATATATTTATAGTGCTGTACTGTATGCATTGAAAAAATCTGCGAGTAAGTGGACCCATGCTATTTAAACCCATGTTGTTCAAGGGTCAACAGTACATATAGAAACAGAGCATAATATATACTATTGTAGTATAATTAGTGTTTTAAAAGCTATACTATACTTCCTATACTTAAAAAAGCCCTATCAATAACAAAGTCCTTTTTACTTTATTTAACCAGTATTCCCAAACATATTTAACACATATGTTCTCCCTTCACACCCTACCATTTATTTACATACCAAGGAACTAATAATTATCAGAGCCCACTTAGAAATATAGAAAGGAAATGGAGTAGTAGTTGAAAAAAAAAACTCCTTCTTTCTCTTTTTTATGCCTTCTTGCTCAATATTCAGATAATTTTGTATTTGTTGATAGAGTTTGGTCTATTTCATCCATTCACTCAATAAATATTTACCAAATACCTGTAGATCTGAAGACATGATAAAACATGCTTTATGTTACTAGATCCTTGATTTCTCTTGTCCTCATGAGGAAGGTAAAAGAAAAGCGTGCAGGAGTGCTGGGGATCATGGGTAATCAAGATGTTTCTCTCTTCGCACATTTAGAAGGTATTAATGCCAAAATAATAAGAATCTAAATCTCTATTCTACTGCCATCAATAAGTTAAGTATTTTATTAGGGTTTCCTCCTCAAGCAATTTTTTTGGAAACTTAAGGAAGCTATTCCCCAAACCCTCCCATCCCAGCCAGGCAATTTGATAGTCTCTGGCTCTGGGACAGCGCTCCACTTCTGCTGGTCACTTCCTGCCATCCTGTTGCTTCTTTAGGCTGTTGTCTTTTTGTGTCTTCCCAAGGGCAAATATAAAAGTTTACTTATAAGACAGTTTAAATCTAGATTTAAGAAAAAAAATCTAATGCTGCGGGTCAATAATTTTGCTAGATGTACTCAATTTATATGCCTAGACAGAATTTTTTATATCTCAGTCTGAAGCATTTGCAGATACATATATATGTGTGTGTGTGTGTGTGTGTGTGTGTGTGTGTGTATACACATATTAGATCCCTTGGCATTAGCATTATAGAAGATTCATCTTTGGTTCATCAAAATGTTGCTTCCAGAATTAAGGAATAGTCTGCACTCTAAAATACAGTTGCAACCCTCCAAATAAGTTTTCCAACTTGAAAAAACTTAAGATCTTGTCTTCTATAGTGGATGCAATGTAAACATTTTGCACCAAAGAGAATTTCTGTAACAAGTGATGTGATTATGGGATTTCTCTTACATATATAAAACAGTAATGATCAGCTTGGCCAGGCTGGAGCCAAAAATACACTGAAAAAGCAATTTAAAAAATCCTTGGGAGATAAACTGTGCATTAATCTGACAATGGAGACTTCCTATCTTGAAGAAGCTATGAAGAGAAGAGATCATAGGTAATTTCATACCACACAATTTATATCTAATATGTATAATATTAGAAGTAAAATCTGAAAGGAAAAACCACTGCATCGATAGTATGACTGTCTTAGTTCTTCCTGGTATGAAGGCCTTGTAAAGATAATTATTTTGGGAAGTGATTTCAATGAACAGGAGTTGGGTTGGGACCATGAGACTGAACAGGGAAAGAGGGAAAGACAGGGTATATTATTGAACTGGTCACTGCTTTGGGTGACTGAGGCTTCGTCCTTCTGGGGAAGCCTCTGAGAAACTATAGAATAAGTTTCAGACTCTTTTGTCTTAATTCCAGAAGCAGGGTAGTTTAGCTATTGGTTCCTGTTCCCATTGATCAAAGTTGCCCTATGGGGTATTAGCTCTTTCACTTCCAGGTTTGCCCATATGTCAGATGAATAGTAAGTTCCTGTGGGTGAAGAGAAGCCCCAGGAAGAAAAATGAGACACACCAGCTACTGTAAAGTTCAGCCTGCATTCCCCTCTAAACCGTGCCATTTATTTATCATGTCACATTCAGCTAAGGTCTTCATCTGAAGCAGCTTCTCAGTTCAAGGGTCAATTGCTCAGAAAGCTATGGGCTGCCTGAAGAAAGCACAAATAATATGGAGAAGAAGCTAAAATTAGCACAAATGAGATGGTCTTTGCCAAAGGTGGCTCTGCTCCTTCCCATTTTTTTTCTGGCTGCTCTTTATTTAGTATGCTTTGTGTACCAGACACTACATTAAGCACTTTACAAGGATTACCTACTTTGTTCAATCCTTATAAAGTGGACATTATTACTCTTCCTATTTGAGGGTTGGTTGACAGAAACAGATGTTGTGGATCAGCTATCTCAGTGCATCCGTGCCTGTTGCCAAATGGGTGAGAGGCTTACACATTTGATAAATATGAGGACAAGTGACTATTTTTACTGAGGCTTGGAAAAGACCTAGCCAACCTCCATTATGCTGTTTCTTGACTCTCCTTTATTTTTCTTCTGAACATATTATTTATTGGTTTATCGATTTGCTTATCATTGGTCTCCTGCTACTAGAATGTAAGCTCCTTTGGATTTGGGATTTCATCTGTTTTGTTAGAATGATGCCTGGACCAGGGTGAGTAGTCAGTAATTATTCACCATTGAATGATAAGAGGAAAATGAGCTTTCATTGGTATGAGTTCAATGAAGTTTGTCTTGTTAAGAAATAAAAGAGGTGATAGACCCTGGGACAGGTAAGTGGCAAGTTGCTAAGTCTCAGGGAACAGGTATAGGTCTCTATTGGAAGCTCCAGAGAATCAGTGATAAAGACAAACAGAGAAAAAGAATGAAATAGGAAAAGATGGGAAGGGATTCTTCATTCAGTGACTCCATCTATCAGTGTTTATCAGGCATTATCTGTTCCAATACACAGTAGAGGACACACTGGTTGGATACAATGTGATAAAATGTAGAGGAAAGAGCAAAGAGGGATCAGATACTGAAGAAATTTAGAGGAAGAAACAGGCTTGAAGAAGGCTCTCAGTAGGATATTTGTAAGGGCCTGGCCTTCTCTCCAAAGCATCTGTGTGAGTGATTTGTGGTATGTGTTAGGGAAAAGGATTACAGGAAGTTTCACACTAGAGAGACCTGGAGAGAATTTGACTCTGTTGCCAAGTTTTCAGAGTCAAAGAGGGCAAAGCTAATGTTTTCTACTGATGTGGGTCATCACATGTCATCCAAATGGAGAGCAGCTTTGATTAAAAAGAAAAAAGGAAAGAAAGAAAGAGAAAGAAAGAAAGAAGGAAATAAGAAAGAAATAGAAACTAACGATTATGTAAAAATTAGCTTCCTGAGGGTGAATTTCTGGAAAGTGGCAAGGTTTAGAAAACCTGATAGAGAAAATAAACAAAACAAGTTATCTTGGGCTTGGGGGATGTGGATGGTAGAGTTGGATACTGTGTATTCAGCCAACAGTTGAACAAGAACTCTTTGTCCAGTGAATCACTGTTTTCTCCATCAAAGATGAACTGTCAGCTAGACCTGCAAAGGGTTCAAGGATCTCAGTGGTCCCAAGAAGAAATGTGCCCGCTCTTCCTTCTTTGTCCCTCTTCCACTGTTGTCTGCCATATTGCATTCCTTGTCTGTGGGGCAGGGTGTGCCTCGGGTCTGGAGGCTGGAATCAGAAGAAACATTCCAGACTCCCATGCAGCCATATTCCTTCCCTTTCTTTTGGTGCCAGAACTCTAGGGGACCAAATCCTGGGCTGGTATTTCTGGCCTTTTCTGAAACTTTATGTACTGTTCTAAAAAATTATATCACTGTTACGTAAGTGATATAAGTCAAGCCAGGAACATGCAGCCCAAGGAAGAAGTACATCTTATGTTTTGATTTCTTCTTTTCTTTTGGCAAAAACTTGTTGTTCCCATTCCTGCTAAGACAGAACTGAAGTCCACTTGATGTGGAGCGGGGAGGGGACCATTCTGCTTAATTGCACTTTAGCTTGGAGTCTGTTCCAGATGCTCTGTTGGTTGCAGAGAAGCCACTGTGGGAAAACACAGTGTGGGTAGGCCTGGGCATGCACAAATGAGGTGCTCTGGCCCACATGCTGCCTCCCACAAGATTTTCAGCCAGAGCCAATTCTCCTTAGTGACCTGGATTACAGAGTTGATGAGACCTCACTGGTACATGGTGCCTAGAGCTCTGTCTGAGTTAGGGGTGAGTCTGAATCGAGGAAATATTTCTGCCTAGTGGAGGTTACATGTATTATTGAGCAGGTTATGAAATTGGTATAATTTATGTGATCAGCCTTCTTCCAGCTACCCAGGCTGCAAAAATTAGCATCATTTAAAAATTCCTCCCCTTCCTTTATGCCCTATATGGAAGCAGTCACTAAGTCCTGCATTAAGATAAATCCCTCCCAGTGATTCCTTCCTTTCTCTTCCATGCCCTGCCATCTCTGTGGTGCAGCTCTGGGCTGGGAGATGGCTGGAGGAAGCTGAGAGTGGACTCTGGAGAAAGACATTCAGGATGTGCCTTTGGGCTCTGTCACATGACTTGGACAAGCTTAAAGTCCCTGTCTTTCAAGCTATTCTTAAAAAATGGGATTGTAACACTTCTCACTTTGCAGGGCTATTGTGAAGATCAAGTGAAATGTCATTTATAAGAATGCAGGGACTAAACAGTGTAGTCCAGATTGTTCTTTTAGAAGCGACGATTAGTAGAAAAACGTTTATAAGGACATGCACCAAAAGGTTGTTAGTACTTTTACATTGAAGTGGTGGGATTTATGGCTTCCCCCCACCCCCAACTTGCATGTTTGTGCTTTTCTATATTTTTTAAATCTCCGTGATGAAAATGTACTACTTTTGTACCAAGAATTGTAAATATGAATTAAAACTCTACCAAACCTTTAATAACCAGCTGAGATGAGACTTCTTTCATTAAAACTTTCCAGGTGCTTCCAAGGCACCTGGATGGCTCAGTCAGTTAAGTGTCTGACTTCTGCTCAGGTCATGATCTCACGGTTCGTGGGTTTGAACTCTGTGTCGGGCTCTGTGCTGACAGCTCAGAGCCTGGAGCCTGGTTTGGATTCTGTGTCTCCCTCTCTCTCTCTGCTCCTCCCTTGCTCATGTTCTCTCTCTCTCTCACAATAAATAAACATTTAAAAAATTAAAAAAAAAAACCTTTCCAGATGTTCCCGTTGACAAAGATCCCTTTCCAAGCAAGTTACTGAGTCATTTTGAGATGGAGATGCTCACCTATAAAATTGGGGGGGGGGGGAGGTAATAAATTTCAAATGGAAAAAATATATACACTATTATGTATTTATAATATGGATATTATAAATACCCTTACACACACACACACACATACACAACAACAACAATAAACACACTCTTCTCTGTCCCCCTCTCTCTGGGATGTAGAGATCATGCCTGGGCAAGAGAAAGTGCTTAATAAACACACTCTTCTTTTTCTGAATACCAGAAATACTTTGTATCTCTCTTGTAGCACTTACTGTATTTTACTTTGTATTATGGTTATTTGTGAACTTCCTATATCTGCTCTAGATTATAAGCCCTGTGAAGGCAACAGCTGCTGTATTCTATTCATCTTTTACCACAGAGGGCTTAATGTCTCCTTCCTAGTAGCTGCCAAATATACTCATTGAATGATTGAATGCCTAGGTAAAGGAAGAGGCCTCAGAGTATAATGACATGCCCTCTAAGGCAAAGACATGCACCCTCAGGGATTCAGATACTCACTGTCTGACACTGGGCCCACCGGTGTAGTTGCTCAACAAATGTTTGTTGATTGGGTGAGTATGTGTGGCAGCAGGGACCCAGGTTCCTGTGGGGGAAGCTGGAGACCAGGTGAACACACCTGGCCCACTGACAGTGACACAGGTGTCTGTGAAAAGGTTTCTTCTTTGAATTGGAGTTTGAAACTCAGACAGCTATCCAGGGCCAGTCCCTATGACTGTAGGACATGACCCTGAGTGCTAAGGAGAGGAGAGAGGGGAGAGGGGACTGCAAATGAAAGAGGAAATGAAATGGAAAGAGGGCTGGGAAGAAAGTCTTGAAAAACTGAGGAGGAACAGACAGTTCTGCTGGTTTGGAAGAGGGATTCTTCTCAGGTTGGAATTCAGTGTCACTGACATATACCTCCTATTGATGACATCGGGCCAGAAGGACTTTGCTGGACATCTACAGGCAGAGCCAAGGCACGTTCATGGAGTTTTACAAACTTAGAGCAGGAGAGAAAGAAAATGATGGTGCCCCACAGAAATTGAGAGGGCTGGGAAATATGGTACTGTACAAGCACTTTCTAAGAACTCTCATAACCAGTTGTGTGGAACTTTTCATGAAAAATGGAGATTTTGACAGATTAAATAGAAGTGGGCAGAACCTGAGTAATGCTAGTTATCTTATTACTATGGTGCTCTTTTCCCCTTTGCTAATGCAGCCCAAGAAACAAGTGATATATATTATTACGATATACATTATTATGTGTATTCATGGAGTGAAGAGGTAGTTTGAAAGAAAGAAAGAAGAAATGCAGAAAAGATAATGACTCATTGACAGAACAGGTGTGCCAACAGAGACACAAGACAGAATGAAGGTAATCCCTGGATCTTATTGTAGTATACATGGCCATTTATAGCTCAGTAGAACATCGTGGGACAAAACCTCAGTGTTCTGGGCCATTCAGTGGGCTCCCATCACCTCATGTGATGTCAGTGGGGCCAGGACTGTGAAGAGGTGGGACTTTGAATGTTCACGGATATTTTCTCCAACATTCTTTGTCAAAAGTTTCGACTATCAATGCCTATCTATTCTCTAGGATATTTGTCTTGGGAAGGAAATATCATATGGGGCTGGCATTTGTATGTATATATATGTGTGTGTGAATGTATATTTATTTATGCATGTGTATGTAGGTAGATCAAGAAAAAATAAAAAAAATATTTGTAAATACCTATTCTGCATATGACAAAGTATTGATGATATGCTTGGTAAGACCAGACAAAAAGAAGAACTAAATCAATTAAATCTTTGAATAGAACTTCAAGATAGCATTGAAGGAGGTGTTACAGAAGACAGAGGAAAAAGTATTTTTTGATCACGTTTCAGATTTCATCACTGTTTCACATATAGCATTTCTTCTGATTCTGTGACAACACTGTGAGGTGGGTAGAGTATCACAGTCCAATCTTATAGATGAGCATACATGTCAGAAGGGCAAAGGGGTTTGCGCATAGTGAGTGGCAGGTGGGGAACTGAGCCTAGGTTTGTAGACTCAAAATCTCTTGTTCTTGTGCTATTGCACTAATAAGTAGTAACATTTTGTACCTTATCTCTCATTGTATCTCTTTTATGTAAAACATTTTATATCTTATATATGTTATTTATCTTAGATCTTACCATTCTGTCAGCAACTCTGGATGCTATTCTGATAGAAATAGAAAGTCTATTTCTCCCGAGAATGGCATTTATATATTTATAGACTGTTTCTCTATTTATGATTTCCAATAAAACTTTTGGACATAAAGTTTTTCAAGAACATTATTAGGGACAAATTTAAGGTGATATTTTAGTTATTATTCTGGAAATCTTGTGATCACTTTGACTTTGTATCTCACTGATGACACCCCCATATCCATAGATGGTTCTTCACTGTATTGTTTGTTTTGGGGTGTTGAGTTTGATAAGTTCTTTATAGATTTTGGATACTAACTCTTTTTCTGATATGTCATTTGCAAATATCCTCTTCCATTCTGTCAGTTGCCTTCTAGTTTTGCTGATTGTTTGCTGTGTAGAAGCTTTTTATCTTGATGAGGTTGCAATAGTTCATTTTTGCTTTTGTTTCCCATGCCTGCAGAGACATGTCTAGTAAGAAGTTGCTGTGGCTGAGGTCAAAAAGACTTCTGCCTCTTTTTTCCTGTTGGATTTTAATGGTTTCCTGCTTCACATTCAGGTTCTTCATCCATTTTAAATTTATGTTTGTGTACGGTGTAAGAAAGTGGTCTAGTCTAATTCTTCTGCATGTAGCTGTCCAGTTTTCCCAGCACCATTTGCTGAAGAGATGTTTTTTTTTTCCATTCAATGTTCTTTCCTGCTTTGTTGAAGATTAGCTGGCCATACATTTGTGGGTCCATTTCTGGGTTCTCTATTCTATTCCATTGATCTGTGTGTGTGTGTGTTTGTGCACACACACTCTCTTGATGATTACAGCTTTGTAATACAGCTTAAAGTCTGGAATTGTGATGCCTCCAGCTTTGGTTTTCTTTTTCAGCATTACTTTGGCTATTTGGGGTCTTTTCTGGTTCCATACAAATTTTAGAATGGTTTATTCTAGCTCTGTGAAGACAGGTGATGTTATTTTGATATGGATTGCTTTGAATTTGTAGATTGCTTTTGGGTAGTATCGATGTTTTAACAATATTTGTTCTTCCAATCCATGAGCATGGAATGTTTTTCCATTTCTTTGTGTCCTCATCAATTTCTTTCATAACTTTTCTATAGTTTTAAACACACAGATCTTTTACCTCTTTGGTTAGGGTTATTCCTGGGTATCTTACAGTTTTTGGTACAATTGTAAATGGGAGGAAAACTTAAAAAAAACTTGGGTGGTTCTCGCTTCAACAGCACATTTACTAACATTGGAACAATACAGAGAATATTAGCATGGCCTTGCACAAGGATGAGATGTAAATCTGTGAAGTGTTCCATATTAGAAAAAAGAAAAATCTTGGGTGGCTGTGCTGGGCATGAAGATATGCCCCTAAGGTTCCCTTGGGGGGAGGATTTGTTACCCTTGGTTCTAGGACTGATGTCAGTAGACAACCTTGAGCAGTCAGCCCCTTTGACAGCTGCCTCACCCAAAGGCACATCATTCCTGGGGATAGCCCACTTCCAATGACCAATTAAGGCAGAGGGTAAAAGTGCAGCTGCTTGGGCCCATTCAGGCCAACTCTGAAGGGTTATTTGCTCCTGTGTTCCTTCTGGAGTCAGCTGAGGCTGCTGGACCCTCATTGCAGTCGGATTTCTCTCTGTGCCCACTTCTGCTATTTTTCTCTCTGCTCCAGATGTGTGGATCCCAGAGGCATCCCCTACTTAACATCCTGAACCCTGAACTCTTTCTCACAGTCTACTTCTTGGAGAGCTTGAACTGCAACAGTTCAATTTATCTATGCTTCTTTTGGAGCAGGGGTTGGTAGTTTTCCATAAATGGCTAGATGGTAAATATTTCAGTCCTTGCATTCCAACCCTGCCTTTGTAGTGTGAAAGCCGCCATAGATAACATGTGGATAAATGAGCATGGCTGTGTTCCAATAAAACTTTATTTATAAAAATAGGCATGTGGCTGGATTTGGCATATGGATGTAGTTTGCCAGAGAATTACTAATTGCTGAGAATTACAGATTCATTTCAGATGATTGGAGAATTCTGGAGAAGTCCTGATTAATTTCTTCATGTCCAATATTGCATAAGTTACAAAGCAGCTCTTTATTGTGCATACTGAGTGCTGAATGCTGGATAAAGCCAGTAAGATACACTCCTAACAGAGCTAACAGCCCATGAATACAGTTTCAACACAAGACAGATTTATGATCTAATGCTAGAAGGTACTTTTAGAGGTTGTCTTCTGCTTTAGGCAGAGTTGTTCCCCTTTAGCCTGGTTCATTAGCAGCTTGGCATCCCCTTCTCAGGATCCATGGAGATGGAGGAAGAAGACTCCCAAAGGGAAGAATGAGGGAAGGAAATGACCAAGACCTCTGCCAGCACTTTTGCATGTTATTTCACTTCCTTCACACAAACTGTGGGTATTAGCATCCCCATTTTGCATAGGAAGAGATTGCCTTGGAGAAAGTAAGGGGGTCTTGTAAATAGTGGAACTGTTACACCTTGTAAACTGATTTTAAACCCAGGCATGTGGGACTTCAGAGACAATGCCCTTTCCACTCCCCCAGGCTGACCTGCCAGCTTGGCCTTGGACTGGAGATAGTTCTTTAAACCTGATCATTTCTGCCTAAGAGCGCTTGGCACAAAGAGCTGAATCCTGGACCAACTCTCATGGCTCTGTTCCTGGTGTTCATTGGAGGCTGAGTTTCCACATTGTTGCCATTAGCAGCCAGCTCTGAACTGTGGCATCTGATGAGTTGAAGCTTTTGGATGCCTGGGCCTGGCTGGGTGGTGCTGGCTTTGAAGTTCACTTTCGATCCTTGCAGGTATGAGCATAGTGCCCCCCCCCCCACCCCCCTGCACCAAGCCCTATCACCTTCGTTCTGTCAGGCAGCTGTCATCACCCCATAGGGCTTTTCTTCACAGCCTGTTGTCAGGAAGCTGGCCAACTCCTTGGGAAGGTGAGAGAGGAAATTAGGAGGCTGGGGGCTGGAGGGAATCATGCCATCGCTATGCTCTTACCCTAGGGCTGATGGAAATAACACTGCTTGGGCAGCTGGGGAGATCTGGCTGAAGCCCAGGCTCTGCTGCTCATCAGCAGTGTGGTCCTGGGTAAGTCCCGTAATGTCTTTGAACTGCTTCTCACCCGTATAAAGAGGGTAAATGTTCTGGCTTGCCTACTTACTGCATGGTGAGGTTGTAAGGATCCATCTGAGTGACACGTGAGAGAAAGCAGCTGGAGAAGAAACAGGGCATAGTTCAGTGGTTCTCACACGTCAGTAAGAACCACCTGGAGGCTTGTCAAAACGAGAATCCTGGGGCTACTTTCAGAGTTTCTAATTCAGTCGACCTGGGGTGGGACCTGTTCTTCAAGACCCCTTTCTTTTCTTTTCTTTTCTTTTCTTTTTTTTTAATATGAAATTTATTGTCAAATTGGTTTCCATACAACACGTTCTTCAAGACCCCTTTATTTTCTTTTTTTTAAATATGAAATTTATTGTCAAATTGGTTTCCATACAACACCCAGTGCTCATCCCAACAGGTGCCCTCCTCAATGCCCATCACCCATTTTCTCCTCTCCGCCATCCCCCATCAACCCTCAGTTTATTCTCAGTTTTTAAGAGTCTCTTATGGTTTGCTTCCCTCCCTCTCTAACTTTTTTTCCCCTTCCCCTCCCCCATGGTGTTCTTTTAAGTTTCTCAGGATCCACATAAGAGTGAAACCATATGGTATCTGTCTTTCTCTGTATGGCTTATTTCACTTAGCATAACACTCTCCAGTTCCATCCATGATGCTGCAAATGGCATGATTTCATTCTTTCTCATTGCCAAGTAGTATTCCATTGTATATATAAACCACAATTTCTTTATCCATTCATCAGTTGATGGACATTTAGACTCTTTCCATAATTTGGCTATTGTTGAGAGTGCTGCTATAAAGATTGGGGTACAAGTGTCCCTATGCATCAGCACTCCTGTATCCCTTGGGTAAATTCCTAGCAGTGCTATTGCTGGGTCATAGGGTAGATCTATTTTTAATTTTTTGAGAAACCTCCACACTGTTTTCCAGAGTGGCTGTACCCATTTGCATTCCCACCAACAGTGCAAGAGGGTTCCTGTTTCTCCACATCCTCTCCAGTCTCTATAGTCTCCTGATTTGTTCATTTTAGCCACTCTGACTGGCATGAGGTGATATCTCAGTGTGGTTTTGATTTGTATTTCCCTGATGAGGAGTGACATTGAGCATCTTTTCATGTGCCTGTTGGCCATCTGGATGTCTTCTTTAGAGAAGTGTCTATTCATGTTCAAGACTCTTTTCAAATTTCTTTTTCATGAAGCCTTTCTTAGGTACTATAGTTCCAGCTGGTCTCTACTCTAAATTTGTAAACTGGGATGTCCCATGGTTTGTACTCCTGTGGAATGGCACCCATGGTGAGTCCAGCATTGGCTGCCTGGAGTGCTGTCTTGGGCAGGATGCTGGAGCCACATCCTGGCTCAAGGCAGAGTGCCAGCACTTATTCACATAGGTGTAGACAGGGAGGTGGAAGCATGCATAATAGATATTTGTCATCCCTGACTTAGAGACTCTTGTGTATTTTCTGTGTGCTGGGCTTGTCTTTACAATTAAATTATACACTCCTTGATGACAGATGCAATGTCTTTTACTGCTGTCTCTTCTGTGATACTTGGCTTCGAACAAATCACCCTGAGCTCTGAACTCCCTGAGCACAGGGCTGTCTGTGTCCTGCTCATTTTGACTTCCGAGGACTAGCACAGTGGTGCCAGGTCATGTTAGTGGCTGCAAATATTATTTGCTCAATCAAATAATAATTTTAAAATACTGGAATAATGTTCCCCAAGTTTTTGTTCTGGCTACAATTTAACGACTTTCAATCTAATCTACATTATTGACACGCTCTCCACTATTTTCTTAAGTCCAGGCAATCAACAAACCAATAAATCAGGCCATGATTTGCAGTGTTTGCCAATTTTTGTGGTGAAAATACTTCTGCCTTGTTGATTTCGAGCTCCCAGAGTGACACCATTGAATACAGAGTTGGGAAGAGGGGCGCAGCAGCACACCCCTCTACAGGTTTTCCACTACACACACACACATAGATGGAAATAACCTCCAAGCACAAGTAAATGTAAACCTATTAGGAAGTGATGGTTTTTGAATATTTATTACCTTTTAACAATATTACTGATTTGTTCATAAGTTTGCATGATTTAATGATTAATAATGGCCGTGCTTGACACCTGGTCTGCATGATTCCTAAAACTTTAACAACTGGTTCTCGTGAGTTCTCTTGAGCACACCACTGGATGAATTGGTATAGGTCTGCAGAAGTTAGGACTTTTTTGGTTGCAAGTAATAACAGTTTACCAAATAAATTGCCTAAGCTGAGAGGAATTATTTTGCCTGACAAAATTTATTTTTAATTTTTTAAATGTTCATTTATTTTTGAGACAGAGAGAGACAGAGCATGAGTGGGGGAAGGTCAGAGAGAGAGGGAGACACAGAATCTGCAACAGGCTCCAGGCTCTGAGCTGTCAGCACAGAGCCAGACGCGGGGCTCGAACTCACAGACCATGAGATCTTGACCTGAGCCAAAGTCGGAAGCTCAACTGACTGAGCCACCCAGGTGCACCAATGCCTTACAAAATTTAAAGCATACAGAAGGGTAAGGTATGTCTGGCTTCAGGCCAGGTGTCTTTAGGACCTGTTCTTTTTTTCTGTCAGCTTTTCTGTCCTCTACGTGATGTCAAGTTGCCCACCTACAGCTCAGGCTTCCTTGTCTGAGGTTTCAGTCATCCAGAAAGAAGCAAGGCCTTGGCCTCACTGCTTCTGTTTATGTTCTCTGTTTGTCCCTGAGCCAGGGTCCATGGCTGGGAAATGTGAAGCTCTCTGCTGGGGACTCAGTTGTTTCTTCTCATCATCAATGCATATGTTGACACTCCACCCTCCAGTGTGATGTATGAGGATAGGGTTCTCATGATGAGATTAGTGCCTTTATAAGAGAGCTTTCTCTTTCTGTCAAATAAGGATGTAGTGAGAAGGCAGCCATCTATCTGCAAGCCAAGAAGAGAGGCCTCATGGGGAACCAAGTTGGTTGACACCTTCATCTTGGGCTTCCCAGCCTCTAGATGGTAAGAAATAATTTCTTGTTGCTTAAGCCCCCCAATCTATGGTATTTTGTTATGGAACCCCACACTGACTAAGGCTCTTCTCCAGGCTGAACCTGACAGATCCAAGCATCTGGACTGAGAAAGAAAAGGGGTTTCCTCAGAGGAAATTCCAGGTATCATTACTGGAAGGGTGATTGGAAGCAGACAGCAAAACAAACATCCATCATAAGTTTTCCCTCTCTCTGGGCAGAAGAAATATTTTCCTGGCTCAGAGGGTTCAGGTGTCAGGACAGCCTTTCTGGATATATGATTGGATCACTCTTTTTGTGTATAAGGGGGGAAAATAGGAGAGGAAAAGAATAGAAACCTGATAGGGTAGCCACAGTCTATTCCATGATTTGAGGGCTTGATTTTTTCTTTTTAAGATTTTTAAAAGATATCTTTAAAAGATAATTAAACAGTTAAAAAATGTTTATTTATTTTTAAGAGAGAGAGAGAGAGAGAGGCAGGAGAGAGGGAGACACAGAACTCAAAGCACACTCCAGGCTCTGAGCTGTCAGCACAGAGCCTGATGTGGAGCTCAAACTTACAAATCATGAGATGGTGATCTGAGCTGAAGTTGGATGCTTAACTGACTGATCCACCCAGGCACCTCTGGGGTTTGCTTTTGACAGGGGGTTCAAGGCAATCCACCTGAGAATGTGCCACTTTGGCATGTGGATTATTTCAAGCTTATGACAACCAAGGCCCAAAGGACTCAGGAAGAGCTTTAGACCTCTCCCTTAACTGCCTAAAAGAATTTAGTTAGGGGATCTGGTCCCAAAGAGGGCTATCACTAGAGAACCTCAAGGTTGGGCTAGGTGTGGTAGACTGGGGTAGGGGGAAGGGGACTGTTTGGTTAGATTCCTCTCTGTGTTCTATTGTCTGTGCATGGCACAATAAACTTTTTTTTCCCACCAAACATTTGCTCTTCCCACCTTCCTGTGAATTGTCTTCTTTCCCTTTGAAGCTCAAGATCCCTTCCCCCTTCTCCTTAGCTTAGGATGGCATATAAACCTCAGTTGCTTCACTTTCTTTGAGCCTCATAGCTTCAGGGTTTCTGGATGTAGAAAATTAAATTTGTTTTTCTCCTATTAATCTGTGTTATGCTAATTTAATTATTAGACCAGCCAAAGAACCTACAAGGGAAGAAAGGGAAAGTTTTCCTCCCCTATACCTCCCACCAGGGGAACACAGCAATATGTTTCTGGCACAAAGGACTGTTGAGAATGTTGCTCTAAGAATCCCAGGGCTCAAACTTTAGCTACTTGGGTGAGAAGCTTGTGCTTTTACAAGTTGAGAGCTTGTGGAAGCTCTAAAAAGAATTATCTTTACTGGGGAGTATCTTGCTGATATTAGGAGCATCTTGCTAGGGGTTTGGTGTGAATTCTAGACTGACCAGCCACTCTTTTTTTTTAAGACACCACTCTTAAAGACCCATCACTATTAGGCCACTAGAAGTCTCTTGAATTTGGTGTGTGAAGTTACATAGGTGCCTAGAAAAATGAGTGCAATGTGAGGTCACAGACAATATCTCCACCAGGAAATTTTGGAAGAAAAAGAGCTGGGGTTAGCAGTGGGCAGGTAAGATGTAGCATTTTATACGAACTTGTAAAGAGGTGAAATGAAGAGAAACTTTGACTGGAACCAGATGTTGGTCTAACTGTTCCAGCCTAATGACTTGGCTCTTCAGGTTCTATTTGGGGCCATGGGTACAGGAGAGAATGCCAGGCTTCCTGGACAACATCAATTCCAAAATTCTCTCTATCCCTGGAGGTCAACAAGACATTGACCTGAGGTTCGCCCTGTACTTGGGGTTTTTGTGCAGTACAGTGGGGTAGGAGAAACCTGCCACCTGCCATACACCTGTATGATATGCAATACAGTGAGAATTTCCTATATACATTGGGCACTGTGCCAGATGTTATTACAAACACACCATCTCATTTGATTCCCTAAACTACTCTGTATTGCAGTCAATTGTTCTTATTTGCAGAAGAGGAAACTGAGGCTCAGAGGCCACAGTTCCATGACTAATAAGTAGCATTCCTGAGCTGTAACCTAGATCTTTCTGACTTCAATGGCAGTGTTGATTTCCTCCATGTGATGATGAGCTGCAGGTGTAGCAGCCATTGACTGAGCACTAATCATAACCACAATCATCATTTTATCTATTTGTGTCTTGTTCACAACCATACTCCCAGTGGCTAGTGGTGGAAGTTAAGAAAATACAGGATATAGTTTTCTTAATGTTTTTAAATGTTTATTTATTTTGGAGAGAGAGACAGCATGAGTAAGGAATGGGAAGAGAGGAAGGGAGACATAGAACGTGAAGCAGGCTCCAGGCTCTGAGCTGTAAGCACAAAGCCTGATGCGGGGCTCGATCCCACAAACTCTGAGATAATGACCTGAGCTGAAGTCAGATGCTCAACTGACTGAGCCACCCAGGCACCCCAGGATATACTTTTCTTAATAACCCTTGGCATAGGCATTTAAAAAATTCCACTTTAGAAAAGAAGAAACTACCTCAGAGAACTTATATACTTTTTCTAAGTTCTCAGAGATTATTATACAACCTCAGAATTCTATATGAATTCAAAATTGATGATTGTTACATTACTCGGTGTGTCCCCCCCCCCCCTTGACCTGCCCTGTGATACACACCTTCTCTCCCCATTGGGTAGATGTAAGCCAAATATAAGTGGGGAGAGGGTGGCAGTGGTGTTGGGTTGTGCATCAGCTTGACATTGAGAGCAGCCACGAGGTAGATCAGCAAGCTGGATTCAGGCCCTCTTCTCTTTCAGTTCAGTATGTGCTTTATTCTGATTTCTTTCTTAAGATTTCATTTTTTTCCCCAAATGGGAGATTTTTTTTTTTTTTTGCCCTCAGGAACAGAAAGTATTTCATGTACAGAAATTATTATTCAGAGGTATCAGCTCAGAGGTATTAATAAAAAAAATTGTTTTTTTTAATTAATTTTTTATGTTTATTTATTTTGAGAGGGAGGGAGAGAATGCATGTGTCTGTGCACTCACACGGAAGCAGGGGAGGGGCAGAGAGAGAGGGAGAGAGAGAATCCCAAACAGGTTCTGCCCTGATAGTGACTTGGGGCTCTATTCCATGAACCATGAGATCATGACCTGAGCCAAAATCAGGAGATGGATGCTTAACCAACTGAGCCACTCAGGTGCCCCAATGTAGGTATATTTTATAATAGGCCAAACAACTTCTCTTGAATATTACAAATACTTATACTACCAAATAGGCACAGGTTTACTCTTAATGCGTAAATATTAATGTTCTGAGTCTGATTCTTTTAAATATTTCTATTCTTAATTCTCAGTTTTCCCAGAGTTGAAAGATAATATCCACTAAGGAAATAATAGTGCCATCCCAAGCAGTTTAGGGAAAATTCAGAGATTTTAGCTAGGAGTGTAGCCTGGATTCTTGCCTGCCCTATTTGTAGCCCACACCAGGACTTCATCATGTTATAAGTGGTCGAGCTTGTATACAGGGCTGCACAAGGCGGTATGACCACATGGGTACTGACTAGGGTATTACTCTTGCTTACACTCATTTTATTTCTCTAAGCCCTGTCCCAGACTGTTATGGAACCAGGCTGGAATGCTGGCAAAAAAAACCAAGTGGCACGCGGAGATCTTGGTGGATCAGAGATTTATTTAACACCGGTGGGCTCAGAAGAGACCATTTCTCCAAAGATCTGAGCACCGAATACAAGTGGGGAGGGTAATTTATGGTCGTCAGCTTCCATATCTGTGGGGGTTTTTGTGCGCACAGCAAACAAAGGAAGAACCCAGAGGAGGGGTCTCTAAGCTAGAGACCAGAGTTTATTTTAGCCCCATTGGCCATCTTTGGTGCAGTACTGTATTCACTACTTCAACATTCTGCCCCCCCCCCACCTTTGATGCCTTTAAAAAAAAAACTTTTAGTAGGCATCACCTTTTAGTTTTACAGGTTGGTACCCTTGGAAGGCTAAGATACATGCGGTAGTTTGGCGAGCAACAGTGTTTTTAATAAAACATACCACGGCATTCAGTATACAGGGGCCGATGGATACAAGTAAAATTATGGAGAGGGCAGGAAGCCAGGATGCCCAATATGTGAGATCCCACCCTTACTATTGATTGATACTTTCCTGTTGTCTACGTTGAATTCATTCCTTGAGTTCCTTAACCTTAGTTGTAACTATTCCTGACTGGTTTATGAAATACCAACATTCCTCCCCAGGAAGATGCAAGTCCCTCCTTTTTCTGAAGTGAGGAGGCCAAGGGCTCACCTATTTTGGAGGGTCACTGCCACCAGAGAATTTATTTGGCTTTGTAAGGTTACCAGAGGATCTGCCACCCATTCCATATCTTCATTTAGCTCTTGAGATAGTCTATGGTATAGTCCTACAGATGAACCCTATGCCCCCTATTCTGGTTCCTATTCCTGTCACAATTCCTGCTCCTATCAGAATGGGTAGCAGGATTGCCTGTTTAGCCCAAACTTGGGGCTAAAAGCTGCTAGGAACTGATCTTCAGTGTACACAGATATCTCTGGGGTTAGGAAGGCAGAATAACATGTCTGAGTCCAGTTGACCTCTAAGCATCAGTAGGCCAAATTAGAAAACAGAACACACCAGGGGTTGAACATAGGGTTATATTCCTCTCTAAGGTTCTATTTCTTCCACATAGAGAGGTACTGTTCATACCTTCAGGGACTGTACAGATTGTTGGCATTTGTGAGATGGATCCCAGGGGCCAGGGGTCCAATTAAGACAGAGGTGTTGGTTTTGAGATTTTCAGGAGCTTCCCAGGTCAAAGGGATAGGAGTGGCTAAGTAAGCCCTCCAGCTGAGGGGCAAGCACATCCAGCAGGTTTGGGTGTGTTATCTATTTTATGGAGGAGTTGTAGAGTAGTGTTGGCCCAATGCTGGAGTGGGAAATTGGTAAGCATCTGATTGAGGGCTGAAAGTTTCAAACCTTGGTAGGCTGCCAGGGGAGTGGTCACCTTTATGGCTTATATTACCCTGTCCCAAATATCCTTTATAACCTTTTGAAGGGCCCTGTCTTGCATCCCTCCCCTGTCCGAGATCCCCCATTGAGGAATGTAAGTGTAGCAAATTTGCTGCCCTCTCTGGAGGCCCTTATTGTGACATGGGTTCCTGACATTTTGGGTTATCTCTATGGTCTAATACTTAGTCCTTGGGGTACAGGGTGACTGACAGAGAGTGGGTGTTTTTCCCTTGTAGCAATCTTTGTGGAGGGAGGTGAAGGCACTGAACACCCTTGACCCCCCTTATTGTCATATAACAATCCTGGGGGCAAAGTGGCTAAGTGGCAGTTGTGAGGGTGAGAGAGGTTATCGTAATATACAGGCAATACTGAATGATCCTCCCATCCAGAGGAGGTATGTGAGACCCAGCATGCATCTTTTGTCCCATGTCCAGCTTGTTGGAGCAGTCTCTATCAGGCCAACAGTAAGAAGTAAGATCAGGATTATGACACCAGTAAGGGTCAAGGGCTGGCAGAGTTGCATCTTAACCCCTGGGCTCAGTCCACATATTGATTCCTCAAGCTTCTGCTGTGCACAGGCCAGCCAGCTTCTGGCATGTGGCTGGAGCAGGGCTGAAGATCTCAGAGGCCAGTGTCTTTTTAAGGGTCCATTTAAGTGGGTTGACTGGATCTGGATCACTTCACCAGGTTGAGGGTTCCTCTGAGTTGGTCTTCTTAGCTCTGGAGTCATGGACCCATGGGGTGATAACTGAAACCGAATCCTTTATTTGGTTGTATATCTGTAAAGTCCACCTCCAAGTCTTTGAAAGGGGTGGGTTTCTGGTAACTGTCAGATCAGGTTTAGGGAAGATATGGTTTGCATATTTAGAGATCCATCCTGTTTTCCAGTTGTTTAAATAATCATATGCCCATGGGGTCTTATTATTATCCCCATAGAATAACAAGAACAAAAGATTGCCTATACATCAAATACTGTGACAATTTTCTGAAGTTTACCTCAGGTTGTCTAGTTTAGGCAAACAACAAACATTTAAAGGCAATCATAACTAGAATTTAACATCCATAACGGTGCATTGTTGAAACATAGTTGTTCTCTCTACCCCCCCCCCCCTTTCCAGAGATAGCCAAATTGAGACCAATGCATTTGTAGAATAAATCCAGTCTTAACAAATCTGGCCTAATTATTTACATAAGCTCAGCAAGAATAGCTATTGATCATGAGGATCTTTTAAAGTTTGCTTTGCTGGAACCTTTTATAAGGAATCTCAGTGTTGAAATTTTAGTAGCCTCTCTAGGCCAGAAGCCAAGCCAAATACTTGCCATAGACAGGCCTGCAATACCTGTAGAATTGGGCGAATTCCTCTTCATGAGGTCCCCAAGATATCCTGAGGTTCCTGTACCTGCCAGGAAGCGACCTTAAGGCACCAGGGACTTTATGGCTCCATGTTTTATAAAGCCAACTCTAATTCCTTAAAGCTGTCTGGTCATATCTGAGTCTATGAATGTCATCCTCAAATATGACATTCTAGTCAAAGCCTTGGTAAAATAACCAGTATTTCCAATGGTGACCTGTTACAAGATGAACAGATTCTTATTGAACTTATGCAAACAATTGTAATTTCCATGAAAGAAAGAATACTCATTGAGAGTTTTGAATTTCAGGGGAATTATGTAGAGAGAAAAGATAAATGCTTCAGTTTACAAATGCATACTTTATGACATTTTTTGTATATCAAAGATATCTTAAGAGAAATTTTCCTTAATCTGGAAGAGGAAACATTAGAGAACCAGCAAGATTTTCAACAAGAATCACAAAACTATAATCTTCCTCAGTTCATTTAATCCCATGTTCCTAATTCTTGTTCAAATTGAATGAAGCTTTTTAGTTCTGGAAATTCTTACCCATTTTAATATTAATCTTAAAGATGTCGAATACTTGTATTTGTCCCCAAAGTCCTTTTTATAAATCTCCTTGAAGAAACATGTTTTGTGAGAGAATAAGAACAATTATAAATGACAACATCTCAGAAATAGACATCGTTAAAGATCTGATGAGAGTTCATTATGATGCAATTGACAAGGAATTTCTGTTATTTCTGTGACACATAACATTTCAGGTAATCAGAATATTAAGAGATGACCTTATATCAAAACATTAAAATTTTAGGAATTGCATATATTTTGGCAGTTACAGCATTTACCTGTGCAATACAACCCAAGGTTTACCATTGTATGACAGTGCTTTTCCAAGTAATTTAGCGTCCCAAATAAAAGGGCCTAATTGGTCAAGAAGACTTCATTTACCATGTAAATCCTGAGAAGTTTGTTAAAACCCCAGAAGGCATAAGTGCATCCTAAATAGGATTACAGAGCCTTATAAATCTTACAATTTTATTTATTCAACCAAAGTGGCAATAAAAGGTCCCAAAGGTGAATGTATAGCATTATACAGTTGTTATCAAAACCTAGCTTCTTTAACATTGAGAAGTTTTAAGTAAGTAATCAAAGACCTGATAGAGATGAGACCTAAAACTTTGATTCTCCCGGAGGATAAACCTTTGTTTGCATTGTCTTATCAAGAGCAGATCAACAGTTCAAGAAAACTGTGTCATTTGAGCAGAGAGAAGAGCAGGATTTCAACCTTATACTAGTGTACTTTTAAAATTCCATTCATCTCAACCTTCTGTAACTTTCTTTTGCTTCTAAATTTTGTCCCAAAGCCATTTCTTTCCAAATAACCAGTCTCATTTAGGACAAAATTACTTTCTCCTACCCTCAACGAAACTGTATTTCCATTCCTTATATCTTTCTTATATACCTCCTACTTTCCTACATACAGGGTTGCTTTCTTTATTTTCATCAGTCTTAAGTACATTTAGCAGAATTTTAACTCTTAGGAAACATTAGTCTCCAACTGAGGACTTAGTAACGAGTTGAGAGGTGTTTACATCAGAATTTTTTTAGATGGTAAATTCATGAACCAATTAAGTACAAAGCATGTTTTCCAATAGGTCTGAATAGCCTTAATTTCTCAGCAATAAGAAGTTAAAAACACACACCTATGTTCAATAATCAAAGCTTAAGCATTCCAGCCTATTTGGAAAGTTTCAGGTTACCAAGGACCTTGAAAGTTACCTTAACAATTACCCATGAAAACTTTGAGACAGACAAAATTAATTATCATTAACAAATTGCAACAGAGATAACATGAGCTTATTTGACCTTTGCTGATAACTTTAAAGACAGGGCCAATAAACTTAAGTTAGTTTAAACATTGAATATGTTTCACCTGCATCCACCTAAAAGTCAATCAGTTTTTCCCCATTGTCAATTTTCATTTGGGCAGCAGTGGAGATATCGGAAATGGGTGGTCCCAGGGGGGTGCACTTTGCACCTTTGACTTGGAGGGTGGGAGGAGGAACCAATGGTGCCTGAGACACTGAGGATGGTATAGGGCCACACCCAAGTTGGAGCAGAAACCTGAGGGGGAGGGGAAGCCAGAAGCAGCAACTGCTTGGGAATATTCCTTAAAGTCCCTGTCCTGAGGTAGACTAACCACAGTTGGGTCCAATTATAGCCATTAACCTGGGAATGAGGGAAAATCCCTAACATCTATTAAGCAGAGGAACAGGGAGACAGAGTCAGTGTCCCTTTTCAGTCGGGTTCTATCTTGGCTAGACCAATAAGGTCCCCTTCTTGAGGTTCCTCCTGATTTCAGCTGGGTTTTTGGGATTTTCACTGGTTGGGACACTTACTCTTTTTAATGTCCTTTCCCTTTGCAGTAGGTTCATTGACCCCTTGCTAAGGAGGTTCTGGGTCTCCCCCCTTGCTGTTGTGCATATTTATGGCCTTCTCAGCCCTCTGCTCTGATCCCCCTGGAGGAAAGCCTCTTGGTACTGGTGGATGCTGGCATCTGGAGGGTGCCTGCACCTGGCCGAGGGCACAATCTGGTTGCAGGTCCTTGTGGGGGAGGGTTCTTTCTCTTCCCTGGAAAGGGAGGAGAAATGGGCCGCTGTGGTGGCAGCCAGACAAATGGGGGGAGGAGTTTCAAGCTCAGGGGAGAGGGGAGGGAGCCTAATGAGTCATGAAGAGGTGGAACATTAGGGGAGTGGTGGGTCGCTTCTTTGGCTCCCTGGGTGAGTCTTCAGATAAAGCAGCTAAAACCTTTGCCTGGCTCTCCTTGCTCTGTCCCAACCCCACAATGCTCCCATGAGGCAGAGTCACAAAGACAGAGGGACAGGGCACCCCTCCAATGAGGAGACCAGCCAGATGTCTGCCTGGCCATGTCCCAAAGGAACCCAGGCAACGCTCATCCCCACAGGTCCTAGCCCTGTGACCCACAATCAGAAACCACTCTGACATCATCACAGACAGTGCCATCCATCATGGCATCACAGAGAGGCCCACTCAGACTCCGTGGGCCCCTGGGGACCCCAAGGGCACCTGCCCATGGAGCCACAAAATAGAACTCAGCAGGCAAGCTAGACCAAGTTGCATATTCACACTCACTTATACACCATTGGTTATTACATTCCCTCCCACAGAATCCTTACCTGTGAGACTTCTGAGGTCTCAGGGAGTGATCAGGTCCCCCTTCCACTCTTGCGAGTGGGCCTGACTAGATTGGGCTCCAGCCTTACCAGTTCTGACATCTGGTCCAGGTCCTCACCTGCCAAGTCTCCTCAAGCCCAGCGGGAATGGCGGAGGGGGGGCGGTCTGAGGCAACCGAGCAGGAGACTGCTGAAATTCAGGCAGGGTGCGCCCCCTACCTTGCGATCCCTTATTCTGTCACTGCCTCGCCATTCTCCCAAACTGGTGGCAACAAATAGCCAGTGCGGTTGGGTTTCTTGGTCAGGGAACCAAATTTGTTACAGAGCCAGGCTGGAATGCTGGCAGAAAAACCAAGTGGCACTTGGAGATCTTGGTGGATCAGAGATTCATTTAACACTGGCAGGCTCAGAGGAGACCGTTTCTCCAAAGATCTGAGCATCAAATGCAAGTGGGGAGGGTGATTTATAGTCATCAGTTTCCATATCTGTGAGGGTTTTTGCATGCACAGCAAAGGAAGAAAAACCGGGAGGAGGGGTCTCTAAGCTAGAGACCAGAGCTTGTTTTAGCCCCATTGGCCATCTTTGGTGCAGCATTTTATTCACTTCTCCAACGAGACTAGTCATGGAAGCCTGCAACCAACTCAGGCTGCTACATGACTTGATTTTGCTTTCCCTTGTCTAGGATATATTAATTTCTTTTCCATCTAGCTCCAATGACTTTTGACATTGATGTAATTCTATCTTTTTTCCATATTCTTCCTGACCAGTAGGACCACACAATTCATATAGTTATTAAAACGATATCCGATTACATCCTGCAAATCTCACAGCTTCTAAGGCAGAATGCTTGACAATTTTACAAAGGGTTCCATTGTTTAAAAGGATGTTTTAAAACATAACACTGCTGGAATCCTAAGGTTTAGAAGAAAGAACAAATATTTTGGGAGCACCTGCTATGAGCCAAGCACTTTACATACATTATTTCATTTGTCCTCCAACACCCCTTCAAGTGTTTATTTTTATCCTTATATTCAAATGAGGAAGCTGAGTTCAAGGTGTTTGAAATTTCTCAAGGCCAAATGGCTAATAAATGGTGGAGCTAGGACTAGATTTTTAGTACTGTTTGCAAAGTTCAGGATCCTTCCAGTATGCTACTTTCCAGGGTTTTGAAGGTTTTATTACTTGGCTCTCTGAACAATGGACCAGTTTCCTCATGTCTGTACCTTGATGACCAAACTTTCTAGTGTAAACCTAGTCTTTCCAGACAACCGCAAGGCTCAAAAGCCATATCTGTTCCCTTTCCCCTCATATTCCTTAAGCCACCAAGATTAAGATTAAGATTTAAGATTTCCAAGGAATTTCATGACAGCAGCAAATCAAGGACAAGCTGTAAGATATGTTACAGCCACAGCCTTGGGCCAATGTTCCAAGATCCTGAGGGGTTTGCACAATTCAAACCCTGACCTCAGCTGAAGTTGATGGAGTTCAGGGCAGGTGGCCCCAGAATGTGTCACTTTGGCATGCAGATTATTTTGAGCTGAAGACAACCAAAGCCCAGCAGACTCAAGAGCTTTTTTACCTCCCCTTTAATTGTCTAAATTAATTTAAATAGGAAGGGAGCTATTACCAAAGATAACTATATATACATTTTTTTTACATATGAAAGACTTCTCCATATGGCATTGCAAACATTTGTTTACCAAACATTTGCTCTTCCCATTTTCCTGTGAATTGTCTTCTTCCCCTTTTTGGTTCCAGACCCCTATTCCCTTCTCCTAAACTCAGGATGGCTTGTAATCCTTGGTTACTTGACTGTCAGGGAGAGACCCTCGTCTTTGTGGGCCTCCTATTGGTACATAATTAAATTTCTTTTTCTCTTTTAATCTGTTTTATGTCAAGCTAATTATTAGATCAGCCAAAGAACTTAGAAAGGAAGAAAGAAAAGTTTTTCTCCCCTGCAGTTTTGGTGCCCAACATCGGGCTGTGCAGTGGCTGGCCACTGCTCACTTCAGGGCTGCTGAAGGTAAGAGATCCTGGGACCTCTCACGGGAGCTGGCAGAAGGTAAGAATTCTTACCACATCAGTCTCCTAGATCTCTGTCTGTGGGGTCCGTTGGAAGCAAAAAATGTGTGAATCTTTTTCTTTTTCTAAATTTAGATTAGCAGAAAATATTTGTGAGCTAGTTCCTTGGGCATAACAACTTTGGTAAAGATTTGTTATGAATACTCTTGATTTCCGTTCATCCTGTTCCTCTCAGAAATGATCATTGTTTTCTTTTGTCTTAGTCTATTGTGTCATGTAGGAAAAAATCACAGGGTAGAACGCAAGTGCCATAAGTCCTACAAGTCCATTGTTTGAGCCAGCTTCACAGACTGGTGAGTTTTGGTTCTCAACAGAACAGCATCTATTTAGATGAATGTTGCTGTGGGTCCCCTGTGTAAAAACCAGTTGAATATTTCCTTTTGTCTTGTTCGATGTCCTGAGAGATTGGCTTTGTGACCAGTGAGAATATTCTCTGGTCTCTGCCATCTGGAACCGCATATATTTGTAGGCATCTGGTGGCCAGTTGAGTAGACTGGGATTCTGAGACATGAAGCCACAAGCAGCACTTTTTGTTGTTCAGCCATGTCAGCTCTCAGGGGAGTTTGTCATGAGGGGTCCTAGTCTATAATGGCCTTTGTTGTCTCAACCTTTGTTGTCTTGTTAGTAGTGTCCTATCCTCAAAGTGTCTGTCTGGTGTCACAGATTAGTGAGTCTGTGACTGAAGGTGTTGTTGAAAATGAACCTTCATGCTTTGGAGCCAAAATGTAATAGGAAGACAGTTTGGGATAAAGAGGAAGAATAGCTTTATTGCTTTGCTGAGCAAAGGAGGCTGCAGCAGGCTGTGGCCTTCAAAAACTGTAAGCCCTCCCAGAGGAAGGGGCTGGGGGACCTTATAGGGAAATATAGGATCTAGCTAGTTTTCACAGGAATTGTGTCCTTGCTACCTACCTCCTTTGTCATGGCTTTAGAGTGGTGCCACTTCCTGAAACAAAGGGCTGAGAAAGGAGGAGAGGAGGTTTGTGGAAGAGAAGGAAATGGTTACTCTAAAATTGAATTTAGGGGCACCTGGACAGCTCAGTTGGTTAAGCATCCGATTCTTAGTTTCAGCTCGGTCCTGATCTCCTGGTTGGTGAGTTCCAGCCCTGCATGGGGGCGGGGGTGGGAAGGTCTCTGAGCTGACAGCATGGAGCCTGCTATGGATTTCTCTCACCCTCTCTCTCTCTGTCCCTCCCTGGCTTGCTGTCTCTCTCTCCCTTAAAAAATAAATAGACATAAAAAATTTTTAAATCGAGCTTAGCTGAATGAAGCATTTGTGCAGCCATTTTGATTTTTGTTCAACTTTATGCTTTTAAGCAGTTTTTAAAGAACTCTCACATTCCTGTGAGAGACCAGAGACACTGTTTTCACTACAGAGTTCTTACCACCGGTGACAACAAAGGCCTTCACTCTCTTAGGCTAACTTTGAGAGTGAACTTGCTGGATCTCATGAGGGCTACATGTCTTGCACTTTTGGGGGACACCTCTTTCATCCTGGTCAAGCTGCAAAAAACTTGTTGGTTTGAGTCGCTATTGAGATTAATAAACTCCACTTTCCAATGACCAGAGAATGGATCTTTTTGAATTGAGGAAGCTTGTATATTTGAAAAAAAAATTTTTTTTTAGAGAGCTCTCATTTTAAACAATCATTTTATTGGTATCTATGGAAAGAGCAAATTAAAGAGTGGATACAAACAAGTATAGTGGCTGGCCTTGGGGGCTCCCTTAACAAGGTGAAAAGCAGAAATTAAACTTGAACAAAATTGAAGTCCACATCCAATGTAAATTCCCCTTCTTAAAGTCTGGCTCCATCTCCTCAGCAAATTCCCTTAACTTCCAAAATTCCTCCACCTTCCCCAGAAAATTCCTTACACACCCTGCTGCCTGTTTTAGCTTCCCTTTTGCTACAAGATTTACACCCAGCACTCCAACCTAATCTCTAGGCCCAAGGTATGCATTCTTTCTGTTTCTTAAAGATGTAAATCTTACCTTGTCTTTGAAATGTAAACACTGTAGGAGGTAATTAAAACTCCACCCAGACTGAAAAAAAAAAAGTTTTGGGGGTGGGGGTGGGGAAGAAGAGGTCTTCAAAAAATACAAACTGCTAAAAAGTCTCTCTTGCCCAGATTCTATACTACAGTCTCCTTAAGATCACCTGTCAAAAACAAATACAAATCTTAAAGTCTTCTCTGATGGGATTTTGGATAAATGGGGGTCCAGAGCAGATGGCCAAGAAAGAATTCTTGAGACATTTTTGGTGTAAAAAGGTGACCTGTGGGCAGAAAGAGCTACAGTGGGATTGTGAAGAGTGACTGGTTATATACTATAGAGCTGGGGGAGATAAAGAGGAAGTTTCTTAAAGGGATTTCCATATGCTAAAGAAGACTCACAGATTACTGGAGGCCTAGCTATTATCAAACTAAGGTTGTTTTTCCCTCTAGCAAAGCATTATCATTAAGAACAGTAGGGAGTTCCTGGAGATTAGGCTATTGATAAGATTGCTTTTTTCTTATAATTTACTAAGATATTTGTAAACTGGTGGAGACTCAGGTCCTGTGATCTCTAGGTTAACCATTTGTTTTCCCCTTTCCTTTGTTCTTGGGCAGCAAGGAGTACCTGAGGAATATCACACATACCCACCAGGGGTGGGATAGGTTTGTTAGCTATGCTTTGTCCTCAGCTTGCCTTATGCTCCCTCATCATTCTCCACATGTAGTAAAAAGTTTTAGCCATCTGAGTGGATAAACTTAACTTACTCCAACTAGTATTTCTGAACTAGTAAGTTTTATATTGTTATACGTGATTCATGGCTGAAAATTTTAAAGGAAAGCTATAAGATTTCCATGTTTATCAGTATGTTTATGTATATCTTTTGTATGTATGTTATAGATATGGTATTTTTCTACCTCCAGATGGTGTTGCCAAAATTAATTTGTAAAGAGACCCACTTAACAGGCTTAAAAAAAAAAAGCACTTATAAATTAAGTACAGTAAAACCTTGGTTTGAGAGCATAATTCATTTTGTGAACATTCTTGTAATTCAAAGCACTTGTATATCAAAGTGGATTTCCTCATAAGAAATAATGGAAACTCAGATGATTCATTCCACAACCCAAAAATATCCATATAAAAATGATTACAATACTGTAATATAATACAAAATAACAAAGAAAATACAAAATGTAAGGAAAAAGAAACAAATTAACCTGTACTTACCTTTGAAAACTTTTGCAGCTGGTATAAGGGAGACAAGAGAGGAGGGTTATTGTGTAGTATGACTTTCACTATCACCAATGGATATTGACTACAGCACAGTATTAATAAACTCTTGTCACATACTGCATATAAAGTAACTGGCAATAAGGCAGCAGAGGAAAGGGTCTATATCTACAGGAAGCCTGACCTAGAATGAAGCAAAGCATTCCTAAGCTTACTCTTGTGTGGAAAAGCAAAGGACTCTCCTTAGGTGCTTTAAAGTGACAAATACACTAGTGCCAGTTGTGGGCACCTTCCAATGTTCTGAAAAATCGCTAATTTCTGCCAACACTATGGTGTGAGACTGAGCATCTGAGCACAGGAGATCACCACAATCCTGCAGTGAGAGAGAGACAGAGAGAGAGAGGGAGAGAGAAAGCGAGAGAGAGGACAACCATTGGCTCAGTTGCGACGTGATGTGATATTGATGTCAGGTACTACTTGTATTGCAAAAAATTGCTTGTTTATTAAGTTAACATTTATTACAAATGTTTGCCTGTCTTGTGGAACACTTATAGAACAGGTTACTTGCAACCAAGTTTTACTGTATTTCTAAATCTCAAAACCATAATAGAAACTAACCCAAATATTTTTCAAGTCACGTGATTTAGAATAATTTTTGGTCAATAAAAACTAGTTTAAGTTGCCAGTTTAATTAATACAGACATGTCTTTAGAGTTATCAGAATTAAGTATAATACTTTTATTCTACCTAGGTTTACTAAAAGTCAAATAAGTTCATGTTCTCTCTGTTACAAAATGTCTCAGCAAGAAAAATAACTTAAGATGATAGCCAACTCTTCGATGTTTCCTGAAATTTTCATGATTAATCTAAGTATGATTGTTAAGAACAAATAAATTAAATAGATGTAAATGAAATAAGAAATTTTAGGTGAACTTTTCAGTAATTGTTGTTTTATGATAAGTGTACTCAAAAATAGTTATGCAAGGGTGCCTGGGTGACTCATTCAGTTTGGTGTCCAACTTCAGCTCAGGTCATGATCTTGCAGTTTGCGAGTTTGAGCTCCGCGTTGGGCTCTGTGCTGACAGCTCAGAGCCTGGAGCCTGCTTCAGATTCTGTGTCTCCCTCTCTCTGCCCCTTCCCCGCTCATGCTCTGTCTCTCAAAAATGAATAAATTAAAAAATAAAATAAAATAAAATAGTTACCCAAATCTCTTTGGTGACTTCCTGATAAGAGTTTTCCTAAGTTAAATTCAATGATAGAATTTCATTGACTATCTAGATCATTTCAAATAAGATAAAGCTAAAACATTAATTACTAAATGTAAGCTTTCTTTTATATTTAGCTTTCTCTACATGGTAACTGAAAATATTTGGGTCTATTAGTAGACATAGGCTGTGCCATACTAAAAATTTACTATGGGAAAACATGTTTTCAGAAATTATAAAAAGTATTTGTAAATTACCAGGCCACAGAATGCTAAAGTAAAAGACAGTTCATAATTGTTTGTTTTTTAATTTTCACTAACAATTAAGGTTCTTAAGGGTTAAATTCTAATATACGTAATTAGAAATAGGGGACGCTTCTTCAAATTCAAGGAAAGAAGAATGTGTGTTTTCAGTAACAGAAGGTATGGGAAATGGAAACTCACTTTTTGTTGAGGGAAAAGAAAGTAACCTTGTCCTTAAGAATGAGAAAGAGGAAAAACAGAACAAAATCTGAATATAATAAAGTTGTAGAAGGTTGTGGAAAATGAATCTTGGGAAATAATTTTAATGTGTGGTCAGGCTGGCAAGATTAGAATAAATCTAATTAATTTAAATAAGTTTTAATGTTAAGAATACGTTTGTGCAAAAATTAGAATTTAGTTTTCTGTATGTTGAAAGGATAAAGTTTCTTGAATTATTAGTGTGCTTTTGATAAGAGTTTATAACATTTTTCTTTACCTTTTAATATAATATACCTAGGAAACAAAGATTTTGTGTCTTGTCAAAATAATTTTCTCTGTCTTTGCCAAATCTTTGATTCCTTAAGAAAGTTGAGTCTTCTCTATTAATATAACTAAAGTTTTTTTTTTTTTTTTTTTAACAACAATTAAACTTTCCATACTTGCCTGTGAGGTCTTTAATTGTTACTATGTTTAAATGGATAACTAAGTATTGTTTCACAGTGACCGATGATCCTACTTGACTAAGAGTTTAAGAATATCTGATATTTTTGACAAATTTCTCTCAAATCAAATTCCAATCAAGTCTTTTGACCTCAAATTAACTTTGGAATTTTATACTGGATTCCTGTATAATCGCAAAATATTTGTTCCCTCTCCTTATTTTTTTTTTAAAGGAGGATGTTAAACTAATTACCCTATTTGTCAGTGTTAAAGTGCATGAGATGTATTGTCAAGCAAGAATACTAAGCCTTCTTCATGTTGTACTGTGTAGATATATGTGTTCCACAGATTGTAGGAAATTCCTAGAAATCTACTATGTTCTAATATAATGTTATCAGTTAAAATTCTAGTTATTATCTTAAAATGCTATGTGCCATGGAAATAAACAAATTTCCTTGTCAGTTGCATTGTAATAAACTCTCATCAGATCTTTAATCATGGCCATTTTTAAGTCTTGTCATTTACAGATGGTTAGTCTTTCACTCTGATGCTTTTGTAAAAGTGTTTGCAAAAGTGCTTCATCTCCAAGGAGACTCATGGAAAGTACTCTAAAAGACAGGTTTCTGGTAACTTTATGATAAGAAAAACAACTGGGTGAGAATTTCTAGAACTAATGGAAAAGAATGATTTCAAGTAGAACAAATATTAATAACATGGGACTGAATATTTGAATTGAGGAGGATGATTATAATATTTTATGACTTTCTTGAAACATTTCCGATTTTTAAATATGTTTTGGGGTACCTGGGTGGCTCAGTTGGTTAAGTGGCTGACTTCAGCTCAGGTCTTGATCTCACAGCTTGTGGGTTCGAGCCCTGCATCAGGCTCGGTGCTGACAGCTCAGAGCCTGGATCCTGCTTCGGATTCTGTGTCTCCCTGTCTCTGCCCCTCCGCAACCCCCCCGCACCTCTCAAAAATAAATAAACATTAAAAAAATATTTTGTTTTTCCAGATTTAAGGAAACCTTTAAAGGCTGCTTTTAGGCAACAGGCTTGAGCAATGAAAACCTGTCAGGTAAAGGGCTCACAGTAACCACAGGGCTGAGTACAAACAGGTTCATTAGGCAACCCATCTCCAAATGTCCATAGGCCCTAGCTGACCAATGGGCTACTTACAACCAGGCACAGATACCAAAAAAGGAAAATTCCACACATTCTCATACCTCCTCACTACCCACCCTTAGCTATAGCTCCCCACCACAGCTTTGTGGCAGATAGTCTGTCCTTTGCTGTCCTGCCTGGTGCTCCTTTGCAGTGTATTCAATAAACTTCTATCTCCTTTGTTCTGCCTTGGCAAATTCTTTCACTTCCTGTGCTGTCTGGTTCCATCCAATCCCCATAATGTTTTTTCTTTTTTTTCCTTAGGCTACCTATGACCTAGAACAATTTGATAAAATATACCTTTGTGAACAAAGATGAAACATCTATCTTTTTCTGTCTGCTTAATCTTTCTAGAATGCAGGAACTCTCAGTGATATGGTAATATAGTTATTTACATATGTTCAGTAAGAACTTGTCCTTGTAACAGGACACACTTGGAAACATTGGTTATATCACCAAGGATTTGACTGGGATATCGTATTTAAGAGAGAAACACACAAACTCACAAATGACCAGACAGCTTTAACGAACTAGGGTTGACTTTATTACTTTATTGAGCCAGTAACGCCCCTTAAAAAACCAGTCTGGTACCTTACCTCTGGAACTCTGTAGAGTTCCCAGCAGCCACTAGGGGAATAAGGAAGGATACTTCCTGGCAGGCCCAGGAAACTCAAGATACTTTGAGGACCTCAAGAAGAGAGAAATTTACCCAAATCTATAGGTATTGCAGATGAAATTTGATGGCAAGTCTTCAGTATACCTGCTTAACCCTGAGAAGCTGTTAAAAGTCCAATTTGAGATTCCTTATAAAAAGGTCCAGCAAAACGGATTAAAAGATTCTATATAGTTAGTTGTTATTCTTGCTGTGCTTATATAAATAATCAAGCCAAGTTTATTGAAATGGACAATTTGTAAACAAAGTAGTTTACTATGGTTCTCCTTAATAAAAATGGAGGTGAACTGTAAAGAGAAAAATTATGTTTCTGTAGAAACTGTAATACACACTCATGGAGATTAGATTCTAGTCTGTTAATTGTCTTTGGGGTTTCATTTTCCACCTGTAAACTGTCCTAGATCCTGAATTCTTTTACTTTCCTTAAATATTTGGCTACAATTCTCCAAACTAATATTCCTAATTGTTCTCCACCCTTCTGACTTGGAATCAGTAAGAACTAAAACTTCCCTATTTCCAAAGCCATGCAAGCTATAGCTGGACAAGCTAATATAAACCACAGAGAAATTACCACAACCGCTCGTATAATCTTCATACCTGTGGCTGTGTGGCCACCACTTATCCTCACTCCATCTGAAAATGCTTTGACCTTGACATCTAGGCTAACCTCAGAACTCAGAAAGTGGTTTGTAATTTGCTCCAATAATTGACTATTGTTTTTCCTCTGTTTCCATGGAAATGTCTTCTTGTTAAGTACCTGATTTCTTGCACAATATAGGCCCAACTTTGGGATCCCAGCTGCATCATCACCTCCTAAAATGAGACATCACTGTTTAAGTAAACTGACCTATTTTCAAGACTATGAAATTAGTTAAATGGCATAATGGAGAAATCTACCAGCTCAGCTTTTAATACATGAAACTCCCTTGGAAGTTTCAGAGGAGGGAACTGATGAAGTTCAGGACAAGCCTTCCTAGAATGTTTTGCCTTGGCATGTGGACTATTTTGAGCTGAAGAAAACCAAGGCTCAATAGACTCAAAAAGGGCTTTTTACCCTCCCTATTAACTGCTGAAAAGAATTTAAATAGGAAGCCTATACCAGGAAGAAAGCTATTACCAAAGATAACGTTTTGGTGTTTGTTTTTACATAAAACAGACTTCTCTATAGAGTTTGGCAAACATTTGTTTACCAAACATTTGCTCTTTTTCTTCTTCCTGTGAATTGTCTTCCTTTCATTTGAAGTCCCAGACCCCTACGCCTATGTCTTTAGCTCAGGATGACATATAAATCTCAACTACCTGACTATTAGAGAAAGCCTCTCATGTCTGTGGGTCTCCCATAAGAATGTTATTAAATTTGTTTCTCTTGTTAATCTGTCTTATGTCAATTTACTTATTAGACCAGCTAAAGAACCTAGAAGGGAAGAAAGGATAAGTTTCCACCCCTTGCAAAGTCCTAACACTCCTTCCATCTTGTCCTAGAAATCTTTGGGCCTTCTACCATCTCTAGGAGTCAAATAGTTCTAGACACCAGCACTTCCTGCCTCCTACTTTTCTTTGTCTTCTTTTCTGATTGCCCAGGTGAGATCTGCTCCCCCACCAAGTCCCAGTGGGGGACTCATGACACAACTTCCTAGGGAAGAAGGTGGGAACTGAGACCCACAGGCTCTAATGGTTCCTCTGTGGTGCACAGGCCAGCTGAATGACATCTTTTAAGTCACCTTGAATGATTGCCTGAGAGGGAAGAAGGATAATTCTTGACCCTGGAAGTAGGATGCATTTGTAGAAATTCACTGTCCTCTTTGCTGAGGGTTGGAACGAGCAGGATAGGTAGGCTTCCAGCAGAGCTTCAAGCAAACGGCTGCACTTGAGTGACACCTGATGTGGAGATCCGGTGTCAGCCCCCAGTGGACTGAATCCACAATAAAAAGATCTTGGGACTGAGGAAGAGGGTCTTTGATTCTTGTCTTGGCTTTCTCATTGATTAGCTGTCTGATTTAGGACTAAACTGTGAATGAAACTCCTTCTCTTCCCCATTACTTAAAATTTGTATTTTATTCCATTAAAAATGCTCTTTTAGATTTATCTAGATGTAGGCTTTAAAAAATCATAAATTACTTTTGTACATACATTTGGAAAAGGAAAATATGAGTCAAGTAAGCTGATTAAGGTATTCCTAAAATTTCTTCACTTTTCTGAAAATTGTTTTGGCTTAGGCATCTAAAAACCACATTTTTCTACACAATTGTTTTGGATGCTGGGGTAAGGGTGTAATGACATGTCGATAGTATGGTAGCAAAGAAGGTACCTACCCAGAATGCCTAAATCCTGCCTAACTAATCACATTCCCAGCAAGCCTTCTGACATTCGTATGGCCCTACACACCCAAGAAACAGTAGCCAAATAAGAATAAAATTGTCATTTGTCTGTTAGCACTGGTAACTCTCATCAAACTAAGAGCCATGATCAAAAATCTTTAGAGCATATGTTATGGAAGGCCTAAATGAAGACTTCTGCTTTGGTCTTAAATCTCAATTTGGGACCACTTTGGTCAGGTGGGGATTTATGTGGGAACTTGGGACATCTAAAAGGTAGAACTGTCCATTTTGCACCAATAGATTTTTCCTGAAACTTTTCTGGTGTTCTGGTTTCTTCATCAAAGGATTACCTCAGAGCACTGTATATAGCCACAGGCTATGGGACCAGTTCCATTCTCTCAACTGGCGTGGGTAGCAGTTACTGGGCCAGGGACAACAGCTTGAGTCTCAACTATGGGGTTGGTCAGACAGCCAAAAGGAGATGCCTGAAAGGGAGTCAGTGATTCAGTGGAGGTCCATTGTTTTCTGGAAGAGGAAGGCTGTTCAACATTAATAGCCACATTCATCCTGCAGACAAAAGAACATTTGGTCAGATGACTCACCTTCCCCCTCCTAGCCATGCCTTCCCTTATCAGACAGAAGGTATTTAACCTGCTGGCTTGGGTCCAGTTTCTCATCCCACTGTAGATAACTAGCACTCTGTTGCCTTTTCATTATGGAGACCAGACTGGGAAGTGGGAATAGGCAGGTATTAGTGATGGAAAATGATCCTTTCTTCCAAATCAAGAAAAAAAAAATTGAACTTTATGTTCCTAAGTGGCCTTGAGAAACCTTGGCTGAAGTTTCTTGCTAAGTTCCCAGGAATAGCTAAGAAACTACTTATGGCAAACTTTGGGTGATCCTAGCCATCTGTACTTATCCAAGAAAGTGAAATGGATTGGGACACCCTGTGAGGCCAAAAAGATATGAGTATGGCTATGTTTCAAAGTGGTTACAACCATGAGTTTGGAGCCACAGAAAGCTGGATTTGACTCTTGGCCCTGTTACTTATTCTGTGAGATTGGGCTCTCAGTTCTCTCTAAACCTCAGTTCCCATCTCCAGAAATAAATAATAATAATCCCCACCTCAAGTGTGCTGGCTTTTCTTAAACAGTCAATAAATGATAGCTGTTATAATTGTCTAGGGAGGGAAGACTAGGGGCAGATGAGTCAGCATAGAACTGGGCACTTAGCATAGAAATTCCTTGTACATTCCATTGCATTTCCCTCCACTGCACATTTTACTAATGTCTATGAAATCTTGACAAAGTGCAGTGTCTTGCCTAAAATGATATGACGAAGAGCCATTAATGGGTTATGGTGAGGTGTGGTATGTGTATGAATATGTGGTATCAAGTCAGGGAATGAGAATAAGTCTATAATTCTTTGATTATTAGAATACTGTGACAGTGTCATTAGCAGGTGAAAATGATCATTGTGATAGTTGAGTTTTCTTCCATTTTCTGAATAAAGATATAAGTCTTTGGTCTTGAAAGCTCCCCAGCACTTTTCTAGCTCTAATTAAAACCAATAACTATGGAAATAATTGTGTTTCTATAAATACCAGCAGGAACTGAATACTGGTTACTGTGTAAGAGCCCATCTATAAAGGGGGATATTCTGGGACTTTATTCAACCCTTCTCATTAGGATACTGGCATTAAAGTTATGGGTGGCTGTAAGCAGCTTTAAGAGTAAGGAATACACTGAAAATACTTTCAATGTCAAATAGCCAGTCTTTCCTGGGGAAACCAAGTCTGCTTCTGAAGAATAATTTAGCTATCTGAGAGAATCTGGAGATCCATCTTGTGGCCATTCATTATAGTTGAATTCCAATTTATTCTAGAGATGGCTCAGGGTAGGTGAGAGACTGAGGTACTTTATTTGAAACCTCCTACTTCTATTGCTCAGCCTAAGAGCCAGAAAAAGGGCTTTGGTAAGATCTAAGGAAAAGTCACACTCCAAGAAGGATTGGAGAGTATTAAAAAAAATCACAGAATGTCATATCTCAGATGGAATCTCAGAGATGAGTTAGTATCCTGATCCAAAGCGCTCATTTTACAGATGTGAAAACTAAGGTCTACATAGATGCAGTGCCTAAGATCATTGGAAATTAGAGCCCAATTTTTCTGATTCCTGGTCCAATGCTCTTCCCACCAGAGATTGCCACCTATTTGTAAGGTGCCTTCTGGGTATAAGACATCCTACTTTACAACATGGCACTTACTGTGTAGTCAGACAAACAAAGTATATATGCACTGAGTGCTAACAATATTTCCAGGCATGTGTGGTAGGCATTATCTGTGTGATGGGAGGTGAAGCAGAAAAATTAGAGCTCTTTTCATTATTGATGGGCCAGGGAAGTTTCCAGAGATGGTGGTACTATAGGAGGGCCATGAAGGATATATGTGGTTTGGATGGGAGGAGAGGAAGGCCATTCTAAGAAGGAGAAAGACAAGTTCAGTAAAGCCAAGTTAGAACAGTAAGAGGAATATTTGTGAGTCAGCAACAATTTGGCAGAAGTGGTAAGTTTCCTGGGATCATAGAATGTTAGAACTGGGAGATACTTCAAAGATCATCAAACTCAATCTTCCTCATTTTACAGTTGAGAATACTAGGTCCAGAAGGTTAACATGGCTTGCCCACGTTTCTATGGCTATGAAAAGCAGACGGGGGATTAGGACCCTGGCCCATGACATCTTATCCAACACAATTTTTATTATACCCTGCTGACTCTAAGCAAGTGATAATAGACAGAATGATCACAGAAGACCTTGCATGAGACACAAGATGTTCGTACATCAAGCATGGGAAACCTTTGAACAGGGAGGTAACATGTAGTCAGAAAGCTACTTCACACAGATTGAACTGGTGGTGATATGCAAGATGGATGGAAGGGATTGAAAGGAGAAGCAGAGACCATTTAAAGAGGCCCCAGATATACACCAGCTGTGAGATAATCTGAACTGAGGTGGTAGGAGAGAAGATGAAGAGGAAAAGATAAATGTGAGAGAGAAAGGCTATGGGAGAGCCAGGCAATGAGAAAGGATGAAGAAAAAGACTACTTTGGAAGTCCAGAGTTGACCGTTGTCCATGGAAGAAACCACCTTATACATTTCTCCTGGTTTTTGGTGTCACTTCCCCTTAGCACTTCATTTATGTATTCATTTCTCCTTTCAACAAACATTTTTGAGCCTGTGGAAGGTGTTCCACATTTACCCCAGCCCTGACCAACTGAATGTGATGCTTCTGTTGTTTTGTTGGGATCTGCCCTCTTGAACTCTTCTTGATCAGAATTGTTAGAGGAGAAATAAGGAGAACAGCTTGGTTATTGAAAAGAAGAAAAAAAAACCACCCTGATTGTCTGGGAGAGTGTTGAAAAGTCAGCAAGATTTCAAATGGGAGAAGGATCAAAGTGTCTTGAGAAGGGAGGAGGCGGGCCCTGTGCACACAGAAGCTCCTGGGTCTTAGGGAGAATAAAAGATCCCAGTGTGATGGCAACAAAGGGACTCTTGTGCATTCACAGCTAGGGGCCTGCAGGGGTGATGAAGAGCATTGGTCCTGAGGCCTGGCTGGGGTGGCTCTAGGCTCAGACTCCTGCCCAACCCAGGACAGTGGAGGGGCCCTTGTGTCAACTATCAAAATTAAGGCAGGTGCTGAGGACTCCTTAAGGCTGAGGGCTGCTGAAGGGCAGAGTCTATGCTTTCCTTTCCCTTCATTCCATCTTTCATCGATTCCTATCCCATTCTGATATTTCGATACCGTTAATAGTTATGGTTTGTCCTTCTCCTCTTGTCTATTGTGATGAATTCCAAAGGTTTAGTCTTAACAACTGGACCTGAACAAATACAACAGATAAGTCAGAACACACAGACCAACTGACAGATTGGTTCTAGCCATACTGAGAAGTATTCTGTCATGTATCTAGGCCAAGCAGTACGGTCCCAAGCACAAAGGAGACTTCAAAACTGTTCAACTGTTTAAACTTTGTTCTTCATCTATAACATAGGTACATTATTTACTTTGCATAGTTTTAGCAGGACTATTTAGCAAGTCTCTGGCAAAGAGTAGGTATGGATTAGGATTAGTTCTGGGTGAGACCAATTCAGATTTAGGACTTGGTATATAATTCATGCTGTTTTCTCAGTTGTTTCCTTCTGGCATCAAGGAAAATTAATCTGAAAGAAATGTGATCATCAGGAAAGAGAAGACCATGTGGTGAGAATTGCTATTCTTGAGTTCATCCTGGAGGTCACCTCCTTCATCATGTTGCCTTGTGTCAGTACACCATGGATAGATGCCCATTTAGACTTCATTATAGGAAGCCTGAGTGCTGGGTAGTGTGTGATTAGGAAAGTCATGTCCCAACAGGAAAGAGTCAATGACTTGTGCAAATTGTAAGCTGAGCCAAGAATGCAACACAGACATTGTGACTCTGCCCTATGCCTAATGGTAAGGTCCATTCCTGTGTCCGGTATTTGGGTTTGGACATCTCTGGAGCCAAAAAGGTGACATCAGGGCATCTGGTGAGCTCAATCTGCTGCTCTGGTTTGGATGTAGAGAAGTAGTATCAGAGTTCCAAGGGAAAGGCTTTGCAGCCTGTGTTTCTCAGAAGCCAGTGGTGGGAACAGGTCCTTCCCTGGAGACTAGAGGGAGGCAGCAAACTTTCAGAAGCCTCCACAGGCATGGGCGGGAAGAACCACTGAAACATTGAAGGGGAAGGGAGAGAATGATTTATGGGTAAAACCTAAATGAGCAGAACTTGCTTGCTTGACCTCAGCACCAACTGAGGGGCGTGGGAGAGCATTCTGCAAATATTTGAGAAGCATTGGTGCCAGAGAACTCCATGACTGGACCTGGATAGAAGGGAAGGGAAGGAGCACAGAGCTAAGTCTGTCAAGGAAATCTTTCCCAGAGCTTCCTCCCTCAGGGACTCCTGTCTGTTTGGGCATCTCCCCATGGTAAAGGGCTTAAGGGATGACAAATTTCAGGGTGAAGACAACATGGGCCAAAGAAAGAGTCTCAGATCACTTCTCCTGTAGAGAAATTGGGCAGAATGCATGAAGAAACACAGGCAGTGAGAACAAGATGAATAGGATAGTCCTGTCCTTTCTTCTTATGTCCAGTTCTAATCCATTTTCTGAGGATCCCTGTTATCTGTGTTAGTCCTGCCTTGTTCCATCTTCCCCCGGTCCTTTCCCTATAATATCTTTGTGTGTGTGTGTGTGTGTGTGTGTGTGTGTGTGTGTGTGTAACAAGTCTCTACTGCTTTCACAGTACGCAGTTCATCCTCCTTCAGGAAGCCTGCCCCAAACTCAAGTGGCACATACTGGTGGTCATTACAGTGCTCCCCATTGTCCTCCCACCCCTCCCTGGCCTGAAAAACCAGTACACTTCAGTGTACCAAAGGTTCTGAGCTGTGCTTGGTAAAGAAATACTTTGAATTTTGTTTACCCTAATATTTCCCAAATATGTTTGATTATGAAATTCTACTTTTAGTTGCTGGCTTAGAGGCTTCCTTGCTTGATAATTCACATATGTATGACTGTCACCCCCAATTACAATTCTAATGCCTCAGTGGCAAAGATTGTACATTTTCTTCCTTTGTACCTCCCATAGCACAAACCAAACCTTAGGTGCTCACAACATTTGGGCTTAATTAAAAGATAAGAGGAACACAAGAAATAGAATGAAAGGCAAATGACAAAATTGGGAAATTTTTTTTTAAACTGGGAGAATTTTGCAATATTCTTACAAAGGAACGATATCTTGCACATAGAGAAATTTCTGTATATTAGTAAGAAAAGCAATGACTGCTGCAACAAAGATGGGGAAAGTCATGAATACTCAGTGCACAAAAGAAGAAATATACAAAGTCTACGTAGATTTGGATAAGTCTTAACCTCACAGCTATAAAAAATGTAAAGTGAAAAATGAAGTATCATTTTATCAGTGAAACTGACAAAAAAGAAAGAACTCAGTGAGGCTATAGGGGAAATAAGCACTCATTTATATTGTTGACTTTTTTTGTTAATATTATTGACTTTTTAAAAAGTTTCTATATAGCTCTATCCTCAAAGATGTGCTGAAAATATGAATTTTCCCATCATGAACCATTTATCAAAAATGTCATTATTGATTTACAATATTCCATGATGTGGAGCATCAGAATTCATTTAGCTGCCATTTTGACTGGACATTTAGGTTATTTCCAAGGTTTTGTCTGATCTTAGATTATTTATTTAATAATGTATTAGTTACATGGTGCGATGCAACAACCTAAAGCTATTCAAATACAACAATCGTAATTAAATCTGGTTTATATGGGTCCACAATTTGGATAGGGCATGGCAGAGCAAGTTGTCTCTACTCCATGTCTCTATTCCCCTGGAGGCCTGGGTCTCAGATCACCTGAAGTCTAACTTTCTCACATGTCTGCCATTGATGCTTAGTGGCGCTGTCAGGTGGAACCCCTTCATGTAGCCTCTCTGCATGGCCTGGGCTTCCGCACAACATGGCTGTTGGGATCCAAGGACAAGGGAGAAGGGTATTGAATTAGTTTCCTCTTGATGTTGTAACAAATTACCACAAGTTTCGTGGCTTAAACCAACATGAATTATTCTCTTATTGTTCTGGCAGTCAGAAGTCTGCGATGAGGCTTACCAGGCTAAAATCAAGGTACTGGCAGTGATGTGTTTCTTTTGGAGGCTCCAGGGGAGAATTTGTTTCCTGGCCTTTTCCAGCTTCTAAAGTTGCATTCCTTGGCCTGTAGTCCTTTCCTCCATCTTCAAAGCCAGCAGCAAAGCATCTTGGCTCAGTGGTCACATTGCTTTCTTCATCTGCTTCCCTTTTATAAGGACAGTTGTGATTGCATTTAATGCCCACCTGATACTAGGATCCTTAACTTCATCATCTTTGCAATATATTTTTTTCCCTATAAGGTAACTTTCACAGAATGGTGATTACCAGAGGATAGGACATGAGAGAACTGGGGAGAGGTTGGTGAAAGGGCATAAACTTTCAGCTGTGACTAAGTTCTGGGGATCTAAAGTATAAAATGATGACTATAGTTAATAATACTGTACTATATACACGTGAAATTTGCTAAGGGAGTAGATCTTAAGTGCTCTTACCAAAAAAAAAAAAAAAAGGGTAATCATGTGTGGTGATAGACATGTTTATTAACTTAATCCAGGGAATCAATTTTTAATATATTTTTGTATCAAACCATCACATTGTGCACTTTAAATATATTACAATTTTATCTGTCAACTATGCTTCAATAAAACTGGAGAAAAAAAGGTAGCAGTTACAGATTCCAAGGATTAGGATCTACATATATTTGAGAATCTGTTTTTCAGCCTATTGCAATAACTGAGGGTATTTCTCTCTTTTAGCTGGATTTATGGGAAGTCATATAGTCGTGCGGTGATTGCTACAGGTGGAGGTGGAGTATTGGTGGGTGACATGGAATTACCTGCTCATGCAGCATACTTATGATTTCTGGTCCTGCTCAAGCCCAGTCTCAGAAATATCCTTTCCCTTTTGGATGGACTGTTGCTGGGCACATCAGCTTTATGACTTGGTGAGTCTGATGGAGCACAACCTATAACGAACAGCTCCGAGTGTGTGGTCACTTGGTGTTCCAAGGTCAAGCATTCTGTCTTTACCAGGACTGCTAAGAACTGGGCTCAAATAATTTATAAATTCCTACTGCATATGGTATAGCCTTGCTTTGGAAACCCAAAGGCCTGCATTGTAATTTTCCCACTGGGGCTCACCATAATATCTATTATGCTTCATCTTTTCCCAACCCTGACACTGCCAACACCAAAGGGTGTGCCAGATCATGTGGCTCGAATGTCAAGGCTTTTGGCACCATGGCTTCGATGTACTATAGAGGCCTTTCCTGCTCCAGACCCCCTCAAAACTGGCAGCCTCCAATGTCACCCAGCATAAGGAGAAGGGTAATATTCTAGGGGTGGAATGTGTTGCGTCCAGAACCCAAAAAAGCCTACCAGGCACTTTGGCTGCTAGAAATGTAAGATGCGGCAATTTGTCTTTTATTTTAGAAGAATATACTGGTATGCCTCTTACTATTGGACCCTAAAAACTTAATTGAGGTGACGGATCCCTGAATCTTCACAGGTTTTATAACCCTCTTCTGGAGCACACGTGTCTTCCCAATGCCTCTTTCTTGTCCTTCCCAGTCAGCATGAGGTGCTGATGTAGTAGATCAGTGTGATATTTTGTGGGCTAAGGCAGTCAGATCTCTTTGGGTTATATTGTGACACAGGGTGGTAGAGGCAAATCTGTGAAGGAATATTGTCTTCTGCCCCATACAAATGCAAACTTTCTGATTTTCTTTCTTGATTGAAATGTAAAAAAGAATTGATTTGCAAAATCAATGGTCATATAGCTTGAGGCCTTATTAATGTACTCTAGCAATAGGTTATTTTGGACACAGCAGCTACAGTTGGGGTTCTTAGGCATTTAGGTCTATGGTGGTATATAGTCATTCTTCAGGGTCTGTTGGTTTCTTCAAGGGTCATACTACTGAACTAAATGGAGACATTATAGACCCAGCATCTGGTAGGTCATTAATGATGACACTTATCCTGCCATTCCCCCAGGGATATGACACTTTGCCTGGGGGTTAGGGAGTAAAAATTATGAGGTTTCCAATTATCCCTTCCTATTATTGTAGCTCTTATGCCATAAGCCAGGGATCCAGTGTGGAGGTTACTCCAACTGTGATGTGTATCAGTTCCAATTATATCCTTGGGGATTGTGTGAATTGAGTCTGTGCATCCCATGGGCCCTTTGTGAGCTGAACTTTAGCCAGGACTACATTTATTACCTGACTCCAGAGGCCTTAGTTCTAACAGAGAAGCCATAATGATGCTTTGGGTCTTTGGATATTGATGTCAGTTTAGACCCTATATTCATTTGTCCGGGGAAATTCTGGTTATTTCCCTTTCCCTGATATACAGTCACCTGAGTAAATGGCTGTAAGGACACTCTGGAGAATCATGTCTTATATATTTGCCATGGTGTTGCAAGGTCTTTTCTCCTGGGAATCCAGTCATCTGTCCAGTCAATGGTTCTTATGAGCTCTGGAAACTGAGCAAGTGAACAGATTTTTTATTTGACCTGACTGTTTGCTTTTAGCCTCCTGATCCTTTAATGGTGCTTTTTTTGGGTTATAGATACTAAGCAGCACCCTTATTGATTCTTTCTTCAGTGCTCTCTTATTCCTATGAATTAATAAACACAGCTTTGTGACTGCCTTTTCTACCATCTAATTTAACTGGGAATCCTATAGTTCATTTGCTAAATCTAGCAACCCTGGCCCCTGCCAATCTTCTCAGTGATTGATGGAAGAGGGGTCCTCTTATGGAAGGTCTTCTGGCCTCACCCACTCTGTCTACTTCAGCTAACCCACATTCCTCAGACTCCTCATGCCTTTCTCTGCTGTATTCCAGGGGAACTCAAGCATTTCCAATTCCCTGAGTGGCCACTGCCTTTCCAGGTCTTAAGAGCCATCTCAGCAGCTGTTTGTCCAATTCCCTGGGGTCCTTCCTAGGATGCTAAGTCCATTAATGAGAGAAAGTGCCCTAAAGTCAATTAATGTTTGCTCATCCAGTCTTATATTCTGGCTACTTTGATCAAGTGTCTTCAGACTCAATCCCAAGAGTGTTCCTCTGGTTTCTGCTGGTATATGAATACTAATTTTTGCAATTCTTTCAGTGTATGGTCTCTTCACTCCCCTATCAGGCACAGCATGTCCCTAGTTGGGTTGTTCAGGAATTTAGTTATTGGCCTAGAAACCAGGAGAAGGAGAAGGCATGGGGTCAGCTTCTAAGGGGGCACCTATTGCTCTGTGGAGAGAGGGCCTTGCAGCATCATCCATCACTGAAGTGTTCACTTTTAATTGGGAAGGTTAGGCCACCTCTGCAAGCCTACAAGCTCTGGGGAAGGGGGGATGTCTGAAGGGTCAATATTTTTCATTAAGAAGTCCCTTACCATATCTTGGGGTCCCAGATTTTGCCCACCAGAGCCCTCCTTTATGCATAAGAGATTTTCATTGGCTGAATATTCAAATGTTTCTGGAGCTCTGTGACTCTAACAGTTAGACTTTGAGACTGACACTTAGTTGTATCTGATCATCCATTGCAGGGGAGGAGGGCCTCATTTGGACTGCCCTGGAGACCATCTTGCTCTCACTCTTAGCCATTGTTAGTGCCCCTCAGTCTCTGTCCCTTTTCAGGGCATCTCTATAACTTAGCAACAATTAGCCAACTCTGTGTCTTTGTAGACATTGTTCTTCCCATATTTTAAAAAATGTCACTCCTTTTCACTGGGATGTTCCCAAGGGTACCACTGATGAATCTTTAGCAATTTGAGCCACTGTCTCACGACCAGACGATATCTGCTTCATCTACCAACAGGGATGATGGGGTAGGGATACAGTCCCAAATATTCATCCTTTTCTTCTTAGACCATTCCTGTGGCCACTTGTATTAGAAGAGTCTTGTTGAAAAGCAGATGCCAAGATAGGATGAAAGAAAATGGAGAGGGAGCTGTGGGAGGCTGGGAAAGAAGCTGGCCTGTAATATAGTTCTGTCCCCTGTTGAGGTAGCAGGGAAAAGAAGAAAGGCTGGGTGGAAGCATCTTAGTCTGTAGTAGGGTTCTAAGAGAGTTGGGCAAGGTTGCAAGTTCAGCTGAAGTAGCTTGTCAGAGGTATCATGTCTTCTAGGTGCAAGCCTGCTTAGAATCTCCACCATGTTCCATCACTGGGAACAGCCCATCAGAAGTGTGGCCTTAGAGTGGAAGCAGGGATGGAGTTCAGAACATAGTAACTGGATTTTTCAATTATGCTCCTACAGTGGAAGACACGGGAGGTGCATTTCCATGGTTTCCACAGAGATCATGTCTTTAAGATCCCTAGGACCTCTAGAATCTCTTTTGTCCAGGTTAGGGGCTCTACTAGCTTATCTTAATTCTTATAGAGGTCCTAAGAGAAGGTGTTACACCCTTGAGGTGGTCTTTATCTTGAGCCCACCATGCTATATTGGTAGCTTCCTATATTTGGTCTATGCTTTCATTTAGTTTGGTCTAGGCTATATTTTAATTTGAGAGCTTTCAGTGGATAGAGAGACTAGACATATATTCTTTCTAAATTCCAAGTGCAAATTGATCAGCTCTTTTCTAAGTTTGTCTTTTTTTCTAACAGTATCATATACAACATAAAAAGTCAACTCATGTTTTCCACATTCTGGCCAGTTCACAAGTTCAATTTGTACACTTGCTGTCTTCCAAGCTATGACTGGATGTAGTTTTGCCAAACCTTCTGCCACTGTATAATACAAGTTGCCATTTTTCTAGTTATTCACTTATTATCTAGTTTCTTTCTCTCTTTCTTTATTTTTTTTTTCTGAGACAGAGAGAGCACCTGAGTGGGAGAGAGGGCCAGAGAGAGAGAGAGTAAGAGAGAGAGAATCTTAAGCAGGCTCCACTTCAGCACAGAGCCTGGTATGGGGTTCAATCCCACAACCCTGGCATCATGACCTGAGCTGAAATACAGAGTCTGATGCCCAACCAACTGAGCCATCCAGGCTCCCCCTACTATCCAGTTTCAATGCCATATATTTTAGCTTTTTGTTATAGCAGATCTCCATTTTTATGCTAGTCGTAACAATTTCTATGCCAATTGAATTATTGCTTCAGTAATAATGCAAATGAAAAACCACAAAAATCTCATACAACAATGTGCATTTGTTTAGCTCATGCCTCTCTAGGTTAGTTGGTACAGGCTGGACCCAATTAGGGCAGCTCTGCTCCATGTGTCTCTCATCCCTCTCATGGGATCAGCAGGCTAGCTTGGCAGGTTCTTTTCAAGATAATGGCAGAAACACAGAAGAACATGTTCAACTGCATAAGTCTTCTTAACCTTTTGGGTTACTGAACTTGCTAACTTTCCTTTGGTAAAAACAAGACACACACAGCCATGCCTAAACCCAGGGGCAAGGATGCATACTCTGCTCATGGAGATGGAGAGAGGAGACAATAAGTATTTCCAAACAATAATCTTTTTGAACCCCAGGCATTAACTCTTACTATCTTTGTTGCAAAATATGTTTCCATTTTATTGTTTAGAGAAGGTCAATTTGCTTTCAAATATTTTTGAAGTAAAAGAAATTAAAAATGTTTTTGGACTAGAAGGATAATTTTTTGTAAACACTTGTGAGACTACATTCAGCAACTTTTTGAGTCTTTATGAATAGTCTAAGATTGTAGGTAAAGAGAGGGTTTGTATCTTACATGCCCTGAGAAGAATGGATTCCTGCTTGAAATTCTACCAATATTTCTTTTGTTTCTTAGGATTCTAAGAGAGGCCCTCAAAAACTCTAGAAGCCTACACAGCCACTGACCTGTGGAACTGACAAGGGCTTTCTTTCTGGGACAATACTACTTTATCGTTTTTCAGGTTCTCATTTGTTGACTACTGACTCTGTGTCAAGTGGTGTGTTAAGTGCTTCAAACGTGGTATCTCATGGAATCATCATCACCATGCTATGAGGTTGTCATTACTATTACTCTTCCCATAATCTCTTCTGGATATATAAGCAATATGCCCCAACACTCAGAGCAAAGTAAAAGAGACTTGAATTTGAGCCTCTCTGACTCCAAAGCCAGTGCTTCAACCCTTATCAATACTGCCTTTTGTTTGACTCTTGCCTCTGTCTCTTCCTCCATCAAAACAGACATCTTTACTGTCTCAGAGGTCCTTAAGATCCCAATAAAATCAAAAGAAGCTGCTAAGGCAAAGGACTTTGACTATAGACCCCTGGAGAAGAGTAAATGGTGTTGGGATGTTTTGCTTCAGTCTAACATTGTGTCGCCATAAGGAAGTACAGCTGGCTGAGGATTGGTTACTGAGCTTGCCAAGAGTAAGCACCCCCATGACTCTGGTCTGTGTTGAGGAAGCACTGGTGGCAATGGAAAGGAAGGGAGTCACTCCCTGCCAGATGCTCCTTTCCTCTTCCTGACAAATGCTGCTTCAGGAGGTTCTGCATTGCAGAGCAAGGGGTCACAAGAGGAGGGGGAGTGAAAGATTTATTTCCTAGTTAATGAAGGGCAAGGGATTCCTTTGGAAGTTTTGTTTGGGGTCTCAGGCCATCTATATGCAGCAACCCAAGCAGAACCCCCTGACCACCCTGCTCCTGCAATTTGCTCTGAGCTGTCTTTCCCTTTGCTTCATAATCCCTGCCTCATTCGCTCTGTGCCAGCTGCCCAGCTCAGCATCTCTGGCTGGCCTCTTTGTCTTGGCAATAAAATTTCTAGCTCCATCTCTGAGGGATTTGTCCTCATTTCAGGGTTGGAAGCTCCTCACCTTCAAATTACACAGTTTCTTGAGAAGAATGAGATAATAGATCTGAAAGTGCTGTAACAGGAAAAAGAAAAAGAATGAAAAAAAAAAAAGACCAAAAGCATTGTCCCTTCACTGCCACCCCCAAACTCCATGGGCATTTCATAGAAATAAAGAGAGCCAGATTGGCCATAAAAGCAAGTGGCGTTTGGGAGAAAGGGGCAGGGAGGGAAATTTCTAATTTAGACATGGCTCCTCCTCTAGGGACCATGAGGATCTAACTTCAGCTCTCTGCAAGATGGTAGCAACACCAAGATGAGCACCTTGCAACTTTTAAACATGGAAACTCAGAAGGGTCTTAAAGGTTAAAAGTTCCCCTAGGCCAACCCTCCCCTGCTCCCTACTTCTCTTTCCATCTGATGCTTGTTCTTTATGAAAACTTGTCTTCTGCCCTCTGGTTGAATACATCCTATCATGGTAAACTCACTCCAATCTGGCACAGAGCTTTCTCTTCTTGGGCAGGTCTCCTTGAGTTACTATGTTCCAGAATAGGAGTTAAAGAATTGTAAATAGGGTTCAGAGGTAAAGGATGTGCTGAGTGTCTGCGAAATAAGGAAGAAAGGATTTATAGCATTTCCCTGTGCAGAAGAAAGTAGGAGGCAGAGCGGGTGGAAAGCTACTGAGCAGGGGACGCTCAGAAGCCTGTAGTCATTTGGCTGTGCGTTCTGAGTCCCCTGGACTGATAAATGAGACACGTTCACCCCAACTACCCTTTTAATAAATGGCGACCCCCCAGCAGGAAGCTGAATTTTCCCATATGAGGGTTTCAGAAAGTCTGAAAATGATGGACATGGGGGAGGGGAGAGGCATTGGGGAAGTGAGGGTTGGTGGGATGGAGGAGTTGGGGGGGCGTTGGGAAGGTTGCACAGTGGGGAGAAAGAGATGGAGATGAGGTGGGAGGAGAGGGAGAGAAAGAGATAACAAGGTGGGACAGAGGGAAAGCAGGGGAGGGGAGGGAGAAAGAGAGAAAAACACAAAGACAAGGAGACACCGAGAGACTGAGTGTATTAAATAAAGGGAATGGCAGTGAATTTGGCCTGGGAGAAAATTCTCAAGAGTTAAAGGAGGGTAGGGGACAAAGGAAATGAAGGGAAATGACCTGAAAGCCTATCTAGTGCAGCAGTGTCTGTAATGGTACCACCGTGGCTACGTTGCTCCTTCTCTTGGGCAACCCACCTACACCCAGAACAGTGGCTTCCAGGTTGGGGAACTTTGGGTGGAGTACAGAGGGAGGTGGGACTGTGTTAGGAGGACTGTGAAAGTTTCCCATCTGTACTGACTCGAGACACAGGCTGGAATGTTCTGGTGCCCTGACTACTCCAGGAAAACAAGCACAGGGTAGGTGGGGTTGGGCAGAACTTCCAAGCATTCTTGTTTGGCAGTCACCCTGGCTTTGGTGACCATCACCATCCTGGTCTCTCCTTGCTGTTGGAGGGGCTGATGGAGGTGAAAAGTGGGCCCTCTCTTCCCTAGCTAGCCTGGTAGGTGCCATCCTTCCAATTCCGAGGCTAGGCAGTGGGTTGGCCCCACTGGGGACCTGGATGGCATGGGAAGAGCACAGGGAACACATGTGCTTGCCACCTCTGAATCTATTTATGAAATAAGAGGAGAGAAACTCCACACTAGCTTCCCCTTCCCAGATTCAGGAATATGGATTTGTGTTGCGGTGTGTGGGTCAAGTCAGCTGGAAGGTGGGCACAGTGTCTTTATTTTTAATTTTCATCAGTGAAACTTGTTTCTGAAAACCTTTTTTAAGCTCTGAAAAGCTATTTATTGTTACCTCTATCCTCACCACAAGCCAATGAGGAATGTGGTCCCCACTTTAAAGAAGAGACAAGCACAGGAATGCTCAAAGAGTTGTGTGGTGAGACTCTAAATCTAGTATTCCTGCTGTGGTATACTAGAAGCTCCTCTCTTGAAGGCATAGCACAAGTTAGTACTGGGCTTTGGTAGCTGGGGGAGTGGGCAGGACTTGGCTTTTCACTCCCTTTAGAGGTCTGCCCACATTGTCTGTGGAACAGCATGGAGTAAAGGAAGAAAAGCATTCACTCTCTTTGTTTTTCCTTCCCCCAAATAAAGCCACCTGCTGCTAAACACATGACCACAATAAAATGTCTTACTCCTGCTGGGGCTCACATACCGAGGGAAGCATATTATGAATCCAGTTAAAAATCAGAATAGTCTTCCTCTCATGAAAAACCCTGGGGCAAGAGAAGAAATAGTTGGACACCAATAGCATTCTACAGGATGCTATGGAGGGAACCTTGAGGTTACCCAATAATCTCAGACCCTCCCCTCCCCGCAATGGCCAGGCTGTCAGAACCCAAGAAACTTGGGTTGGTAGGATCTAAATTTGACTCTGCAAGCCTTGTGCAAGGGCTATAAAGTTTGCTGCAGGAGGTAGAAACTGGGCAAACTAGTTGAGTCTCATGGTCTGATAGATGATAGAAGACCAATATGTATAGACTGCAGTACACAGCAGTACAAATGAACTGCAAGAAAGGAGAGAACAAAGTGCTATAGGGGATCAAAGGAGGCAAACAATCACATTGGGCTGGAGAATGAGAAATCATGAAAAGTTTCATGGAAGAGGGTGGCAATGAGGGTGCCATTTTGGATATAATACATGGAGTTTCATGGTGTATAAGACTTTTGTATACATTAGTTTGATATACACTATTATGGTAGAAAATGTTGGTGAGGTGGAGAAACAAGCACCAGTCACCTCTGAGAGTGTAAATGAATGTAATTTATTGGAAAAGCAATTTGACACTCGGAATTCAAAATTCTAGGAATGGATGCTACAAATGCCTGACACATATGAACAGATGTCCATGAAGAAGAGACCTACTATAACCACTCAAGTATTCATCACTAGAGATCAGGCTATGAATTCCAGGGCATTTAAGCAATGGAACCCCATGCAGCCATTAAAAAGAGTAAGGTAGCTCTATATGTGTTGCTATTAAAACAATGTCCAAAATATAATGTTAAGCAAAACATAAAAGCAAAGAATGGTGTGTACAGAATACTCTCTTTTGTGTAATAATTGAGTATGAGTGTTTATATATGAACAGAAAGTTTCCAGAGGATACACAAAAATCTTTTAACAGTGGTCGCTTCTGGGAAATTAGATCGAGGGTCTGGAGTACAGGACTGTTAAAAACATTTTCGGTAATTGTGAAATGTACCATATATCTAGAAGAGTATGTAAAACATATGTACTATCTGAAAAGCAATTACAAAGCACAGCAGACTTACTGCCTATTGTACAATAAATTCTTGTACTCTGAATTTTATATTATTTGCATATGGTAATATGTTACTTTTCCAACGTAAAATAATCTCTGTGAAGCCGACAAGAGGATTCCTTCCCATCACTTTTTCTAAGGGACCAGCAGGATGCTTAGGTGGAGGGCCTGCATGTTCTCAGGGAAGGCAAGCAGATTAGTTGTGCTGAGGGCAGAGTGAGGGTTGGGAGGAGGAGGGACATCATATGGGAAGCCAGGCTCCTTGCTGAGTTGGGGGTCACCAGGCCAGTTTGGAGTGTGTTGGCTTCAGAGGACTTGTTAAATATTTGAGGGAGAGACACCATTAAAGTCTTACAAAGAGAAACTTAAAACCAAAGACTCTAATGGTCAGCAAGTCTACCAAGCACGCAGACTGGCATGGGCCAGGGGTGGGAAGGAACTTGTTTCCCCCTTTGCTCAGCTGTGAGAAAGGACTTGCCGATGGTCTGAGTGTGCTAGGCACTGCACTGACAATGCTAGTTGCATTGTCAACCTCATAACATGACCAGGTAGGTTGTTTCCATTCTCCATATGAGGAGACTGACTCTTAAGAGGGAGCAAGTAACTTGCTGAAGGCCACACAACTGGCAATTGGCAGAGGTGGGATTTGACTCCACCAGAGCATGCACGACTCTGTGTTCCCCCACCCTGCTTACTCCCGCTTTGTTTGACAACTGCTCATTGTCAGGCGGGCTTTCCTGCATCTTACCCTGGGGGGTGGTATTGCTCTCATCTTGTGATGTCAGCCATGCCAGTAAGATGAATGTGGAGTGGATGCCAAGGTAAATGTGCATGACCTGGGAGGTACCCAGACTTCTTGTGGTGACTTCACCTGCTCTGCATCAATCATGGAGGCCTGCTCCCTGTATGAGAAAAGTGCAGGCTGGTAGAGTAGTGTCTGACAGCACAGCCTTTAGGGGTGTATGGGCTTGGGAATCAGACTCCTGAGCCCTTGCTTTGCTTCTCTCCAACACTGGGGTCCTCAGAGTGGTGCTAGACAGGCTTCTGTGCTCCTGCCCAAGCTTTGCTAGTAGTAGTAGCTCACAACATCTGAGGGGAGGAAGGCGTTAATGGCCTTGTTCCCATTCCTGCCCCCACAAAACACTCCAGTTTTATTTTTCAGTCTTGCACATCCCACTGACAAGCACCATTTCCTGGTGTCTCACACAGACTCCATAGTAAAACTTGGCCAGGATCCTGCAAAAGGAAAGAAATGGCAGATGCTGTGGGATGGCCTGGGCTCTGGACCATGACCCTTGGGCCTGCCCTGTTTGTACAAAGGCATGGGGGGTGCCAGCCTTGTCCCAGATTCTTTACAGAAGTGGTGAGGAGCATGGCCTTTTTACAGTCTGTATTGGGTCATGTGCTGCCTGGGATGATGGTTGGGTTTGGTCAAAGGGCCTTATTTGTTATGGTGAACCTACAGGTTACAATGGAGTCCTTGCAGTACTGCCTCCCCTTTCTGGGAGTTTGGTGGAAGCACCAATGTAATAATCCTGATTTATATCTGTAGCCAACCCCCAAACTCAGCTCTAGTCCCTGACAAAAGTAATTCTCCCTTGGACAGTAACGTGTGGAAATATGCCAGTGTGAGCCTGTACTGTACATTCTTCTCCTTGACAGGACAGAGCTCAATGAATATTTCACCTTCATAATCTTGGCCACAGTCGGGGGTTTGCGAAGCTGTCTAAATCCAGTTTATCAGCGGGAATAAATGCCCTCAGACTTAAAAAGTGGGAAGCAGAACTTGGCTCAGTTGGGCTGCTGATTTATGAAGGAACACCGAGCTGGGAATGGATGAGGCGAGAGGGGGAGGGAAGGAAGACAAGAGTCTGTGGGATTCCACTCACAACCTATAAAAGCAGCAACATGTACTCTAACGAGAGATCATATTCCAAGATACATTTCCTCCTGTGAAGGATATGGCGTCTGGCATCCATCACTTGTAGGGACAGAAGAACTCTGTAGAGACCAAACTGCCTTTGGGGTGCTTGAGAAGTTGCAGAATGAGGCTGGATCTGCAAGAGCCATGGCTTGGAGGTTGCACATTCTTTCCCTTGGCTGCCCATGCCTGTATTCCCCTTTTGGGCTTCTTTCCACCATCCAGCAACTCCTGAACTGCTCCCTCCAAACATTGACTCAGGCTGAAGCCTACTTGGAGCATCCTTTCCCTCAACAATGACCACTTCAGGACCTTAGATGGTCCAGTCAGATCAGTACTTTCCTACTTGTAAAGTCTGCCTTTGGTTTTGTCTTCATGACATCTGCAAGGTCACCCCCCATTCCCTGCAGATGGAATCTCAAAGAATAAGCAATATATTTGAGATGACAGGGTGGGAGCCAGACTGCTTGAGCTGGCATCTAGCTGTTGCTCAGTAGTTTTGTGATTTGGTGGGTTTTCTTTTGTGCCTCAGTTTTCTCATCTGTAATATGGGGACAGTAATAGTATGATTAAACTCTCTGGGTTGTTGGGAGAATTAAATGGAACTCTACCTTAGCTTAGTCCCTAACAGATGGTTATTGTTCATTACATGGAGTCTCATCACAGTGCTGCTGCTGCTGATGGTGATGGTGATGATAAGAAAAGCAGGGCTTTATGGACCCTAGAAATGCTGTGAACAAACAACTGTTTTAAACAACAAAACTTATGCAGACTCTGCAACTTGGCTGTCCTTTGCTTTTTTGTACAGTTTTGCCATAATCAGCACCAGAACCTCCTTTCAGCTCTTCTCCCAGGCACAGTGCAGTGGAAAGAGCACGATGGGGCTCCTGGATGGCTTAGTCCGAGCCTTGAGCGTCTGACTCTTGATTTTGGCTCAGGTCATTATCTCACAGTGCATGAGTTCGAGCCCTGTGTTTGCTCTGTGCTGACAGTGTGGAGTCTGCTTGGGATTTTCTCTCTCCCTTTGTCTCTGCCCCTCTCCTGCCTATATTCTCTCCTTCTCTCTCTGTCTCTCAATAAATAAATAAATAAATAAATAAATAGACATTTAAAGAAGAGCATGAGCTCTGGAGTCACACAGGCCTGGAACTGAACTATGATCACAGATAGATAGATCACTTAGTTTCTCTGAGCCTCAGTTTCCTCATCTATAGAATGGGAATCTATATAATAGCTACTTTGTATGACTGTGGGTGGATTTAAGGAGATAGCTTGTGCAACTTTCTGAATACAAAAGAAACAAAGTGAGCACTCACTCACACACTAGTTTCCTTCCCCTAGTCCTGCCCCAGGAGGGCTCCATCTATCTAAATCTTTCTTTCTTGAGATCTGTTTGGGACCTGTCTTCTCCATAAATTCTTCCCTCTGAGTGGGCATATTCCCTGTCCTTAATAAATTTATAGTCTTAGATCACTGAGGTGGCAATTCCAGGTCTCACTGACCTGTCAGGCTGGAATGCCATCCCTTTGGGTTTCAGAACTCTGAAGTCAATTCCCTTAGACTCTGGAGTTTGCCCAGAAGATGTAGATGTTATTTGCTTGGCAGCTAGAAAGAAAGACGACTAGAAGGTGGTTTTCTGCCTTATCCACATGTGTTGCTTCTAGTGTAAGTCCTGACAAATAGAGGGCCCAATGTATGATCATCACTGAATGAAGGAAGGAAGGAATGATTGAAGCTCCAGAGAGGTAGAAGAGACCTTGACCATTTAGAGAGAACTCCTTGTTTGTAGGCAGCCTCTCACTGCTTTGGGAAGAAGCTCTTCCCTGGAACCAGACCTGGAGTTATGTCAGATGGGCTCAGTCCTCCAGAGTGTGGCTCTGTAAACAAGTGGAAAACAACAAAAGCTTTCTGATTAGCCTGCTCTGTTTGGATTGGCAGGAGGTTTCCAATTGGAATTAGTGCCTCAGACGTGAATATTGGAGTCATTCCATGTGAGAGGAAGGCTTGCTGGCTCAGTCTCCAACGTTGATGTGGAGCACATGGGCCTGGGGGTACGACTTCAAGAGAGGAGGGGAAAAGAATGCAGAGGGTCTGGCTGCATTTGGAACTTGCCAGTTCCCTCCCAGGTTATTCTCATTGGCCAGGCATTCTAAGTGCTCCAGTGTCACTAGAGGGCAGGAATAGCAGGTTCTAACCTGGGCTCTGCTACTAGCTAGCTGTGTGACCATGGGTAAGTTACTTCACTTCTCTGGGCTTCAGTTTCCCCATTTGTAAAATGACAAGGGGGAAACCCAGTGCCCGCGGCACTGGAGCCTCCACTGAACCCAGTGCTGGATTCACTGGGTTCAGTGGAGGCTCCAGTGCCGTGGGCACTGGGTTCACTGGAGGCTCCAGTGCCGTGGGCACTGGGTTCAATGGAGGCTCCAGTGCCGCGGGCACTGGGTTCAATGGAGGAGAACCATCCAATTGATGGTTCAATCCAATTGATGGATGATCCTTATGGTCCCTTCTCACTATTTATGAAATTTTGTTAGTCTGTAGCTGCATATCCTGACCAGCGAGCACTGACATTTTTGATGTATGTTGAGGATTGGGGGAAGAGGGAGGGGATATTGAGAAACAGGGATATAAAATGCACCTTGAACTGGGACCCAAGACTCCTTCCCCCTGGTCCTTTGCACTTGTCACACTTCCTTCTCTGTTTTTGTCTGCCCTCAACCTACCCCCAAAGATGATCCCTATGGGAGATAAGCACATGCTCTGGTAGAAGCCCAGGACATCTCTTAATCTGTTGGTATTGGTTTTCTCATCTGCATGGGGAGGTTGATGTGGTTGATGCCACTTCTCTTACTCAAAGGCTGTGAGGATTGGGTGTAGTCAAAAACGTGCTGTGCCTTGGAAACTGTCAAACACCACATAAATGTAAGGAATTGCTATTATGGCATAAAGCTGGTTCCTATGGGGAAACTATCAGCAACCAGCACTCTATCAGATGGCCCCTTTCTTTCTGGAAGATGTTTCAGTGCAAGGGATGCTTCTACTGCTGTCAGTGGCCTGCCTGTTGGTTTTCCCAGCCCCTTTGAAACAGAAACACTGCTGTCTGAGTCTTCATTTCCTTGCATGCTTTTCCACTAGAGCAGAAAAAGCATTTTCCATATGATTTGGCTTATCCCAGTTAGCATGTGTGGCAGCATCTCTGGGTCTTAGAATGAGAAGAATTTTCTCTTAGTCCCTGGAGCAGGGAAGTCTAGGAGGCTGTGTTGGGAACAGATGCCCAGAACTGGTGGCCAGGATGATGTTCTCTTTCATGACTGGGCCAGAGTTGGAGGTTCAGAGTGTGCAGAGACCTCAGATAACATGCACTCCAGCCTCTCTTTTAGACCTGAGAGTCAGAGGATTGTCTGAAGTCAGCCAGCTAGTTCAGAAAGGAGCAGGGACTGGAACTCATCTCCGAACTTAACTCCAGCACTTTTTCTCACCTACCACATGGTCCCTTTTTCTTTCTTCTTCCACTCACTCCCCCTCACTCCCCATTTATTCCTTCATCTCTGTCCTTTTACTTCCCTTTCCTGAGAACACTTGATGCAACTTTTAGAATGGAGAAATTTTCTGACTTCCTGGGTCAGGTGGGTTGTTTGGTCTGGTTGGGTGATGTCCTTAAAGCAGTGCGGGTGTGTTCCCAGGATGTCAGATCACTGGGGAGCATCCAGGACACCAGCTCACTGCACCAAGCTCTTCTCAGAGAGCCCACCTACAGCCCCATGGCTAAGGGGTCAAGGACACCTCCTGTGAACTGGGCTTCTATGGTGGCAGGTACCCACTCCCTCTCTCCCTCCCTCACTGACATGGAAGGAGGGCCAGTGTGTGCTAAATACTCACAAGTGTGGCCCACGATCTCCCTTCTTGCACCCAACCACCCCCATCCCTGCCATCTTACTCCCCTCAGGGGCATTCCAAAGCCACATGGATGAATCATGTGGCATCTAACAGTCATCTCCAGAATCACCCAGATCGCATTGGCCTGAGTTCAAGTGCCCATGCAGCCCAACACTGTTGGCTTATCTAGGGGAACTCACCATGGGTAGATTTCACCCTCTGGCAACAGCTGACTCTATTTATTCAGATGAAAATAATTTTCTCTCTCTTGCACTTTCAACAAGTTCGACCTCAAAGCCCCTCCTGCTTTGCTGCCAAAAACAATAAAAGGGCAGAAGCAGGAGGTAGAGGGTGGGGGAGAGTATCCACTCTAATTGAGCTGTCAGCTGAGCCCTGGGTTTCCTGGATCTGGGGTGTCTCAGGGCCCAAATGGGCCAGTTTGCAGCTAATGGGGAAGGGAGCTGTTTTACATTCTAATCACTCTTAGAGATAACTGTGCTCAGTGCACGTGGGAGAGGCCCCTGTGGAAGTAGCTTCTGACCAGTTGTCCCATGGCTGCTCCTCCTCAGGGGCTGGGCTGGAGCTGCCTTAGTTGGAAACTGATCTATAACTTGGGGTTGGGGGTGGGAGCATCAAGAAGGTCTCAGTGCTGTGTCTGTGATCTGCCAAAATGAACAAGTCAGGAGCCAGCAGCCAGCACACCCCGAATCTCAGGCCAAGAAAGTGGCTCTGCCCTCACCTGAGTAACCCCCCTCCCACTCCATTGGTTTTGTTAGCTTTTCACTCTTACACGGTGACTACCCTTGAGTGGGATTATTGAGCTTAAGGTCCCCATTGGAGATTGTGTTCTGGAGTGTCATTTTCTTTGGCTTTCCATGGTCTTGGAGTTTCATGTGAAAAGAGAAGTGTGTGTTGGGTGATGCTCTGATTGAGGCTCATTCCATCCCAGGGTATGGATGGTTTGGAATCCTATCAGGTTGGGGACGCAGAAGGGAAGGGTAGTGAGCAGATTCCTTCAAATGTGGAGGTAGCATAGAAGCCAACATCACTAACATTTAAAAGAATTAATTCTTCCCCACTTGGTATTCAAGGCCTTCCATTCTCAGCTCTGCTTTCCCTCTCAACCTCATATCATTCTCCTGATCTTGCTCCCAATCCTCATCCAGATTCATGCTTTCATGAACAGTCTTGCCACTTGAGGATGCCTTTGTTCTCACTGCCCCTTCTGTCCCCACTGTCTTCTCATGTCCAAACAACACCCATAAATTGAGAATGCGATTGTGCCCTAGTTCTTTCCTAACTCATTTGCCTGTCCTAAGGCCTCTCCTGTTGTTTTCTCTGGCCTTCTTGATCCCTCCCTTATAGCAACAAGAATAGTTTGTCTTATGTCAGTTGCTCATGAATAGTCCTGTCTCTCTCATGGGATTGAACTCCCCAAAAGAGAGATTTCCTATTTTCTTATTGCCTGTCTCCATAATGGCCTAGCACCAGGCCCTGTGAATAGGCATGAGATAATTGCCTATAGGGATGAATCATCCTGAAGTATGTATTAATATATATTTGCATATAGCATATAGCACATTTGTATAGAGCCCTATAAAGGTAGAGTTCCTGCTCTTGGTAGATATTAGTCTTGAACTCTGATAGGGACAAATAAAGAAATGAAAAGACTCCAGGACCTCAAGTTAGGGCTAGAAATAACAAATTTCAGAGCTGGAAGAGGTGTTAGGGTAATCTAGTCCAATCTCTTATTTGGAGAAACTTATTTGGAGAATATTTGCCATATTCTAGTTTTAGAATCCTGGGAAGCTTGCTCAAGACTTTTCTATGCTAAATTCTGGAGGGGAATGAACTTAAATCCAAATACCACTTGCTCTGGAACCCCAAGTCTTAATGCACCCTTCTATCAGCACTCCTGGATTCCTAATTCTGCCTCCTGGGGGATGACCTTGCAATGAATTTCAGACTGTTGTTGATGGAAAAAAAAGAAAATTGAGATTAAATTAAAAATAAATGAGAATAGCATACAGAGCATGGGGAGGGCAGATCTGGAAGCCCTGGCCCTGGGTTCTAAAAGGAGAAAGATGTTCTTCCCGTGAGAAAATTGTCTGTAGGCTTCAACTGAGCCTCTTTGAGGGACAGGGACTCTTATGTCCCCAGATTCCCTCCCCTAAGAAAAGGAAAAGTTTATGGACTGGAGCTTCCTCCAGATGTTGGACTGATAGAATTGGGCTTAGGCTCTGGGCTGGTGAATGCAGCATCTCAGAACATTCGGGATGTACTCTTAGAACATCTTTTGCAACTGGATTTAGAAGCCAATTGGGGTGAAGGGGAGAGATGCAAATACACCCCTGCTTTTCCTCACTTCCTTAATTTTATCAGCTCTCAAGCTCAGAAAAGAAGTGATTTCTAACTATCTCTTCTTTGTCCAGGGCTCTTTGGAGAAAATAAGACAAACAGGGTCAGAAGGAGGGCAGCCCAGCCAGGCGGGTGTCCCAACTGGGGATATTCCAGCAGAGCCTGGGCATGAGCTTGACAAGCACCCTCCATCCAAGTCAGCCTGAGCTAGCCCAACTTTTCCACTCATCCATGCAAGGTGACAGGGAAGCAGGAGGTCTGGTGGTGGTGTCCTTAAATGCTGTCCCAGCCTCAGCATTTCGCCTTTCCTTGAAAAAAGTTTGTTTTATTATTTGACCTGAGAGAACATCATTTCAAGACACTACAAAACCCAATGAAAGTCCTTTATCTGCAAACCAAGGACATTCTTTGAGCACCTCCCAGCAACAGAGATCAGAGCTGGCCAGAGGGAGGATGGCCAGAGGTCTAATGGCAATCTTCCTTGAGTCCCAGATGTGAGCTGTGGCTTCCAGGTAGGGGCTGAGAGTTTTGGATTTGCCATGTCCCCACATGGCTTTTGGCTGCAGAGCTCAGGGACTGTGCAGCCTGCAAACCTACTGCCAGAAGGAACTTGCTCCCATAGCCCGACTGGCTCAGGGCCTGATGGCCTTGTCCAAGAAACCATGGCCTTTGGACCAGGAATGGTTGGATGTTGTGTGGGCACAATTTAATCAGAAGCATTGCTGGCATGAAGAGTTTTCAAAACTTCTCCACTACACACGTCTACCTTGAATTTTCTCCTGACCCTGCCCACCTTTTCTCAGACTCACGAGCATTTATTTCCCATCTCTCCATGTGCAGAAAAGAAACTCTCTTAGGCTTAGCAGGTGTTTGAAGTAGGATAGGATTTCCAGCATAGCTGAAATTCAGAGGTCAGTAGAAGGAATGGAAAAAGAGGTCCTAAGCCTTATGCTACCTTGTGCAGTCAGATAGACATTGAAGAGGCTGTTTTATGTCCTGATTTTTTCAATTCCTATGGCACACACAAACTCTCTTCCTAATAATTTTTTTTATTGTGTGTTTACTTTAGGCCCTGGATACTTTGCCTGGATTTCTTTAGATTGGCCGTGGAAACCAAAGCACAGGGAAGTTAGTGCTGTTATTTTCCAAAGACTGCAATGGATAAGGGCATGTTTTCTGACCTCAGAGAAAGTTGAGAGATCCTCCCTCACTTCTTGAATTCTCTTCTCTTACTCAAGGGGAACAAGATTAGATGCTCTCTCCAAGATCTCTACACAACCAGGAAGAGAAGCAAGTGGAAGGATTGGCCAAATTGGGAATAAAGAAAACTTATCTGGACCTAGAGCTGGCCAAAGTGACAGATTGTTAACTATCTTTGGAATCAGGCTAGTTGGAGTCCCTTGAGATTTTCCTGAGGGCATTGTGTCCCCAGATTCCACATTTGTCTCATCTCAGAGGGCAATTAAGAACAATTTACTAGCAGTGAAATTTTTGTTCTCCCCTCAACTTCAAATCTTGTCTCTACTCTAGTGACTTCTTCAGGAAAACAAGAACCTATTAAAAATAAGAAAGTAAGGCCTCTGCTGGCTGTCCATGTGTCTTTCCAGAAATAGTGCTCAACTACTATTTAAGACCTTGAAGTCAGAATTTCCAAGGAAGCATCTGGGGTGGGCTCCAGGGGGTGGGGTGACTTGAAGTGGCCTGGATGACTTACAGTCTGCCCCACATATGGGACCACATGTTCCTTGGGCAGTTGGGCTGTCTCTTCCTGGGGTCCCATCTGGCTAGTCTACAGCTTAGCAGCCCCTGGAGGATGCAGAGAAAGATTTGGCTCTCAGCTGAGCCAAAGATTAGCCACCACTACTAGCTTCTAAGAGATTTAGAGGTCGGGTGTAGCCCAGAGTTTAAGAGCAAGTGCTGTGCAGCCAGACCCACCTCTCGGCTTCCTACCCATGTGACCTTGGGGAAGTTTTTAATGCCTTCAAGCCTTGATGTCCTCATACATAAGTGAAGGATAATAATATATGTCTTAGGGAAACAAAAGCAAAAATGAACTGTTGGGACTTAATCAAGATAAAAAAAAAAACTTCTTCACAGTGAAGGAAGCCATCAATGATATAAAAGGCAGCCTATGGACTAGGAAAAGATAATTGCATACAACACATGGGTAAAGGATTAGTATCCAAAATCCATAAAAAACTTACTAAACTCAACACCCCGAAACCAAATAATCTAGTTAAGAAATGTCCAGAAGACATGAATAGACACTTTTTCAAAGAAGATGTTCAGGTGGCTAATAGACACATGAAGATGCTCAACATCATTCATCATGAGGGAAATACAAATCAAAACCATGATGAGATACCACTTTACACCTGTAAGAAGGGCTAAAATTAAGAACACAAGAGACAAAGGTATTGGTGAGTATGCAAAGAAAAGGGAACACTCAGGTACTGTTGGTGGGAATGAAAACTAGTGCAGCCACTCTGGAAAACTGGATGTAGTTTTCTAAAAAAACTTAAAAATAGTACTATCTTAGAGGAGCCTGGGTGGCTCAGTTGGTTAAGCATCCGACTGGCTCAGGTCATGATCTCAGTTTGTGGGTTCGAGCCCCACATTGGGTTATGTGTCTCCTTTCTCTCTTTGCCCCTCCTCTGCTCATGCTCATGCTCTGTCTCTCAAAAATAAATAAAAAATGTTAAAAAAATAAAACTACCCTATGAGCCAGCAATTGCACTACTAGATATTTATCCAAAGGATATAAAAATACAGATTCTAAGAGGTACATGCACCCCAATGTTTATAGCAGCATTATCAACCATAGCCAAACTATGGAGAGACCCCAAATGTCCATCAACTGCTGAATGGATAAGGAAGATGTGATATATATGTGTATATATATATATATATATATATGTGTGTGTGTGTGTGTGTGTGTGTGTGTGTGTGTATGGTGGAATATTACTCAGCGATCAAAAAGAATGAAATCTTGCCATTTGCAATGACATGGATGGAACTAGAGTGTATTATGATAAGTGAAATAAATCAGTCTTAAAGACAAATACCATATGATTTCATGCGTATGTGGAACTTAAGAAACAAAACAAAGGAGGAAAAGAGAGAAGGGAAAACAAACCATGGAATTCTTTTAAAAAATTTTTTTAATTTAAATCCAAGTTAGTTAACATATAGTGTAACAATGGTTTCAGGAGTAGAATTTAGTGATTTATCACTTACATATAACATGCAGTGCTCATTCCAACAAATGCCCTCCTTAATGCTCCTTGCCCATTTAGCCCATCCCTCCACCCACCTCCCCTCCAGGAATCCTCTGTTCTGTGTATTTAAGGGTTTCTTATGGTTGCCTCCCTTTCTGTTTCTATCTTATTTTTGCTTTCCTTCCCCTATGTTCATCTGTTTTGTTTCTTAAATTCCACATATGACTGAAATCTTATGATATTTATCTTTCTCTGATTGACTTATTTTGCTTAGCATAATACATTCTGGTTCCATCCACTTTGTTGTAAATGGCCAGATTTCATTCTTTTTGATCACTGAGTAATATTCCATCACACCCGCCCCCCCCCGCCCCCCAACACCACATCTTTATCCATTTGGGGTCTTTCCATAATTTGGCTATTATTGATAGTGCTGCTATAAACATTAGAGTGGCTGTGCCCCTTTGAATCAGCATTTTTGTATCCTTTGGATAAATAGTGCAATTGCTGGGTAATAGGGTAACTCTATTTTTAATTTTTTGAGGAACTTCCAAACTGGTTTCCAGAATGGCTGCACCAGTTTGCCTTCCCACCAGCAGTGCAAAAGCATTTCCCTTTCTCTGCATCCTTGCCAATATCTGTGGTTTCCTGAGTTGTTAATTTTAGCTATTCCAACAGGTGTGAGGTTGTATGTCATTGTGGTTTTAATTTGAATTTCCCCAATGATGAGTAATGTTGAGCATCTTTTCATGTATCTGTTAATCATCTGTATGTCTTCTTTGGAAAAGTGTCTGTTTATGTCTTTTGCCCATTTCTTCACTGGATTATTTGTTTTTTGGGTGTTGAGTTTGATAAGTTTTTTTTATAGATTTTGAATACTAACCCTTTATATGCTATGTCATTTGAAAATATTTTCTTCCATTCTGTTGGTTGCTTTTTAGTTTTGCCGTTTCCTTCGTTGTGCAGAAGGTTTTAATTTTAATGAGGTCTCAATAGCTCATTTTTGCTTTTGTTTCCCTTGCCTCTACAGACATGTCTAGTAAGAAGCTGTTGAGATCAAGGTCAAAGAGGTTGCTGCCTGTTTTCTCCTCTAGGATTTTGATGGTTTCCTGGACTACACTTAGGTCTGTCATCCATTTGAAGTTTATTTTTCTGTATGGTGTAAGAACGTGGCCCAGGTTTACTTCTTCTGCAATCATAAGAGATTCTTAAAGAACAAACTGTGGGTTGATGGAGTGAGGTGGGTGGGGGATGGGCTAAATAGGTGATGAGTATTAAGGAGGGCACTTATCATGATGAGCACTTGGTATTGTACATAAGTGATGAATCACTGAATTTTACTCTGAAACCAATATTGCACTGTATGTTAACTAGAATTTAAAATAAAAAATATATATTTTTAAGAGAGAGTGAGACAGAATGTGAGCAGGGGATAGGCAGAGAAGGAGGGAGACACAGAATCTGAAGCAAGTTCCAGGCTCTGAGTTGTCAGCACAGAGCCCTGTGCTGAGCTCCACCTCATGAACCATGAAATCATGACCTGAACTGAACTGAAATCAGATGCTTAACTGACTGAGCCACCCAGGTGTCCCTTAACTAACTAGAATTTAAATACAATTTGAAAAAGAAAGAAAATAATAATATCTGCCTTATAAAGTTGCTGTAATGATTAACAATGAGAAAATGCTCAGGAAAGGCATGGGCCACAGCAAGCACTCAATACATGTTAGCTATTAACAAATATAAATTCACCAATAGCGATGCTTCTTTTTTGGTGTGCACTTATCTTTGTAAATGCTACAGGCAATTGCTGACATGCTTGGTTGTGCCACTTTCTAGATTGTGAATTTCTTGTTGTGTTCAATGCATTTCCAGTGTTTATCCTAATGCCTGAAAACTAGGAGATTCTCTCTGAATGTTTGTTGAATGAATTAATAATGAACTGATTCAATTAGGCGGGGGAGAGAGGCAACTCACAAGGTGAATTGACTCTTTGGAGAACAGAGTAAAATTACGACTTGTTGAGGCCATCAGGCAGGTACCCCATATTCAATCATTTTTCTTGGGGAATGCTTCAAGTTCTCAGCTGCTGGAGACATTGCTGAGGTTGTGAATTTGCTTGGGAATGGGGGTATTAGGAAGCCTTGCCTTTCTGTTCTGCCCCTAACCCAGGAGAGGCTTATGACTCCAGAGAAGACATGTCCAGGCTGCTTATTTTGCACACATTTCCAGGCCATCACTTACATTAAAATGGTTGTGAGTGGTGCCTGGCAGAGCTGTGAACTGCATGGCCTGAAAGGCACATGTGGCAGCCCCGGATACTCCTGGCATTGAGAACAACCTAGAGTCCTTGACACTAGGACTCACCTCCCAAAGGAGGATTCATTTCCAAATGGCCTGGAAGAAATTAAGTTGGTAGGAAGATTAAGGGCAATTATAATGTCTTCTCTGGAGGCAGGCCAGCAGGGGTAGAGGGAGATTGTGCGAGTGCTAGCTCACGCTAGACCACGAGACCCAATTGGGTGGATTTTTCTCAACTCCATGGCGAGAGTATTCACACCATGGAAAATGGCTTGTGCTACCATAAACCCAGGCTCCCTCCCTCCTCTCTTAGAGAGTTGCTTGTTAAACATTCACAGTGCACCACTGATTTTGACTGAAGGGAGATGTCCACAAGAAACAAGAGAGGATGATGAGCAAGAGGGTAAAAAGAAGTCCTGGGGTTGTGTCAGGGGTCCGTGCAAACGCCACTGGGGAAATGGAATTTTGCTTGCTGAATGCAGTTGGAAAAGTGTTCACAGGCCCAAGCAGCTGAGAATTGTTCTATTTTCAGTTTTGAGTGCTATAGGACAGGAATTTGGCAACAACTCCTTCTGGGGCCAACCCTGCTTCGAAAGATAGAGCTTGCCTTGGGACCAAGCCATTCAGAGTTTCCAAGGAAGCAAAGTAGGTAAGGAAAGGAGCAGGAGCAGCCTGTGCTAAGGTAGCCCCCAGGCCGTGGTCAGTTTGCAGTATTGTGCCCAACCCTTCCATGTTAGTCCTGCTTGTGCCACAGCCTTCCACCCTTTCCCCTTTATGTACCTGGAACAAATTTGAAGAAGTAAGGCCCATATGGTAATTTAAATTTCACTCAGCAGTGTATGGCACAGAGTGGACACATTAACAAGATTTTTACTGTAGTATAATTTGAGGGTTTAGGTATGGTCTGTACAATTTGCTTTGCATATATTATCTCATTTAAGGCCAAGAGCCCTGTGAATCAAGTAGTATTATTCTATCCCCATTGTACCCTGAGACACAGAGACACAGCCCCTGGAAATGACAGACCTGTGATGCCAACACAAGACTAATGTCTTTCTTAGTCTGCAGTTCCCATTTTTAACTGCTATGCTAACCATTTGGTTGAGATTTGAACACATATCAAGAAGAGAAAGCAGGAAGACAAACTGTGATTTGTTTAAGCTGTACTGTCTCTGCATGGGCCTGCGTGGGAGGCTTCCTTTTATTCTGGGGGCTTTGACACGGTCTGGCATGGTTGGGTCACACTGTATAACACCTCATACTGCTCTTTTGGGTTTTAAAGAGAATCCACTGATTCTGCACTCCAAACTCAACTTTCAGCTTCCATTTGTTCATCCAGCCACTCATTAAAGCCCTCTTATTCCTGGGAAAGTTGTACTCTCTATTACTCTGTGTGTGTGTGTGTGTGTGTGTGTGTGTGTAATAATAACAATAAGAAACCCTACTCCTAAGCCACATGTTTCACTTTGCTGCTTGTTAATTTTAACAAGGCAGCTGGTGGTTTGGGTTGGGAGCTTGCTTTTCTATTAACCACAGCTTTTCCTCCCTGTGGATTTCCTGTTTGTACTTTTGGAGGTAGAGCCGTGGTAGAGGCAAGTCTGAATCATTCCAATCTAATAGGAGCAGCTCTCAAGAATCTAGGCAAAGTAAGCCTCATACCAGGCCAACCTTGGTTTTTCAAAACAACATTTTGTAGCACATTGGTTATGGGCCATGCCCTCTGCTCAGCATGAGAGACACAGCAGAGAGGAAGATGACCAGGACCTCCAAGGAGCATACAGTCTGGTGGTGGGGATTAGACATGCCCAAGGAGTTACTATAAAAACCGTGCTAGGTACTCTAAGAGAGGCACAGGGCTGTAGCTGGAACACAGAAGAAACAGCAGATTCTGGATCTGCAGTCTTCATGAAGGAATTCAGATTTGAATTGGCCTTTGAAGGGCAGCAGATTTTTTATTTATTTATTTATTTATTTTTATAAGCAGGGGTGAAGGGAAGAGAGCACTCCAAGCAGGGAATAACTCCATAAGCAAAGGCCCAGAGGTGAGCAGTTGTGGAAATAGTTATTCTCCGGATTAACCAGATAAGAATGAATGTGAGGGTGAATGTAAGACAACAAAGGAGCTAGGGAGCAAGTGAGAGCCAGGTTGTGGGGCTCATGTAATGTCATTTAAGGAGTTTTGATTGTTTTTAGGCAAATGATGGTCACTATGGATTATCGTGTGCTAGAGGGAACTGTGTTCTAGAAAGATACCTGGTAAGTGGTCATTAGGGTCTGGAGATGGGGGTCATGTAGGAGGCTGTCTAGGAGTTACATGAGAAGGATTGGGTGCAGGAGACAATTTAGGGACAGATGGGGAGCAGCTGACGGTGACTCTGAGGTTTTGGACCTGGGTGGTTTTGGTGAAGTTAAATGAAAGAGAGATGAAGAACCAAGGAGGAAAGGAGAGGACACTTTTTGACAAGTTGAATTTGAGATGCAGGTGAGTCATTGAAGTGAAAAGATCCAACTGTCAGCTAGAAAAGCAGGTCGGGTTAAAAAGAGAGCTCAGGACAGGCTATAGGTTTTGATTTCTCTGGATGCAAGTGAAGCAGAAATTCTAAAAGGAAGACAGTCTCAGAATGCAACACAAAAGGGGTAATTGGAAAGCAAGGGAAGGAACTAGAGAGTTCAGTAGAGACACTTTCTACTTCCTTTCATAGAGTTTGTAACTCCATAGAGGAAATAAATATTAAACCCATAAATATTAAGAGATTATTTTATTAGATGGTGATATCCTGGCTTGGAGATCAGGAAGTGCCATTGAAACTAAGACCAAGTAGGAGTTAATCAAGTGAAGAGGGGTGAGAGAGTTTGGGGAACAGGGAGAAGGGGCAGAGGAGAAGGCCCTGAGAGGAGAGGAGCTCTCCCACAGGAGGGAACTATAGGGAGATGTTTGGGGCTTCTTGAATTGGAAGAAGTGGCTGCGTTTGAAGCTAAGACAGAGATCCAAGAAGCTTGAGGTAGTAAAGGTTCTAAGTGAAGTTGTGGTTATGATAAAGGAGGCAAAATGTGGGATGCCAGCTAGAGTGGGTGACCCTGCTGGGGTCTGAAAGAGGCCAACACAGATTGCCTCTGGAGGGTGCCTTTCTGTGGGAACTGCTGGTGGCCCCCAGAGTCTAGAGGCAGCCTCTGGGTGACAGCTGGTGAGAAGTAGAGGTCCTGTCTTGTGTCTTTGAGGAAGCAATCTCTGCCAATGACCTAAATGACCTTGAAATTAGATTCTTCCCTATGTGAGCCCCCAGATGATTATGCAGCCCATATGATGCCTTGATTATAGCCTGGTGAGACCTTAGTTGTGCTCCAACACATGCAGACTATGAAATAATGGAAGTGTATTGTGTTAAATGGCTAAGTTTGTGCTAATTATCTTACACACCGAGAGAAAACAAATATGCTCAATATATTTTTTGGCTAATGTGTTGGAGGCTGTGAAGATGGAGTAATAATTGTTAATTATTAAATAATTGTTAAATTTTATACAACATGCTTCAAAATCATCTTTACATAAATAAGTTCTTTTCTTATTTTGAGAAAAAATTTTAAGATAAATTCTTACAAGTGGGGTTGCTGAGTAACATGTAAAAATATCTTTATGGCACTAGATGTGTATACCCATACCCATCAAAAATAAACAACTAAAGGTAATTGAAGTACTACTCTTCCTTGTATCACAGAATAAGCAGTTATTTGAAATAATTCCTTTAACATTTATCCCTATGACCAGTAGTCTGGGCAATGATTTAGGAAGGTGACCCGTGTCTTAAAGACATAGAGGTATAATTCCCAGAAATTGTCCACCCATAAACCTATCCATTCCTCATCCATCCATCCATCCATCCATCCATCTATCCATCTACCTGTCCACCCACCCACCCTCCACTCATTTACCCACCCATGGATTCATCCATCCATGCACCTACCCACCCATCTATCCATCCACTCATTCACCTATCCATCCATCCACTTAACCACCCACAATTCCTGTCTACCTGTCCATCCATTCATCTATTTCATCCATCCATGCATACAACAAATACACAATAAACATCCATTCTTAGGCATAGTGCTTCCATCATTACTGAAGCAAAGTGATTAGGGGTACTCCCTTCCTTCTTCCATATATAACTGAACTTTTTCTGACTTCCTTCCCCTTCTCTGCCTTTGATGTTCACTTTAATCAATATTTCTGAGTTTAAAAGTTTTGGCAGAAAGAAAACCTTGGCTTCTGTTATTTGCCTCCCTTCTCATCCTTATAAGGACACCTCTGCTCATGTCCCAGACAAGTAGTAAAGATAGAATAGTATTGTTTTCCATCTAAAGAAAAACATCTCAAATGTTTCACAGGAGACCATTAATCCATGCTGGTGATATGGTGCTTTCCCTAATGCCAGGCCTGTCAAGACATATGACAAGGTAATCTCATTGAAAAAAAGCATATTGTTTTCCACAGTGTGAAGAAAATTGGAGAAAGACCATTAACTCAATGTTCTTAAGATCCTAAGATTCTTCCTTTAGGTTTTATACTCTACATAATCATGTTTTTCATAAATTTCCATGTGGCGTGTTGGGTAGTATTTTTGCTGAGTGCCTATTAAGAGCAGAGCTTTGGAAAGGAAGTGAGGAGAAACAGAAGACACGACCACCACTGGATCTTATAGCAAAACTAGAAGATAGACCTTATTTTCCTCCCTCTTCTTTTTCTCCTTTTGTCCCTTGTTCCTTTCTTTCCTCCTTTTCAACATTTCTGGAACAAGCAATAGGAACTAAATTATGTTTTTCATTTAGTCTTCTTCTCAAACATCTCTGGATATAATGATTAGGTTCCTTTCCTCTGAAGGCTTCTCTTTCTTCTAGTGACCAAATGAATATTTTCTGACAAAACTTGCTTTGGTTCCCATTACAGTCTTCCACACATAGAAAAATGACTTTGTCTGAAATGGAATGCATTATGTGTCTAGTAATATGTGACCTGACACCATTGACACTAATTGTTTTCATTCTTAACTAGGTCCCAGAGTTTATCTGAAACTATTATTCATCCTCCCCCACTTCATTTTCCTATTTGCTCTTTGGAGCCACACTCTTTGCCTCTTTCCTTTCCGTTTCTTTCTTTCATTATTTTCCTTGTAGTCTCACATTTGAGTCATAACCAAGCTCCAAATCATCCTAGTTCAGGTAAATCCTCTTCTAAGACACAATCTTATCTATTCACTTTTCCTGCAGTTTTTCTCTTTTAAGTGATCCTAATTTTATACACAAAATCAACTGATAAATATGTACTTTGTGTTTATGTGCAAGACATTGTGGTGGGTGTCTTGGCAGAAAGGAGAAACTTCACTTCTGTCCACAAGAGCTTTCAGAGTATTCATGGAGAGAACATAGGTGCATAGGAAAGCTTTATCCCAAAATCCCAAAACAAAACAAAACTAAAAAATCAACAACACTATGGTTTGGTATATTCCTGTGAATGCTTTTCTTAGCAGCTCAAACTGTTATAGGGTTTTAGAAAAGGAGGAAAGTGATCACTTTGGGTTAAGTGGTTAAGGAGTGGACAACAGGGTGGTCACTAAGAATGTGTAGCATTTGGACATATAGACAGAGAGGAGCCACAGAGACTTTCTAAGCAAGAGGAGTAGAACAAATAGGAGCATGAACACTGGGTTCTGGGGAGAGAGAGTAGAATAGTTTGGCTGAAGTGGAAGTTTTATGTTTGTGTTGGGATGTCCTGGAAAATAAGGTGGGAAAGGAAGGCTTTTGTATTGGAGAAACTCCATGGTTGCTCACCCACACTTGCTGCCTTGCTTACCTTCCCACCTGCTTTTAGGCAGTTTCTATTTCTTCCTGGCCCCTTCCATCCTTTTTCCTCTGAAGGATTGGAGCTGGATTTATGCAGCCATATCAGATTGCAAGTTATAATATAATGTTTGGATACTGTACATTGCTGTGCTCTTAATTAAAACATCTGGCTTACCTCTGCATAAACCTGTCTGCTCTCGAGTGCCCCTGTGCCTCTGTGTTTACAGAAGGCTCTTGACTGCTTTATGTATTTACAACTCTCTGCTTCAGTTCTCACACAGAAAAATCCAGTTATCCAGTATCTCTCAGCTAAAACTCATAAAATCATATAATGTGAGGGCTAGAAGGGATTTTTACAGCTTATTCACTCAACCTCATCACTGTGCAGATGATGAAACTGAGACCCACAGAGGGTAGTCGTTTACCCAAGTCTACATTGCTGACTTGCTTATTCCTCATTAATTTTCCCTTTTGTTCATTTGGTAAAAATGCTCAGAAAGGCCACATGCTGAAGCAAGTATGAATTAAACATGATGAACAGACTTCAGAAAGTCACATTCTAGTGGGGGGAAAAATTAGAAATAGAGAATTACCGGGGTGCCTGGGTGGCTCAGTTGGTTAAACATCTGACTCTTGATTTCAGCTCAGGTCATGATCATGTGGGATGGAGCCCCATGTTGGGCTTTACACTGACAGTATGGAGCCTGCTTGGGATTCTCTGTCTCCCTCTCTCTCTGTCTCTCCACCACTCACTCACTCTGTCTCAAAAATAAATAAACATTAAAAACATTAATAAATAAAAATGGGGAGGAAGGGGTTAACTTTGTTTTGGTGAGCAAGGGAAGACTTCATGGCAGAGGTGTCTTTAGAACTAGGTCCTGAAAGATGTGCAAGGGGTCACTGGGCAGAGGTGAAGCAAGGACATTCCAGGCAGGGGGAAAAAAAAGCAAGCCAAGAACCATGGAAAGGGATGCTTGGCAATGAAAGAGTGTTCCAAGTTGCAGCTTGTGGGTCCTTGGCAAAAACAGGTGGGAGTTATGGCCACAGGGGAAGATAGAGGTCATATTGCAAAGGGCCAGAGGTACCCTGTTAATGTGGCATTGAGCCAGTGAAGGTCTTTTATCAGGAAATGACCTTATTTGATGTTTTTCTTTTCTCTTCTTTTTTCTTTTCTTTTCTTTGCTTTGCTTTTCTTTGCTTTCTTTTCTTTTCTTTCTTTCTTTTTTTTCTTTCTGTCTTTCTTTCTTTTTCAGGACAATAGCATATACGATATTGTGGCAGATGACATGGAGGATGAAAGCTGGATAGTAGAAACATTAACAAGAGGATGATACTTAAAATAAATCCTGATGTAGCCCTGGATTAATCTGGTGGTAACTTACTTGCAGAAGGTGGATATGTTTTGGAAGACATGTCTAAGTAAAATGGACAGGAGTTGGCAGTCAAATGCATCTGGAGGATGAGAAAGAAGGAAGAGAGGAGGAAGTCAGACACTTTTAGCTTTATGAGTTGGCCACTGATGGTGGAGGATGCCATTAGATTAAGAAATGCAGATGGACTAATAGGTATGGGTGGAGAGTGAGGGAACAGATACCATATTTGAGTGGGCTACAGTTTTTTCAAGAGGAGAGGGCCAGCAGGGTGCTTGACATTGAGGCCTCGGTGTTACCACATTAGAAGTATATGTGTCAGGGCCAAGCAAAATGTACTGGGTCCCACTTCCATGCTCTCATTGGTACCAAAATTCTGCTCAGCTCCCCCCTTTCTCTATCTGGATTCCAGTTCTGATGTGAATTTGTCTGGAGTAAAGGAAATGAGCTAAATGGCCCCTCTCACTACAGTGGAGACCAAGGAGTCTTTGGTGTGTGTGTGTGTGTGTGTGTGTGTTTATCAAGTCATTTCCCAGGACTGATGGCACCCCAGGACTCCAGGGGAGGGCCTGTCAGATGGAGTTTATTTGTTTAATGAAAAGAACTTAATAATTTGGTTTTGTTTTCCCCTGTTCTTTATTTTTCTTTCTACCTCCCTCCCCTTCCCTGGGCTTTGCAGGGCGGGAAATGGGTCAGCAGTTTGGCCAAAACTTTCTCGAGTATTTAATTCTTTAGCTGTTTTACAAGCCTGCCTGGTTTATGTAGCTAATCTCTTCTCTGTTTGTCCCTAGAGGAATGTATGTGTATGTTGGGAGGTAAGGGAGGGGTGGGATGGCCATGGGCAGGGGCCCTATTCAGTCAAGAGAACTAAAAGCATAATAAAGTCTGGAGTGCTGCTTGTGCTTTGGCGTTTATTCCTCATCACACTGCCCTTTTGCTGGGTCTGTGTTAATGTGCATATACTCTCTGTGTCTTCTTGCTCAGTCTGGGGAACTTGGTGAGGTGGTTTGTCTCAAGTTTGCTGTGAAGTTTGAAGACTCTGGAAAGGTGTAGAGAGACCAGAGGTGTTGGAAATGATGCAATGTCAGGGGAATGGGCTTTGAGTCTCAGGAAAACTTTGTTGGTGGTGTCTTTACCATAGCACACCTATTTCTCTCTGTTGGAATATGGGTTGACTCTGTGATTCTGAAGTTTCTCAGGTATTTCATCTCAGGGAAGTGTGTACATTCCTGATGGATAGACAGTGGAAAAGGAATAGTTTTTTTGGTGCTTAGTATGTGCTAGGTCTTCTACAAAGGCTCAAATATATCATCTTACTAAACTTGACAAATGCTTGAAAAATAGGAATAACTGCTATTCTTCTACTACTAGCACTATTACTATTACCGTTACTATTTGAGCTTATATTGTACAATTGAAGAAAGTGAAAGTCAGCCGGTTAGATGATGTGTCCAAGGTGGTTCTGCTAATAAGTGGAAGCTGAGCCTGGATTCTCTAGACCCCACACTTGTAGGAATATTTTATAGCATTTTTTTCATACACGCACATATCAGATTCCCCACCACAAAAATGTGTGGCCAGACTAGGTGTGATTATCCCCTTTTGACAAATGAGGAAGCTGTGACTAAGAAAGGTTAAGTGACTTGGCTAGAGCCACAGAGCTAATTAGTAGTAGAAACAGACTTAGATCTTGATTTCCTGATTCTCAGTCCAGACTTCTCCTGACTACTCTGAGCTGCCTACTCTTTCTTGTCACTGCTGTACTCAATCTTATTCCTGAGTCTTGATTTTTGAAAGGTGGAAAATTTGCCTGTTTTAATCTCCAAACTTAAAGTGTAACTTAAAGAACCCCAGGGAAAACAAATCAACTGCAGCACTTTCCATCAAGGCTACAGAATCCACCCCCGAATTAATAGGATAGTTATTGTATATAAAATGTTAGCCTGATTAAAAACATATTTATTGAGGATTAGCAAGTCTGTAATAGCTATAAATCTCTTTCATGGTCATTAAAATCTTAAAATATGTTTCCAATAACAATGCAATTGTTTATATAATAATTGCCTGAGTAAAAGAGAATTAAATGCATATTTGGTGAGTATAGATTTCAATCTGTAATACATAGAGAGCCTGGGATTTTGGGGTGGGACATTAGGAACAATGAAGATCTCATTAAAAGAAGAGAAAGTAAGTAGGAGCATAAGGCAAAACACCAGCCCCCCAACCCTCCCACCCACTGTGTCCCTCACCCACCTGGGCCTCATTGACATTTCACATGGTGTCTATGCCAAGTATTTTCATTGTGTTTCCAGATGTACCTAAAGTATTTCCTAGGCAAGAGTCAAAGTGGAAGAAGCAAGACAGTAAGGCCAGCATATTGGGGCACTTGTGGACAGCCTAGATGCCTTGCCATCCCTTGCCTTGCCCAAGCCAACTCTTTGAATTGCTGTTGAAATGATATAAATGAAAGGAATTATATAACAGCATCATTTTGTGGGCACAAGTAAACCACTGTAGAATTATTGGAATTTCAGTGACAGAGTTTTACTGTCACTGTGATCTTAGGGACATTATTTGCCATACACTAAAATGAAATTGATGGCATAATAAACTATTCTGCAGATGGTGTTTCCTATACCAGGTGTTACCATGTGGTCTTACACACTCCCATATGTCAGGCCATACATTATTTATTTAATTATTTGCCCATTAAACAAATAACTTTTGAGTGTTAATTAATCACCAGACATTGGGTAGGCATTATAACTGAATATGTGTATATAAATAAGAGATAGAATAAGCCACACTCTGCTGGTGTGATTTCAGGGTTTGGGGAAAAGCCCTGGACTAAAGTATCCAATCTACTTCTTGTTTCATTTATTCAACACATATTAGTGAATACTTCTTAAGTACTAGGACTTAGTTTAGGTGCTATGTCTATAGCAGGGAACAACAAAATTCTTGCCCTAATGAAGCATACATTCTTGATGCCTGAACTCAGTTTATAGATGGATAAAATGCTCCGCTGCACAAAAAGAAATAAGATTTGAAAAGGTATCCATAATGGAAAGAAAAAAAGCAAGACTATCTCTATTTGCAGATGACATGATCTTGTATATAGATAATCCTAAAGTATGCACAAAAAAAATGTTAGAGCTTATAAATGAATTCAGCAAGATTGTATGATATAAAAATCTATTATATCTTTATACACTAGCAATTAGCGATCCAAAGGTAAAGTTAAGAAAACAATTACATTTATAGAAGCATCAAAAAGAATAAAATACTTAGGAATAAATTTAACAAAAGAAGTGAAAGACTTGTACATTGAAAAGTATAAAATGTTATTGAAAAAAAATTAAATAATACCTAAATAAATGGAAAGACATCTAGCATTTGTGAATTGGAAGACTTAATATTGCTAAGAGGAGAATACTTCCCAAAGTGGTCTACAGATTCAATCAAAATTTCAGCTGCCTTTTTTTTTGGTAAAAATTGACAAGTTGTTCCTAAACTTTATATGTAAATGCAAGGGACCCAGAATTGCCCAGACAATCTTGAAAAAGAAGAATAAAAGTAGAGTATTCACACTTTTCAATTTCAAAACTTACTACAAAATTATGGTAATGAAGACTGTGCAAAAGAAAAGATATATAGATCAAAGGAATAGAGTTGAGAATCCAGAAACAAAAATTTACATTACAGGTTGTTTGATTTTCAACAAGATTGCCAAGACAATTGAATGGGGAATGAGTAGTCTTTTTAACAAATGGTGCTGAGGCAACTGGATATCCACATACAAAAGAATGAATTTGGATTCTTACTTTATGTCATATACAAAAATGAAGTGAAATTGGATCTTGGACCTAAATGTAAGTGCTAAAACCATAAGAATCCTAGAGAAAACATAGACATAAATCCCCATGACTATGGATTAGATAATGATTCCTTACATATGAAACAAAAACACACACAAAAAAAAAAAAACAAAGAAAAAATTGGACTTCATAAAAATCATGAAATTTTGTGCTTCAAAAGTCACAATGAAGAAAGTGAAAAAGAAAACCTCCAGAACGGGAGAATATATTTGTAAATTGTATATATGATAAGGATCTACTATCCTGAATTAAAAAAAAAAACTTACAACTCAATAATAAAAAAGATAATTACCCCAATTAAAAAATGGGCAAAGGATTGAATAGATACTTCTCTAAAAAAGATGTATAAATGGTTAACAAGCACAGGAAAAGATGTTCAACATTATTAGTTATTAGGGAATAGAAATCAAAACCACAATGAGACATCACTTACAACCCACTGGCTGGCTAGTCATAATAAAAATAATGGGCAATCACAAGTGTTGGTGAAGATTTAGAGAACTTGGAACTTTCATATCTATTTGGTGGAAATGTAAACTGGTACAATGACTATGGAAAACAGATTGTCATTTCCTCAAAAAGTGAAACACAGAGTTGCCATATAATCCAGCAAATTCCAATTCTAATTATATGGCCAAGAGACTTGAAAACATATGTTCACACAGAAACGTGTACACAAATGTTCATACTAGTATTACTCCTAATAGCAAAAAATGGGAACAACCCAAATGCTGAAAAATTGATGAATAGATAATCAAAATATGATAGATATATCCATATAATTCAGCCATAAAGAATGAAGAAAAGATCATATAGTCTATGATTCCATTCAGTGAGATGTCCAGAATAGGCAAATCCACAGAGAAAAAAAATTATTTAGTGGATGTCAGGGGGTGTGGGAAGGAAAGATTGGGGAATGACTGCTAGTGGGTATTGGATTTTTTTCTGGAGTGATGAAAATATTCTGGAATTAGATAATGGTCATGGTTGCACAATTTTGTGAAATACAAGCAACTACTGAATTGTATACATTGAAGGGATGATTTTTATGGTATACAAATTATAGCTCAGCAAACAAAGCATAAAAAAAATTTTGAAGACTTGAAATGCAAACACTCCTACGAGAAGTGTTTTACCTACTGCAGTACCCAGTAAGTGCTAATAGGTGTTCAACATATATTTGTTGAATAAATAAATGAAAAATCAAATTATTTTCCCAGGAATCACGTTTTGATGAAGGAAGAAACAAAAGGCCAAGGGAAGCTTGAGGAAGCTCTTTACAATAAAAAGGAGACAAGGGTGATAGGGAGTTAGTGGGGAGATCAGGCTTAAGCCTGGAAAACAATTACTAACACGTTTCCTCTTTTCACATTTTTGCCTGGATTGTCTCCTGATTCTCCTATTGTCTCCCTACTCTGGTCTGGTTTGGTTTTGCTCCCCAGTGTATTCCTAGTACCTGGTACCTAGTGAGTTCTCAATGGAGTCTTGTTTAATAAATGAATGATTAAAACTTCAGGAGCTTGTCTGAGACTTCTTGGTAATTTTGGGGAGAAGTGGGGTTTGAGAAAAATTGCAGATCTTAGGTAAGAAAGCTAGATTTATCTTTTGAAGCAAGATCCTCGTATTGGACCAAAAAGTTGAGCCCTGGCCCTCATCCCTCTGCATAGCTCTGCATAAGACTAGAAATCTCCTTTGCCTCACCTCCTACAGTGTGGCCTGGAGACTAAGCCAGACAATAGGAGGGAAACAGCAGATCTTGCAGTTATTGGTGGACTTTTGACCTAATGGTAGAAAAGGCATGGATTCAGTTCCGTCTCTAAGCCAAGCAGTTGAGAGGGTTGGCCAGGAATTGCTGTGAGGGGTTTTATGGAAATGTTCATGGTAAGGATTATATTCAGTCAATAATACACACATGTATATGCATGATTTTGTATATCTGTGGTTTTTTTTTTGTTTTTTTTTGACAAGGGGAGTGGGAGGGACAAAGCGAGGGAGAGAGAGAATCTTAAGCAGACTCCACACCCAGCATAGAGCCTGATGTGGGGCTTGATCTCATGACAGTGAGATCATGACCTGAGTGCAATCAAGAGTCAGATGCTTAACCAACTGGGCCACACAGGTGCCCCGTGTATATCTGTGTTATTAAAGACTGTATCAAATGTGTATTTGTATGTAAAGATGTATTTATGTGTATGAGAAATGTGTCACTTAACAAATAATTCCTTATATACTTCTAAGAGTACCTTTAATTAACAAATTTATTAAAATAATGTAAGAACAGGATCAATTTCTTGTCTTGCTCTGTCACTAAGTATGGGTATTTGGACATGTGGCCTTACCTGTCTTGGCTCTCAGGTCCTCATCTGAAGAAGCCCAAGTTTCATTTCTAGCTTTTGAGTCTGCCTTTTCCCACTTACATGAAAGAGGTGATAAGGGGCAAGGAACATTAAAACTAAAGCCTTTTAAAATAATTATTATCAAATAAAATCAACATGAAATGAAGATGAAGCTCTCTTACAAAGTCAGGAAGCAACAACAAAAACAATAATAACAGATTTTACTCTCCTGTAAAGTATGCTTGGGGTCAAAAAAAGGGAGACCCAAGATAGCCTTTAACTCAACTAGGGGAACAGATGAGCCACCCACCTCTGTAGTCAAGCACGGTCAGCAGGGTAGGTTTATGTGATTATTATCTCTCAAGTTCTAAAATAATGTGATAGTAGCTAACATATTTTTAGTACTTCCTGAGTGTCAGACATTATGCTGAATAAGGTACTGGTATTATGTTATTTAAGCTTTACAACTGTCTTATGAAGAACATACAATTGTTTTCTTTTTACAGATGAAGATACTGAGGCACAGAAATTTAAGTATCTTGCTCAAAGTCAACAGTGAGCAAATGACAGAGATAGATTTCAAACCCAGGCAGCATACCTCCAGACCCAGCACTTTTAAACTACTAGACAACACTGCCTCTTGTTTATTCTAAGATAGGAAATCATGAATTGAGCATACTGTGAGCATCCTTTCCTAAACTATAATGTAAGATATAGGCTAAGAGTAGGATTGGTGGCTTATCATCATGGAGGAAGGATCAATTCTTAAACCATATTATAATTTTGTCAATTCTCAAACCATATTATAATTTTGCAAGAGGATTCCTTTTGTGAGTAACATGGGTTAGTCAGAGTTGGCCCAGCCTTTGGGGCAGATTGTGCAAAGCCCAGGCATGGGACCTAGACTCCATCGTCTATGTCCTTCTTAGGCAAGCTGCAGTGGCAGTCTTCAGAGTCTTGGTTTTCTGTGGTGGTCTGCTCCTCAGTTCTCATTTGGTTTCTGGGCCTACAGAAAATAAACAGAAGGGAAGGGAAGGGGGGAGTCCCTTTAGAAGTGGAACTGAAGGATATTTCAGGGGAGTCTACCAGTCACTCTGACTCAGGGGCAAAAATATCCAGCGAGTGCCCAATGACATGGGATAGCAAGCCAGATGGAGATTTAGCTCTCCATGGTAAGAGTCTCAGGATTTGGTTTATGAGCAGAAAATTCCTCCATGGGGTTTGTCTTTTCATTTTATTGGAGAAAGTTCCCTCATAAAGTTCTTCTCCAGACCATCAAAACTCACTCAAACTCTTGGGAACTTACATTCCATCCGCATGCCTTGTGATTTCCTCCCCTGTAATGTATCTTCTTCCCTCTTCTGTTAGTAAACCCACCTCAATCTTTCTTCATCTCCCTCCATCCCATCTCAATTACTAATCCCAAAAAACTTTGTTTTCCTAGAGCTGCCATTTTGTAAATATTACTTTCTACTCTAGGAATGGCTTTATGAGTAAGACAGGACAACCATCCATTTATCCATAAGATGGGGGTGGAGGGAAGCCTATGAGTTAGTGTAAAGCTTAGATCTCATTTAGTTAGGCCTATCTCCCAACATGAAAATCGTCTTTATGTCAAGTGGTCTCTAGTGGCTGTTTAAACATCTTAAGAGAAAAGGAACAACCAGCTCAATCTTCAGACAATTCTGTTAGAAACTTTTTTTGTTATAGGTCAGGAAGGTGGTATCTACCCACAGGTCTCAGTTCTGCTCTCATTCATCAGACAAGTCTTTAAGATTTCCTTCATGCCTTTTGCCCCATTAGCCATCCCAAGACATTATCTACCTTCTTTATTAAGGCTACATGTCTTGGTTTTTCAGCGAGTCCTATGTATTATCAGCAACTCTCTTAAAGGGTGATATCTGAAAGTGAATCAAGGTATTTTCTGGGTGTAGTCCAGCAATGCTAAGTAAGAGACAGTGGCACAGATGATATGGCTTCTATGTTCTGTATTTCATATCCTAAGAATCTTTTAGTTTTTTTCTTTTGTAGCCTCACTTCTGTGTTAACCTTTCAGGAAATTAAATCCTTAAGTTTTTCTTACTATTGCTGCTATTCAGGCATATTGAATCCTCTATGATCCAATAATAAGACAGTAAATGGACCAAGCAGACTGGTCTTCTTTAGTACTGAGAGACATTCTCTGAGTTGTGACTACCTGTGCAGATGACAGATTAGAAGTATGAAGGTTTAGGTCTCTGTGCTTTCATGAGGTTGACTTAATTACTTGGTGAATGAACTTGAGTGGACCCTTGAACAAGGCAAAGGGACTGAGGTAATAGAAAAAATGGCTACTGTTTCATTAGATATTTAAAAGCATGAGACTTGGGTACTTGAATTGGGTATGAAGATCAGTGTAGAATTTGACAAGGAAGCCAGAGAATGAATATCCATGGTCAGGAATGAATGGAATGCAGTGGCTGTATTTCCATTAGCTGATATGATGGGATAAAATTAGACATGATGCCTCTTTTCTGAGCTGATGTTATATAATCCATGAGCATTTAGTGTACAATTTATAGACCTTGATAAATTCTCATCCCTGAACTGAAAGCATTTGTTGCAATCAGAAAAAAAATGTCTTACATGTTCTTAGCTAACATCCCAGCTCACCACTGAGAAATTAAAAGGAAAAGAACCATAGAATATATTTCTAAAGCCCCCTTCTTAAAGTTTCCTAAAGGTGGGGAGACTCTTATTTCTCCTGATAATCCTCCAGGTGTTCCATGGTCAGAGATTTAGGAGACTTTTTGGTTAACAAACTCAAAAAAGGGGCTGGGAACCCCCTCCTAATCGCAGGGTAGGAGGCAGCCCAACACAAGTGAGGGTAGAATAGAGCCACTGGGGTTGGTGGGAAAGCACTGGGGTGAGAGGGGTGAAGGGTGACATCTCCTCAGAGTGGCTCCCTCCCTGTCCCCCTCTTTTTGGTATCTCCATTTTGCTTACTGCTGTTGGAGTGGACAGGTTGGGGAGCATATACCATTAGGGGAAGAGGACATAGAAGGGATGGCCCAGCATTTTCTCTGGACCTCAGCCTTAAGTAAGAGTGACAAAAGGACTTGGGAACTTCACATGCAGGCTAGTCCAGCTTTCGAGGCTAAAGTCTTAGGCAATATTAAGGGATATATTTGTCCTGAGAGCATCCCTATTTAATGGGCCCCTGAGGAACTTAGCAGTCATGGTGCTTGGAAAGAGTCCAAGAGGCCTCACCATCTCTCATCTTTCTTGATAAAGCCTGGCCCTAGAACCATCTTTTGGGTCATCCAGGGACCTCCATTCCTAGCACAGTGGCTGGCACCTACCAGGCACTAAATCCACATGAACACTATCATAATTAAAAATCAGCTCAGTTTTCTAAAATAAGGTTAACCATTCTCAAACATTTTGAATCTGGAGGACCTGAAAGTATTTTGGGTTGCATGAATCACCACAGAGGAACTATACAGAAAATGATTTTGTTATTCTTATTCCTGACAGATAGCTAAGCACAAAGTGACTTCCTGAAAAACCCCACAGAGCGTTAGCAAAAGCCTTGGGAAAAAACTAGGAGCCCTGCCTTGTCTCTTGCTATGTTAGGCAGCAAACCCTGCTTTCCTTCGCCAGGAACAGCAACCCAACAATGCTCCCTCTGCCAGATACTAGCTTCCCTGTTGAGTTAGGCAGGATTGGAAAGGCAGATGTTAGCCAAGTGGAGCTTGATTTGAGTCATATCCTGGTAAATGTGTGTCAGAAGCAGGTGAAAGATGTTAAATTTCACAGACTGTGCACCAGATGAAAGGTGAGGAGCATAGCAGTCCCAGCTTTACCTTTGTGCCCAAACCAATTTCTGTTATGCAGACAGAAACACACCACAAAGTTTCAGAACAGAATGTAGAGTCATCCTTGGGGCTAGGAGTTAGGTTGCAGGGAAGGGCAGCAAGAGTGCTGACACTGGGGTCCAGCTTCCACCAGTCATGGGACATTGAGTCTCAAAAGAGGCAATAATTGCATGGCAATGTGAATGTACTTAATATCACTAAACTGCACATTTAAAAATGGTTCAGATGGTATATTTTATGTATATTTCACAACAATTAAAAAGACAAACCGGCAACATGAACAGCAAAGTACTAAGCAACAACAGCAGCAAGAACAAAAGTAGTAATTCTTATGTGCAAGCAGTATCATCGGGGATAAAAGATCTCCCTCTCAAGTTGAGCTGCAGGATCAAGTGAAACTTCTGTGGGCAAGTCCTCTGTTGAAGGCTATCATGGTGTGTCTGTGCCTGTGACCACTTGTTCTGTCCAGCATTGTTCCTGGGGCTTGTGAGGAGTCCTCTCCTCCTCAAAATACAACCTCCTCCAAGGCTGAAATTTTCCTCCAGAGTTTTGCCTAGCACCTCACTGTCAGCACATGCTAACTCTTAGACACTTACCCTCATGGCTCCCTGCACCCCTGAAGCTTGGGCAAATGTCCATGCCTTCCCCTTCCTCAGCTGAGACAGGCTGATATTTTCAAAGGAACATTTCTAAAAAGTAAAAGAAATAAATGAGGAAATAATGACCAAAAATACAAGTTTCATAAGTAAAAAAAGTAGCTTTACTTTATTGAACTCATACTATATATTAGCCATAAAACTAAGTGCTTGACATGTCATTTTTAACTCTTGCTATAGTCTGGAAAGAAATTATTGCTGTACTTTGTTAAAATCAAGGGAACTGCTGCTCAGAGACCTTAGGCACACAGCTAGCCTAAACCAAGACTCAAATCTAGTTCTACTGGCTCTAAAGTCTTTCTTTACTTTTCCTTTCATACTGCTCCAGGATTTCCCATTCAAAGAACTCCACTGAAAGAGCAGAGAGCGTTTATAGGTTCCTGCATGTCCCATGATAACTACACTTTACCCCTGGTTGCAGGCACATTTTTAGGTCTTTGCCTGCCTCCCTCAGCTCCTGCCTCTTTCTCAGTGAGTTCTTGGGGATAAGGGCTTTGTTTGCTTATTCAGCACTGTAGCTGTATGGCCAAGAATAGAGCTTGGTGCTTGGAGCCGAGAGTAGGTGCTCATAAATATTTATTGGATGAAAGAATGATTGAGTGATCTCTTAGTGACATCACATTCTCCTCAGCACTCAAGAGCTGGTCTGTCAGTCCATTTGCCCTGCTATCCAAGGACAGATACAACTTTCATCTGAAACTCATTATTCAGACCCCAGAATCCTTCTTCTTAATACTGGTTTCTAGGTAACTTATTAGCTCTTGATAAACTTACCAAGTTTCATCAAATGAACAAATCTGTTCACAGCTTGCATTACCTTCTTTACCCCCAGAACACTACAGATTATATTGTTGACCCTGGTGAATAACGATGGTGATTATGATCCTTGGGATGATGGATAACTAACATTTATAGACCAATTAGTATCTTCTAGGCATCATGCTAAGAACTTTACATGCATCATCCCATTTAATCCTCACAATGTCCTTGGACATTGATCCTATAATTATCCCCATTTCACAGAGGAGAGAATCTGAGACTTGAGTGACTCCGTGAAATGGCCAAAGTCATACATAATTCTTTCTGCCTTCAAACTTTAAACCACTTTGTATTTTGCAACCCTAAATTGTTCTCTCTCTCATCTCACAAAATACACTGTCTTGAAAAAAAAAAAAAAAACATCTACCCATTACAGCAGACCTATGATATCATGGTCCTCTACAATGAATACACCATCTGAACCATAAGAATTAGCATCCACTCTGTAACAGAAGGATACCCTTTTACAGGTAGATTTGAAATATTCCACTTGGTTGATGAAATTGCATCCCCTGCTCCTCTAGGGTCCTTCACCAGCACTGTATTTCCTAACCCACTTCCTTTCAAAGTACACAGCTCTTCCAGAAAGCCCTCAAGCTGTATAACTTTTGGCTGGACCCCATTCAAAATCAGTATTTTACACTTAATCTGTTTCTAGATGGAGCAATCCAGATCGAGAGGATTTATGAGGAGTGCTTTCCTGGAGCCTGGCCTTTCATGTTTTATCATTTATTTGTAGTCTAGTGTCTTCAGCGAACTTCAGCCCCATCTCAGGCCTCCAGTTGTGCCATACTATCATATAGCCCCTCACTGCTGGAGTTGATGGTCTTGGCAATGAAAAGAAGAAGTGGGGGCAAAGGTGATATATGGGGCCTGGCAGCTGAGGGGTGACTTCTCAAGAACTTGTTGTAAGATGCCTCCTGCCTTGATTCAATTCTAGCTCTTTGTGGTCAGTTTTCTCATGATCTCTGGAGTGCTAGCTCTACTTTCCTTTGCACCTGGCTAACTCACCTTTTGCAGTGAGTTCAGCATTGGAAATAGAGACAGAGCAGAGGAAGAGAGAAGTTTCAGTCTTATATGAATTCGTTTGGAAAAGTAAGTATGTAGGGTGTAAACAAATCTCCATACTGTACCTGGAATGGTTTGAGGTCTTTACAAAACCCAAGCAGCATAACTGATGCCTCTTCTCATCAAGGTCAAGAATTCCACGATTCTAGAGTGAGCAAATCTATATCCTCAGATTTCTTCAGAGATCCTTTCTCCTTCCTCACCTCAACTGGAATCTGGGTAGTCCTGATTCAGGGTTTCCTCGGCAGGATTCCTCAAGTCTTACATTCAGATAAGTGGAGCTGCTGTGTTTCTTTCCTCCTGGTGTTATTTTGAGGTTACTGCTCAAAGGGACTGATTCTTTTCTCAAGAGACTGTTTTCTCTGAAAACTCACAGTGTTCACCTTTTGTTTTTCTTTCTGTTTGTTGTAAAGAGAGCTCAATTCTAATTGAAATCCTGCAACTTAGTAGGTAGCTTTCCAGTCTTCCTGAAAATTTTGCAAGGTCATTTTACGTTTTAGGAACATTGGATACCAGAATTTTTAGATCCCTGGCTGGCCAAGGGATATGGGCTGTAAGTAATCTGGTCTTCCAGGATCCCTAAGATAGACCCATATGATAGTTCTTGGGAACTCTCCCCCTTGTAAATGTTTGTGTTTATTTTATTTTTTAAGTTTATTTATTTATTTTGACAGAGAGAGACAGAGGGGGTGTAAGTGGGCGAGAAGCAGAGAGAGAGGGAGATACAGAAAATCCCAGGTAGGCTCCACACTATCAGCGCAGAGCCCACTGTGGGGCTTGAGTTCATGAACCATGAAGTCGTGACCTGAGCTGAAGTCAGATGCTTAAGCAACTGAGCCATCCAAACACCCCTGTGTTTATTTCATTTATTTTATTTTTTTATTAGAGATAGAGAAAGAGAGAGAGAGAGGGAGAGTGCAAACGGGAGAGAGGCAGAGGGAGAGAGAAAATTTTAAGTAGGCTCCATGCTCAGTGTGGCTCTCATGACCCTGGGTTCATGACCTGAATCAAAATCAAGAGTTAGATGGTCAACCAACTGAGCCTCACAGGTGCCCCATTAAATGTTTGTGTTTATTTATTAAAAAAATTTTTTTAAACATTTTTATTTATTTTTGAGACAGGGAGAGACAGAGCATGAATAGGGGAGGGTCAGAGAGAGGGAGACACAGAATCTGAAACAGGTTCCAGGCTCTGAGCTGTCAGCACAGAGCCCAATGCGGGGCTCGAACTCACGGACCGTGAGATCATGACCTGAGCCGAAGTCGGCCGCTCAACCAACTGAGCCACCCAGGCGCCCCTGTGTTTATTTTTTAATAAATATTTCATACATACAAAAATAAAATATAATGTTTGTAAGGTATACAAGATAATAAATACTCCTGGATTCATTTGCCCAACTTAGGAAGTAGAATGTTGCTAAAATGATGAAACACCCCTGTGCCATCCCTGACGGTTGACTCCTTCCTGCAGGGACTTTATGTTTTTGTTCTATTGCTTTTCATTATAATTTGAAAGCATATTTATAAATATATTTTATAATTTTGTGTGCATGAACTTTGTATGAATAGTATCACACAGGGTAATTGTTTGTGCCTTACGTTCTTTATATTCATCTGAATTGATGCATTTATCCATAATTAATTCATATTTGCTGCTCAATAGTATTCCATTATATGACGATGTCACACTCTGTTATTGTCCCCTTGCCAGTGCACATTGGTTGTTTCCCACTATGCTATTAAAAGCAATGCTGCTATAAATATTGTTGGCCATGTTTCCTGGCCACATGGGCAAAATTTTCTCTTGGGTCACAGTATTTCCTTTGACCACTGTCTCTATATTCTCATCTTCTCTGGTAGGATTCTCTTCTTCAGTGACCTCATTTCTGGTAATTATCCTTGGAGACTATGTTGCACACTCTGGTGGTGGAAATACAAACAAGGCACAGGGCCTTTCCTTGGCCTACTCCCAGGTTAGTGGGATCATTAATCACAGCATTCATTTTGATCATCCAACTGAAACCCTGACACTGAATTCTCAGAGGGCAGTTGGCCTGTGGCGCCTAGTCTTCCACTCTCTCTACTGGTCACCACACCTCTTTCTGGACTCAAAACCACTATCTTTACTTATTCTTCCCTACTTCCCCACCCCTTTTGTGTCCCAGACAGTCTCTTTGTAAGTACTCTTGATTCTATTCCATGACCAAATTCCCCAACCACTGTTTCACATACTTTATTTTCAGTCCATAGTTTTTTGGTAAGCCTACCTAACATGGTAGGGGGTCCTTATATCTCTCAAATCCTCAAATCTCTGATTTTTTTTGTCTTAAACAACTCTCTCACCTCTACCATTCTTTGAAAAATTTATTTGCTGCCTTTATATCTGCTATCCAACATCTGTCTTTGTTTGACTTCTGCCCCAGACTCTACAGAAGATGCCTGCTCAGAGCTCACCAGTTACTTTTCAGAATCAAGTCTAAAGATGGTTTCTTTGTACTTCCTTAACTTTCTGAACCCCAGTCTTCTCTGGAACTCCTTTGTTTTGCCCAGCATGCTACTGCCCAATCATTCCTCTCAATACTTTCCTTGTTCATCCTCTTCTTCCTCCATGTACATTCCCTAAGCTCTACTTCAGGGGTATCAACAATTTCTTTCATTTCAGCCTGGGAAAGGGGGCTTCTGGGAAGGTTGCTAGCAGCTCAGCAAAGGATGGGCTAAAAACTTTGGCATACTCAAGCTTTTTCTGGACCTACAGAGATATTCAAGGGGAGATATGGTGCGTGGGGTAGGGTAGCTAGTATTTTCAGGTGGTTAAGATACTTAGAGTTAGGTGGCTGCTAATTTTGTGGTTCAGGGTGTCCACTTTTGCCAGTGGATGGAAATTCTGGAGATCAGGGTGTGGGTCATTTGGCAGGGGGTGGGGTGGTCTGGAACAAGACCCCACTGTAGAATTAGGCTCTTAGTGTCTACATCCTAGTATTAATTAGGATTAGCTTAGAGACTGGGCAGGATGATCCAGGCAGTTTCTGGACTCAACAGCACGGGTTATACCAGGATCATCAGTGCTATTAACTTTATATGGGTGATCTGCCTTGGTCTGCCTTCCTATCTCTCTGTCTCTTTCTCTTACTCTCTTCCTCCAACTCTCTTCCTCAAACTTGCAGAAAAGTTGCAAGAACATTAAAAAGAACCTTTTTCCCCTTGACTCTATGAGAGTAAGTTGAGGACATCATGCACAATCAGCTCTGAATATTTTAATGTGTATTTTCTACAAATAAGGACACTCTTGTTTATAATTAAAATACAATAACCAAAACCAGGATGTCAACAGTGATACATTATTACCATTTAACTCTCAGACTCCATTTGAGTTTTGTTTATTGTCCCAATAAATTCTTTTATAGCAACAGGATCCAGTATAGAATCAGTCATGATTCTTAAATCTCCTTCAGTCTGGGGTAGTTTCTCAGTCTTTCCTTGACTTCATGATCTGGACAACAAGTCCAATTATTTTGTATAATGCCCCTCACTTTTGGTTTACTAATGTTTCCTCAAGATTAGATGTAAGTCACACATCTTTGCTGGATATTCCAGAAGTGATTTGCATTCCTCTTATTGAACTGCTGAAAGGCATATGATTTAAATTTGTCCCATTCATTACTGATGATGTTGACTTATCACTAGATTCACCTTGTATCTTTTAGACTTCTCCATTGTAAAGTTACTTCTCTCCTTTTTGTAATTAATACATATTTTATGGGAGGTTGCTTTGAAACTCTGTAAATTTCCTTTTAATCATCAAACTTTCAATTTATTCATTAATTTATATCAGTATGAACTTACAGCTTCCTATTTTATTCAACATATTTTAACATATTATTATTTATTATCAGTATTTATTTTGGTACTAAATTATCAACCTGGCTTTTGTGTCCTTTTGACATGTACCATCATTCTTTGAAAACTGCCTTATTTTCTGGCACAAAAAGCTCTTTCAGGCTCATCTTTTACTTTTTGTATTCATTCTTTGAGATAGCCATTCTTCTAAGGAAACCTGAATCCTTTTAGTGAAAACTGATATTTAGAAACCGCAATTTGGGTGCTAGATGAGTTTACTGCTATTGGGGTGTTACTGCTTCCAGCCTGCTTTTAGAGAAAGAGCTATGAAGAAATGGTGCTGAAGAGAAAGAATAGGAACAGGAAGAAGGATTTTTCTTTTATAAGTTCTGTCCCAACTATTTATTTGCCATTGCCACTGATGCATCCTATGGGCACTTTAATATCTGTGTATCTGAAACTGCTCACATTTCCTTTATAGTAAAAGCCTTCTCTCTTCAATCTCCTATACTGCTGGTGAGAATATAGGCAGTTTGTTCTTTCTGGAGGATGATTTGCCAATATGGGTCAAAAGCCTTAAAAAAATCCTACATTTCCTTTGACCTCAAATTACACTTTTAGGAATTTATACTGGAGAAATAATTAAATTTGTACAGAGATATTCAGCATTAAGGATGGTAATTATAATAAAGTTGGAATCATGCAGAATTTTTTGTTTTTTTAAAAGTTTTAATTATTTCTGAGAGAACGAAAGCAGGTGAGGGGCAGGGGGGTGGGGAGACAGAGGATAAGAAGCAGGCTTTGCTTTTACGGCTATGACCCCAATGTGGGGCTTGAACTAATGAAACGTGAGATAATGACCTGAGTCAAAGTGGGACACTCAACAGACTGAGCCCCTCAGGTGCTCTTGGAATCATGCAGAATTTTAGTATCAGGGAGCAGATGGGGTAAATTGTAATGAACCATAAGATAGAATTCTATCAACTTTATATGGGTGATCTGCCTTGGTCTGCCTTCCTATCTCTCTGTCTCTTTCTCTTACTCTCTTCCTCCAACTCTCTTCCTCAAACTTGCAGAAAAGTTGCAAGAACATTAAAAAGAACCTTTTTCCCCTTGGCTCTATGAGAGTTAGTTGAGGACATGATGCACAATCAGCTCTGAATATTTTAATGTGTATTTTCTACAAATAATGACACTCTTATTTATAACAAAAATACAATAATCAAAACCAGGATGTCAACAGTGATACATTATTACCATTTAACTCTCAGACTCCATTTGAGTTTTCTTTATTGTCCCAATAAATTCTTTTATAGCAACAGGATCATTCATTCTATGTAATCAGCACAACAATGCTGAACTACAATTACTGATGTGGAAGGATGTTCACTATACGTTATTAAGGAGAAAAGAAAACATAAAATGGAATGACCCCAATTTATGATTAAAATATTAGAAATATATATGTGTAGGGAAGGAAAAACTTACAGAGCATATATCAAAAGGGAATTATGGACTTTTCAATTCTTTTCCCTTAACTGTTTTCAGGGTTTTATTCACCAGATACCTTTACTTATACAATTATCAAAAGCTATGAAAAGAAAACTATGCACATCCTTTTCCTGACTTGGATATTTCCTGTTAATGCTACAGCAATCCTTGAAGTCTTTGAACCCTTTGAATTATCATTGATGTTTCCATCTCTTCAGTCACAGAGTCCTGTTGATTTTCCTTTCACAATATTTATTGGGGTGTCCCTTTCACTTTGTTTGCCTGCTACCTTCCAGCTCAGACCTTGTACCAGTGCCTGGGCTATTGCTCTGGTTGCATTAACAAAGCTCTCTATACTCCCAGACCCAGACATCCAGATGAGTTGCCCTGGGACAGTTCTTTGGTCATATTGCTCCCTGTACAGAAATCTCCAGTGGTTCTCCTCTGTGTCCTTAATAAAATATGGATGCCTTATCTCAGCCTTCCATAACCTGGTCCCCATCAGTGTTGCCTTGAACTAATTTCATACTTGAACTCTATGCTCAGGCAAACGTGATCTAGCTTCACTCCTTTGAATATATATTGTGTTTTCCTGCTTCTGTGGTTTGTTCAACTCCTGGCTATTCTGGGATTACCATTTTCTTCTGCCCTTATATTTGCTCTTTCTTCAGTGCCTCACTCAAAAGTCAGCTCTTCTATGGTGTAGGAGAGCTGTAATTCTCCATTGGCTGTAATTCCCCATCTCTGAAAAGTGTAACATTTTGTGTCACTTCCATTTTATACACCACAGTCAGCATTCTCTTCTTTCCTCAGCCAGGCAAATTTTCTTCCCCTGGCATACAGTCAATCCATTCCAGAATCCTAACCTTCTTTCTTGAAATTCTTATGTTTGACTCAACCTTCTGACCATTTAATTCTCTACTCTATGTTGGAGAAAACTGGAAATTGAGATCATAAGACTTGGGCTTGATCTTCTTAAAGTTCTTCCTTGAAATTGTTTCTCAACCACTAACATGTAGTTTCTGCCTTTATAAATGCTATGAAAGGTGACCTGACAAAAGTCATCATGATCTCCATTTGCTAGACCCAATAAGCTTATGGATGCTCAGGATTTCAGCATTAGAGAGCTCACTTAGCAGTTGGACAGGGTTTGAGTCCCAGCTTCCCCTTTTACTGTCTCAATTTTGTATAGGTTACCCAAGTTCTTCAAGGACCATTTTCCTTATTTATAAGTGCAGAGAAATAATAATATCTTCTTAATAGAATTGCTGTAAAAGTTAAATGAGATGATGTTTTTAGAGTGTTTGCACAGTTTTGGATACCTCAAAGTGCTCTGTAAATATTAGCCACTGTTGTTATTACATCTAAGTCTAAGATTGTTGCATTGGCTTCTGCCTATTCTTCACCCCACTTACTATTACACTTACTATTACATGCTTTCCCTCCTGTTCATCTCATACACTTTATGCTTCAATTATGGTAGAATGCATCTAGTTTTCCAAGCACACTCATTCTGTCCAATTTCTGAATTTTTGTGCTTGCTCTTTCATTAACCAAGAATATCCTCTACCCATTCCTCATTTACTTGTTTGGACACATCCATCTTTTGAAACTTAATTCATATGTCACCTCCTAGTGAAAGCATACCCTCCTTTTCCTCAACAGAGGGATGTACTTTCTCCTTTGCGCAATCTTGGTACATTGCATGTATTTCCATTGTTGTGCTTATCCACACTGCACTATACTTTATTGTTTACACTGTTCCCCCCCTCCCAACTCTTTGACTCTGCTTCTATTTCTTTATTCAGTTCCTACCACAGTGTGTGGCACATATTAAATACTCAACAATATTTTCTAAATGAAAAAAATGAGAGGAGACAAAACTCAGAGATAGCAAAGCTAGGACCTGAAATCAGGACTTTTTTACTCCCAGTCCCATGTTCTTTCACTCACATCACCTCAAAATCAAAAGTATATAGAGTCAGTTTTGCAGGTTGTCATTTAATGTCTCATGTCCTTGGACTGACCCTGACAGTGAGATTTACTGCTTAGTATTATAAGAGTTTTAGATTCCAGTTCATCTCAAAGGAGTTGTGCAAAGACAGGAGCAAAGGACATCAGAAAACAGTGGGGATGTGGTAGGTTTTGAGGCTGAAGGCAAGAACTTTCAAAGATCCCATCAAAAACAAAATAAAAAGTCTTTTTTAAAAGCTCAGTAAAAAGGGAGACACTTAAAAAAAATTGATATTAACATGATCTCCAGGCTGTGTTTATTGAAACAATCTTAGGTCCATAATCAAAACAATGTTTTATAATTTCCCCTCCAGGCTGGTCACAAGCTACAAACTGGATCATTTGACACATCTTTCGTGCACTTGAAACCCAAATTGAAACTCTGACATTTTAACTGTACAAAGAAAAATAACTTTCAAAGCCCTACATATATATTTTTCTGATTCATCCTTTTGATATTTTACTTGGACCAAACCCCAAATTCACTCGGTTTTCTCCAAGCACATATTTGAGCTACTTCCATCATTGTTCTTGGAAATGATTTTTTCTTTTGACATACTGTACATTCAATATACAACCTGGTCAACACCATCACAGGCCACAGCATTGACTCCCTGTGGGCTGTCAGGAGCATCCCTAAAATATTATGTCTCCACTTTTGTCGATCAGCTGCTTAGTTTTGCAATGTTCAGGAAAACGTGTGTGTATGTGTGTGTGTGTGTGTGTGTGTGTGTGTGTTTAAGTCAGCATGAGTGAGTTTTGTATCTGCTGGGGAAATGCTAGGTTAGCATGTTTTTCAGAGGATTTGGAGAATTTCTATTGCTTGTTTGCTGATATGAATAAATGTCAGAACATGTTTTGGGAAGATCTGTGTATATGTTTTCATTTATTTGAGGGAGTATTCTAAGTACGGGAGACTTAACATAGGGACACATTGTGTCTCCTGGGTGAGGTAGGCAGGAGATACCTGTTAGGAGAAAATGGAAAGTTCATCAAAACTTGGCAAATTTTTACTTTATTGTCTGAAAGGAAGAAGACTGAACTCCACTGCTATGGGATAAAATCATGGTAGATTTTAGAAACTGGGTCAGTCTGTCTGGGGTGTGAACAGAGAGCTGTAGTTTTGCTATAGTTTTGCCCATGGTCAAGATGCCAACTTCTTTGTTTTGTCAGGTTATCCAACGAGTCCACTGCCATTACCAAATAGAACTCAGTTCTTTTGCATAACCCATTTTCAGCCTAAAGTCTGCTACATCAGGTCCATTATTCTGCCTCCTAACTGGTTGTTGCCCCATCCCCTTTATTCTTGAGACTCATCTTCTCTCTCTCTTCTTTTAAAATTTTATCTCTCTTTGTTATTTGGTCCTGGATATCTTCTCTTTTCAAAGTCTGTGCCACCTTAATTCACCCTGTCCAGTTTTATTTTTGCCCTTATCTTCTTTATTGTTTCTTGGCTCTGCCTTGACTTTAGGCTCTGCCTTTCTTATTCTTGACCATTCATATTTTCTGGTCTTTTTTTTTTTTTTTCCCTCACCCAAGCTTTGGGTCTGTACTATTAAATGGGAACCCAGGAAAATCTCTGACAGATAAGGAAGAACACAAGAGAAACCTGAAGAAAAATAAATGCCATGACAAACAAGAGCAATTCAAATTCTTGGAAGAATTCAAATTCCTCTATCTTGAGCTGTTCTCAGTACACATTGAGAAAATCAGAGCCAATCAAGTAACGATGCTGCCTCTGGCCTATTGCAGTTTATTTGTAATAAATGTTACTCTGGATACAATGACAAGATGAACTTTAAGGTCCTCCCCATGCCAAAATTTTATGGTTGGTAGAGTATTACGGTGTAATATTTTAAAATCTAGAATTGTCTACAATTGTCTATGCTAATTGTGAGTATAAGCCATACTTTTATATCCTAACTAAAAGGAAGATGTTCCAGCCATGTTCTAAGCTCTGTACACTTGTTTGACAGATATTGCTTTCCTTTCCTCTTGTCACGGCTGCAGCCAGAGCCAGGGAACTCTAGCACACCCAGAACTTTTAGAGAGGCCAGAGTTTCTGCTTTCCAATATCCTCCCACAGCTTAGGGAGGAGATGAGATATCAGTGCTCTCATTCCAGTGTTGCTGTGGCTTCAAAACACCATAAAGCAAACTGAGAATGGGTCTGGCCAAGACTTGAGTCCCAGCCTTGGTATTCTCCCAATCTTGAAGAAGTGCTGTCAGAACCTTCCAGTTCCCCATCCAGAGTAGGTAGTGTGCACATTGATTTAACATGCTCTAGGAAGTCCTCTAGTTGTTGGAGGACATTTTTCCTAGGATTTTCTACCAGAAACCAAGTCACTAGCCAGTATGGGACTCTGTCTTGACTTGACTGGCATCTGATTGGTATGAAGGTGAATTTTGCATGTCAACTTCGTTGGGTCAAACACCAACCAGTCTGGATATTGCTGTGAAGTACTTTTTTTTTTTTTTTTTTTTAGATGAGATTAACATTTAAATCAGTAGATTCTGAGTAAAGCAAACTAACTTTTATAATGTGGGTGGACATCATGTAAGCAGTTGAAGCAGTTGAAAGCCTTAAGAGAAAACAAACTGAGGTATCCCAAATAAGAAGGAATTCTGCCTCGCAGTGGCTTTCAGACTCAAGACTGCAACATCACTCTTCCTTCGGTCTCCCTACTGCTGATTTATCTCACAGATTTTGGACTTGCTAGTCTCCACAATCATGTGAGCCAATTAAATCTCTCTCTCTCTCTCTCTCTCTCTCTCTCTCTCTCATCTACACACATTATATTAGTTCTTTCTCCGAAGAATCCAGACTAAATCACCAGGTAAGGACTAATCTGGACACAGCAGAAGGTACCCTTTATTTTATTCGTTAATTTATCCCTGCAAGAGATCCTTATAACAACTCATTGAATGTCCAAGTTTAAATTTGATCTTGGATGGGTGACCATGTTGGTGACTATAAGATACCCCAACTTTAGGGTGACAAACCATCCTGAGACTGAAGGATTTCCTGTGATATGGAATGTTTAGAGCTAAAACTGGGAAACCTAGGAATCCAGCTTTAACAATTTGGGCTACTGTTTTTTTTTTTTTTTTCTATGTAAACTTCCAACATTTTTGAGAACATTATAGAGAACACCTATGGTTGGTTTACTGAGAAACTGTTGTGCCTGATATCCCCCCTAGATCTTGGGTATTGATACAATAAGCACACAATCCATGTCACAAACGTCTTTTGAAAGCCCTGGTATTGCACTCAAGAACCATTCAGAGTATTACATAAACGTCTCCAAACCACTTTAGTTAGGATTGTGCCTCTTGCCAGCAAGTGCCCTTATACAACACTGGTTGCCATAAGCCACAGCAGACCATGCCCAGGTCCAGTTCTTGGGAAACCACAGTTGCATATCCATAAGGACAGGTCCTTAAAACCTGCCTTCTCAAATTCTGATGCTTTGTGACTTCCAATTTTCTGGCAAATTCATCTTTGATAGTCATAGCCCTCTAAGTACTCCTATACTAAGTGTTTCACACCATAGGCCCTTCTTGTGACTGACTCTTGAGTGGAATGTCTGTGCTCAAATCCCTCAGTAGAATCTATACAAAACAGAAGCCCTCCCTTTGACAAACTCCTTTCCCTTTGGTCATGGTTTCTTGGCCACCCAATTTGTAAGACTGGATGCAATGCAGAAAGTCAGGGTGTGATGGGGTTAATGCCCCCTTGCCTGGTTACCCTGTTCCCCTCCTTCCTGGGGCTGTGTGAGTCATAGCCTTTTGGAGAGATTGAGGTCTGGAGGGCCCCCAAACCTCCAGGTCCTCACAGCCCAAACATTTCCATGTGGCATGTGGTTTTGATGTGAGAAGCTATATTTTGGGGATTATTGTGTTGTTATTTGCCAGACACTAAACTTCAGTGCTCAGAAAAGCCAAAGGCTCATGCACTGTCATCCAATTATAGTTGCTGGCCATGAAACACATTCATTCACACAGGCACAGATATCTGCAGACAGAAACTAAATCTCTCAAAGGCCTATATGCCAGGTACTGTCTAAGCATCTCACTCTGTGCAACAGATAACATTTTCTCCATTTTATAGATGAGGAAATGGGCTCAGAGAGATTAAATAATATGTCCAGTGTCACACAGTAAGTAATCAATGAAATTAGGCTTTGATCCCAAGTTTTTCTTTTTTACTCCAAATACCGGTTTCCTTTTTCTGATACCTTACAGCTTAACAAATCACAAGTACATGATATATTCCAATCTCGAGTTCTTCCTCTCTGAACTCAAAATTAGGACTGTGGGATACATTGTAAAAAATGGCCACAAACTCTCCCATCTTTGTGTGCACTGTGAGTTTTCTGTTCCATCATGAGGCAGAAGCTTGGTCTTTACTTCCTGAATCTGGACTTGGCCAAGCAACTTGCCATGGCTAATGTGACTTTAGCAAATGTGATGCTGAGGCTTAAAGAGTGCTTGTGTATGGGGCTTGCCTTCTCTGTCTGCTGGAAACCTTCCCTCCACTATGTAGCATGCTGAGACATGTAGTTTAGACAATAGCTAGCACAAAGCACCAGAAAGGAGGAGTGATGCCATCTTAGACCAGCTCACATCTGACCCTCCAACTGATTATATTTACATGACTGCAGGAGAGACAGGGAGAACTGCTCAGCTGAGCCTAACTTAATTATACATAGATCTATAAGCTAATAAATAGTTGGGAGAGCTTATTATATAGCAACAGACAGCTGATGTGGAAGGCAACACTATCCCCTGGGCATAGAAACAGCAAATGCACACCTGTACACACATTCACATAGAAGATAATCACATGCTGATTTAGCTATTTTTGTTATTTTGTCCTGGGAAAAGGGGAGAAGGCTCACTGCTAGGCCCTCAGAGAGTGTCCACCTGGTTGACCGTACCTTAATTCCTATCTTTCTCCCTCTTCCTGTTACTTCCCAGTATCTTCTTGTTTTAGGTTCTTTGTGTTGGGTGGGTGTAGGGAGTTCAGTATTCCTGTGCTGGGGTGGGGGTGGAGAGTGTAGCATTTCCCAGAGACTTATCACTCATAAAGTCCTAGTTCTCTAGTTCATTCCTGTGCTTTGCAAATTCACTGTTTTCCCCCTTTCCTTCTTTCTGTTCGGCTCTGAGTTCAGTCTCTTGATTTTGCTGGGCTTGGAGTGGAAACTAGGGGGTGTGGGAGAAAAATGTTCTCTGATCCCTTTATGAGTGGAGGTAAGATTGACTAGAAAATGTTGAAAAGTTTTCACTCCAACATTTGTATTTGAGTATGAGGATTAATTTTCTTCCAAATATGAATTCTGCTCTCTTTTCATCTAGTTTACAAGAGAAATTACAAGAGAAATTTGTATTTGTCTTGTGAATGTACCATAGGTCTCATTTTTTTTTGTTACCTAAACCCTGTTTACTTAAGCTTTCTGTCCAGTGAAAACAATACCAAGGTGTAAATGTACTTTCTCTCCCCAGATCGAGTAGGATTATCATTGATATTATATTATGTTATGTTTAACCACCTGAGGAGTCTATTATAACTTAAAATAAATGCATAAACATCTCAGATTATCAATCATTTTTTCATATTATGTCTTTGAAAAAAAGAATGTTAGCAAGCCTTGGTTTAATATTTTTGTTGAAACCATACAGCAATAACCCAGAACAGGGAATGGCAAACTTTCTGTGAAGGACAAGATAGCAAATACTTTAGGCTTTGCTTTTATAAAGTTTCTGTCAAAGCTACTCAATTCTGCTCTCGTAGCATGGAACAGTTATAGTCAATAAATAAATGAGTGAGCATGGCTGTGCTCTAATAAAGCTTTATTAAAAAAAAAACAGTGTCAGTCTGGATATGGCCTGGAAGGTCATAGTTACCAACCACTGATCAAGAACACAGAGATTCTGAGCAGGGCACATAGTCCTTGGGGTTATAAGTCAGTCTTCTTAAGATGACTTACTTACTCACATCAGGATGCTTGTGTTGAAAATGACCTTTATAGCATTCAGTATCACCCTTTTATTTTACAAGATGAAGCAACAGGGGCTCATATAAGTGAAGCAAAATTGCCCAGAATTAGGAAGCAGAACCCATTCTCCAGACTCTTTGCCAAGAATACATCAATTGTTAGATATCTTTCTTTGAAAACTTCCAACAACAAGTTTCCAATAGCCTTTAATAATAATAACATCTAATATCTGTGTGTCAATTTATAATTGAGAAAGGTAGGAAATGGTATCCCATCTTATACATGAACAGTTGACTGCTCATTTTTGCAGAGTCACCAAGTGATAGATCTGGGCAAACCTATGCCTTTGGACTCTAAGACTGGCATTCTTTTTAGCTATATCAAGTACCATCACTCTGTAGGCACAAGTTCTGCAGATAATGTTGTACCTCCATACATTTAGCGACATGCAGAATCAATAAAGTAGGGAGAAGGTAGTACTCTTCATTTGATTGGTAGCTCGTTCTGAATGTATTCCTGGGTAGTGAAATGCAGGTGATCATTTTCGTTCCTGTTTTTGGAGGTTTGATCCTGGAAGTCTGGGCCTGGTGTGGTATGAGGCCTTAAAATGATCCCAGCACTTGAATTAAGGATCTCTAGTGCTTCCTGGCACTGCCCCATTAAATGTAAGAATCTGGCATCCACATGCTTTTGTTGCATATGTTCTCAGAGATTGGTGTGTGCAACAAATTTGCTGAATGGTGGTCATTAAATACAGAAAAATTCAGCAGACAAGCTTGGCCCTAGAAATGCTTTCTGCAGCCTGTCTTCTTTCTCTTGGTGGGGAGGAAGTGGTGAGTAAATGCATCCTGGGGGCCAGGTACACCTGGGGCTGTACAGGGTGCCCAGAGAGCAAAGCACTGCCTGATATCTATCAGTCCCACCCCTTCTAGCCTTTCTGTGACAACCTGCCAGGGCAGTGGTGCCTGGCAATCTCTTCCCACTCACATTCCTGAGCACTACTGAACCTAGCCCAGCTAGGCTCAGCCTGCCAAGCAACCCAGCACACAAAGTGCGGTGAACCGCCTAGAAGAATGCAGGGGCTGAGGCCAAAGTCTGCTTCAGTTTATTATCATTTATTGTGGTGTATTTATTTAATTGTATTTGCGATTTCTTCTTTATTTTCCTTACGTGCTCTTGGATGGCTTGTGACAAGACTTTCTGGAATTACATCTAATTATACTATTTTAAAATTCTCCCTTCACTTCTGATCCACTGGCAAATATTTTTCAACAAACTTGATGGGATTAAAACTAAATTGACCAGATGGCTTCTTTGCACCTAATTTAGCACAATCCTGTGGTGCCAGATTTCTAGGGCACAGGGACCCATTATTCCCTCACTCGCTTCCTTGAGCTGCTCAACTCTGTTCTGCCTTTTATATTTATCAAATCTGGAAATGGATTTAAGAAAATGCACAGATGTTACTGAGCTAAGAGGAGCCTTGAGGCTTTAGAGTTTGGCAGAGAAATGCAGCAATGTGCTGGGAAGGGGCCCTAAGTTGTGTGAAGGGCCATCTCTTCATCTTCCAGTTCTGATTCTTAAAGCCCAACTAACAAAGGGGGTTAATGGACTAGAACTATAAGGCTGGGCCTGAGTTTCATATTTTGTCTCTGCTATTTTCATTGTCTGAATTTTTTAGAGGGTATGAGAATTTTCTGGTTAATACTTAGATTTGTCCATCCATCCAATATTTTCTAAGTTTCTCCAAATATGTCACACATTGAAATAGAAACTGAGGATATCATTGTGAAGAAGACAGATAGTTCTTGCCCTATCAGAATCTATGGTTTATTTAAGGGAAATATATTAAATAAAGGTGGCTCAGGTGTTGTTAGAACCTCTCCTTTTTTCATAAAAGGGTAATATTCCATAACCTACAAGGAAATTAGGAGATTTGGATTTACCATATTCTAGGTGAACTTCTAGGTTCCTCTTTGAATCCTCAATCTCAAGTAGTATTAACTAGCTAAGCATAAATGTTCACTGATTCCAAGGGTCTCAGGGGCACCTGCGTGGCTTAGTCAGTTAAGCGCCAACTTCTGCTCAGGTCATGATCTTGGGGTTCATGTGTTCAAACCCCGCAATGGGCTCTGTGCTGACAGCTCAGAGCAGAGCCTGGAGGCTGCTTTGGGATTCTGTGTCTCTCTCTCTGTCTGCCCCTTCCCCCACACTCACTCTGTCTTTCTCAAAAATTAGTAAACATTAAAAAAAATTTTAAGTGTCTCAGGCTCCAGGCTATAAATAAGGGTAAAAATGGAGTCTATACTGGCCAGTAAAACTTGCTAACCTGCTGGTTCCCTCTTTAACTGACATGTTAGCTAAAGTTATTTTAAGGAAAACATAAGCTTTGGACATCAGGTAATAGAGGACAGTGATCAGTAAGACATAAGAAACAAATGAATGGAGTCCTACAATTGTTTCAGCTTACTATCTAGGAAAAGTTTCCAGATGACAATGCAGGGAAGAATAACCCAGGCAGAACCTAGTTGTTTCCCTGAATTGGGACGATGAAGCTGGGAATCTGAGGAAGCCAAGACAGAATCACATGGAAGATCACCGTAGATGAGAGACCTACACACAGAGAGAATTCTAGAGAGTACTCTTCATTCAGTTGAGTAGTGATCAAGTATGCATATGAGGAAATTATCTAAGGTTGGAGAAAGAAACACCTTGAAAGGATTAGAGAAAATTATAACTAAATGTTACATAGGGTCAATGTATATTGCTTGCTCCCCAAAACCACAGTGGAAAATCTCATAAGTTAAGAGGCATCACTTAGAGTTCTAAGTGTCTTGCCTTGACAGTGAGGAAAATTATACCTATACTAAATGCAGCTCTGGTTTCCACCTAATAAAGTTGGAAGCAAGTTCTGAAAGGATCAAACTATCTTCAAGTAATAACCACATTTTGGAATCAAACTTAAAAATGTTTAGAAGAACAAAAAAAATGTCCAGTCCATAACAAGATAAAAATAAAAATGTGTGGCATCCTTTCAAAAATTACTAAATGTGCAAAGAAAAAGGAAAATGGAACCCATAATGAGAAAAAATCAATCAAAAGTGACACAAATGACATAGATGATGTACTTAATAGAAAAGGACATCAAAATAGTAATTGTGGCTGTATCCATATGCTCAAAAAAGTAGAGGAAAGATAGAATACGTCAAGTAGACACAGGAAAAATACAAAAAAAAAAAAACAACAAATCAAACCACTTCTGCATGTGAATATTGCAGTGTCTGAAATTTAAAAATAAGGGCACCTGGGTGACTCAGTCAGTTGGGCAAGTAACTTGATATCAGCTCAGGTTGTGATCCTAGGGTTGTGGGATTGAGCTTGTATCAGCATCCACTCTGAGTGTGAAATCTGCTTAATATTCTCTCTCTCTCTCTCTCTCTCTCTCTCTCTCTCTCTCTCTCTCCTTCTCTGCCCTTATGCCCCACTGTCTCTCTATAATGAATAAAATGAAAAAAAAGTAAAAATATACTAGATAGGATTAAAGATTCTATTCTGCAGAAGAAAATATTAGAAATATAAGGACATAATAATAGGAACTATAAAAAATGAAATGCAGAAAGAAAAAATGCTGGAAAAAAAATAGACCTCAATGAGCTGTGGGACAAATCAAGTGACCAAATAGCTTCATAATGGAGCCCCTCAAAAAGAATACAGGGAGCATACATTAAAAAATTGGCTAATTTAGGCAAGCATCCAACTCTTAATTTCAGCTCAGGTCATGATTTCACTGTTCTTGAGACTGAGTCTTGCATTGGGCTCTGTGCTGACAGCACAGAACCTCCTTGGGATTCTCTGTCCCTCTCTCTGCCCCTCCCCCACTTGTGTTCTCTCTCAAAATAAACTTAAAATTTTTGAATAAATAATTCCAAAATTTTGTTCAAATTTGATGAAAATAATAAATCCATGGATCTAAGTTAACAAACCCTAAGCACAGATAACATGAATAAAATGACATAAAAACACATAATCACATTGCTTAAGCCACCAGAGGAAAAGACACATTAGAATGTGGAACAAGTGGAAAACAAATACATTTAAGTACAATAATATAAATAATCACATTAAATGTAAATGGTCTAAACGCCTTAACTAAAAGGCAGAAAATATCTGATTGCATAAAAAATAAGACACAACTTTATGTCTCCTAGAAGAAACCCAAGTTACATGTAAAAACACAAACACTACAAGTGAAGAATGGAAAAAGATATACCATGCTAACACTTATCAAAAGAAACCTGTAGTGCTATATTATTATCAGATTAGTAAAGGTTTAAAAATAAAGAATATTACTAGGGATAAATTGGGTCATTTCATAACAATAGAAGTGTCATTTCAAGAGGACGTCACAAATCTAAATGTTTAAGCACCTAATAATAGAGCTTCAAAATTCACAAACAAAAACTGATAGAACTGCTAGAAGAAATTTACAAACTTTATAGTTTGAGATTTCAATATCCTTCTGTCAATAATTGACAGAGCAAGTGGACAGAAAATGATTAATAATTAAGAGGACTTGAAAAAAGTAGCAACCAACTTGACCTTAAAATTTATAATTATAAAATACTTCATAAAACAGCAGAATACATTCTATTTCAAATGGACATAGAATATTGACCAAGATATAACCTATTCTGGGCCACAAAACAGCATCAATAAATTAAAAAGGATTCCATTCATATGAAGTATTTTCTGTGGCTAAAACTTAATTAAATTGGAAATGAATAACAGAAAGATGTCTGGAAAATACCAAGATATTTGGAAACAAAATAACATACCTCTAAGTAAGAAATGGGTCAAAAAGAAAATAAAAATGAAGATTAAAATGTGATTAAAATGGCACAAATATAAAATGCAAAATACTAAAGCTTGTGGGATGCAGCAATGGCAATACTTTTGAGGGGTAGTTATAGTAATAAACCCCTATATCAGAAAAGGAAGATTTCAAATCAATGACATCAGCTTACACCCTGAGAAACTAAGAACAGAAGAGCAAATTAAGCCAAAAGAAAGGAAATAATAAAGATCTGAGTGGAAATCAATGAAATAAACCCCAGAAAACTATAGAAAAAAAATCAATAAAACCAAATGTTTCTTTGAAATGATCAATTTTATTGAAAAAATTATTGTCAGGCTTATTAGGAAATTAAAAAAAATAATATGTAAATTATCAATATCAGGAATGAGAGAGATGACATCACACACACTCTTATTATCCTACAGATAATAAAAGAATAATAGAGCAATATTATGAACAACTTTATGTCAACAAATTGGATAACTCAGATGAAAAAGACAAATAAATTCCTTGAAAAATATAAATTACCAAGGCTCACTCAAGAAAAATAACTTGAATGGCCCTATATCTATTTTAAAAATTGAACTTGTAGCTAAAAATCTTCCACAAAGAAAGAACAATGTAGGTCCAGATGGTTTCTTGGATAACTTCTAATCAAACGTTTAAAGGAAAATCTCAATTATAGACAAACTCAGAAAACTGAAGAGGAGAGAATACTTGGCAACTACTATTATGAGGTCACTATTAGTCTGATAACAAAACTAAGTACAGACATAATAAGAAAAAAATTATGGACGGATATACATCATGAACATAAAAACAAAGATGCTTGACAAAATTTTAGGAAATTTAATCTAATAATGTGTAGGAAGAATAACATCTCATGACCACATAGAGTTCATCCCGGAAATGAAAGCTTGGTTTAAAGTTAGAAAATCCATGCTTTTAACACACACACAAAAGCTAAAATATATGATTTTTTCAATAGATGCAGAAAAACTTTGACAAAATTTAACATATATTCATGAAAAAAACTCAGCAAAGTAGGATTAAAAGAGAACATCCTCAATCTGATAAAGGTAATCTGCAAAACACCCTATAGTTAACTTTATACTTAATGGTGAAAGGTGGAATGTTTTCCTTCGAGATAAGGAACAAGGCAAAGATGTCCTTCTAATCACATCTGTTCAACATTATATGATAGGTTATAGCCAGTACAGTTAGGCAAACAAACAAACAAAAAAATAAAAGTTATTCGGTTTGGAAAGGAAAAAGTAAACTGTCTTTAGTCACAGAGGACATGATAATCAATGTAGAAAAATTCCATGTCATCTATAGAAACTAGAACTGATAAGGAATTTCATAGGGTTTCCAGATATAAGATCAATGTTTAAAAATCAGTTTTAGGGGTGCTTGGGTGGCTCAGTTGGTTGAGCATCTGACTTCAGCTCAGGTCATGATCTCATGGTCTGTGAGTTCGAGCCCCATGTCGCGCTCTGTGCTGACAGCTCAGAGCCTGGAGCCTGCTTTGGATTCTGTGTCTCCCTCTCTCTCTGGCCCTCCCCCACTCACACTGTCTCTTTCTCTCAAAAATAAATAAAAGTTGGGGCGCCTGGGTGGCGCAGTGGGTTAAGCGTCCGACTTCAGCCAGGTCACGATCTCGTGGTCCGTGAGTTCGAGCCCCGCGTCGGGCTCTGGGCTGATGGCTCAGATCCTGGAGCCTGTTTCCGATTCTGTGTCTCCCTCTCTCTTTGCCTCTCGCCTGTTCATGCTCTGTCTCTCTCTGTCCCAAAAATAAATAAACGTTGAAAAAAAAACTTTTTTTAAAAAATAAATAAAAGTTAAAAAATTAACATAAAAATAAAAATCAGCTTTATGTCTATATGCTAGCAATGTGCAATCAAAATTAAAATGAAAACACACTTAAAGTCACAAAATAGAAATACTTAGGGACAAATCTGACCAAAGACGTTCAAGACATGTATACTGAAATTACAAAGCAATACGAAGAGAAAATTAAAGTAGACTTAAGTGAAAGATATATCTTGTTTATGGATTGGAAGACTAAGCATTGTTAAAATGTTAATTCTCCCCAAATTGGTATGTAGTTTGATGAAATCTGCATCAAAATCCCAGCAGCCTGTTTTCTTTTTGTAGTAAATTTTCAGCTGATTTTAAAATTCATTTGAAGATGTAAAGGACCTAGAATAGTACAAATAAATTTGAAAAAGAGTAAAGTTGATATAAACCTTGACTACCCTTCAAGGCTTATTGTAAGGTTACAATGTGACATTGAACTCAAGGTAGGCAAATAGATCATGGAATGTAACTGTCCATTGGGTCCAAAAATAGACCCACATAAATATGACATATATAGTCAGTTGATTTTTAAAACTTATTTATTAATAGAGTTTACAGAAAAATTCAGCAGAAAGCACAGAGAGTTCTCACATATCCTCACACTACCTCTCCCACCCCCAAGTATTAACATCTTGCATCAGTGTGGTTAATTTGTCATAATTTATAAATCAATATTGGTACATTATTATTACTATTAATTTATTTTTAAAGTTTATTTATTTATTTTGAGAGAGAGCGCAGAGGAATGGGGCAGAGAGGGAGGGACAGGGAATCCCAAGCATGCTCCATGATTAACTAAAGCCCATAGTTTACATTAGAGTTCACTCTTTTTGTTGTATATTCTATGGATTTTGACAAAGGCAAATGTTATATATCCATAATTACGGTGTCATACAGAGTAGTTTAACTGCTCTAAGCATCCCTTGTGCCCCACTTAATCATCTCTCCCCACCTCCTCCTGAACCTCCAGCAACCACTGATCTCTACTATCTTCTTAATTTTTCCATTTCCAGAATGTCCTATAATTAGAATAGGAATAGCGAATTTGTAGTTCACTGACATATTATGTTGAACATTTTTTCATATACTTTTTTGCCCTCTGTATATCTTTTTTGGTGGGGTATCTGTTCAGATCTTTCCCCCATTTTTAATTTGGGTTTTCTTATTGCTAAATTTGAAAGTTGGGTTTTGAGAGTTCTTTGTATATTTTGAATACAGGTCATTTATCAGATGCGTGTTTTGCCAACCTTTTCTCCAAGTTTGTTTTATCTTTTCATTTTCCTAACAGTCTTTTGCAGAGCTGAAGTTTTAAATTTTGACGAAACCCACATTTCTTTTAGTTGTAATCCCCAGTTGCACAGGAGCCCTACTGATATGGTGGTAATGTGGGAGGGGAGGGGACAGGGAAGCATTCTATAATCCCATGGTTCTGTCTCAGTCTTTTAGTGAGCCTCTATCTCTGGGCTGTGACCTTCACAACTGCTTCTCAATGTTCCCTTTTTCCCTGAGGTGCCACAAGAAGGTGACAGAGGCTGGAGGTGAGCATTTCCCTTCACCGACATTGATAGCTCGATGGGCTGGTGTTGGGTACATCACTTTCCCAGGTCAGTCAGGTTCTGGTAAAACCCCAATTGTTTAGGCTCTGGTAGAATATTTTCTCTCGAGAGATTTGCTAGAGAGATAATTCTGGGCATATTTCAAAATGATTTCTCCTCTCCTGCTGAAAGCATGAGGAGATTTTTCTCTGATCTTCACTGTGAACACCTGGTGGGGCTCTCAGAGGTAAAACCTATGAAAATGTGGGAACTCTCCTAAGACTAGACCCCAGGAGTTTTTATCTCTCAAGCTAGTCCACACTTGAGTCTTAGACAATTAGGTAATTATCCTTTAAGTGCTCCTACCAGGCTCCAGCTGGGCCTTTTGCACTTTAAGCTCGCTCTGTTTCTCTGAATCCACCTGTCACTCCAATTTTCAGGACAGTAATTTGCCTTTTGACCTCAATTCTCTGATCAAAAAGGAGTTGATTTTCAGTTCAGCTATTTTTTTCTTGTTGAGTAGATGGGAGTGATGATTTCAAAACTCCTTATATGTGGGATTGGAAACCAGAAGTTGCCCATTGATATTTGGCAAAGGTGCAAAGGCAATTCAATGAAGAAAGGATTGTCTTTTAACAAATGGTGATGGGATGAAGGGATATTCATATTCAAAAAAAAAAAAAAGAAAAAAATTTTGATCTATAGTTTGCACTATTTGCAAAAATTAACTGAAAATGTATCCTAGAACTGAATGTAAAACCTAAAATTATGAAACACCTAGAAAAAAAAACCTAGGAGAAAAATCTTTATAAACTTCAGTTAGGCAAAGATTTCTTATCTACAACACCAAAAGCATGATCCATGAAAGAATTATTGTTAAAGTAGATTCTGCCAAAGTTAAGAATCCTTGATTTTCTAAAGAGAATGAAAAGACAGGCCATCCACAGAAAAAATATATTTGCAGATTAAGTATCTGATAAAGGATTTAGACTCAGAATATATAATATGTATGTATTATGTGTTATGTATAATTATATATTTACATTTATATATTTACATAAATATAAAATATAGATAGATATCTATTTATATTAATACAGTAAATAAATAGCATTTATTTATATTTATATTTTATATTTATGTTTTATTTTATAAATAAATTTACACATAAGTATATATTATTTATGTGTAATTATATATATTTGTGTCTATTTATATGTATGTATATCTATTTATATCTATCTATCTATCTATCACCTCTATATTAAGACAGCAAACAACCTAATTAAAAAATGAGCCGGGGCACCTGGGTGGCTCACTTGGTTACATGTCTGACTCTTGATCTCAGCTCAGGTCTTGGTCTTAGGGTCGTGAATGTAAGCCCCACATTGGGCTCTGCGCTGGGTGTGAAACCTACTTAAAAAATGAGCAAAAGATTTGAATAGATGCTTCACAAGGAAGATACACAGATAGCAAAAACACATGTGATAAGATGTTCAACATTACTTATTATTAAGGAAATGAAAATACAAATTAAAACCACAGTGAGGTACAACTACAGTTCTATTAGAATGTCTAAAATTAAAAATTCTGACCACATAGCACATGCAGGCAAGGATAAAGAGGATCTGTATCTTTCATGCACTGTTGGCAGAAATGTAAAACATGCATTCCCTTTTGAAAGTTTGGAAGTTTCTTAAAAAGTGAAACATACAAGTACTATGTGACTTAGCCATTATTATCCTAGTATCCACCAAAGAGAAATGAAGGCATATGTCTATACAAGGGTTTTTACTTGAATGTTCATAGCAACTTTGTAATAGCCTAAAGTTGGAAACAACTCAAATGTCTATTGACAGGTGAATAGATAAGTTGTGGTATATTCATAGGATGGAAAAATAGTCATTAGTAAGGAAGTAATGAACTACTGATACACAGAGCAGCATGGATGAACCTCAAAATAGTTACAATGAGCAGAAGTTGGACATAAAAGAGTATATACTATAGGATGCCATTTATATAAAGTTTTGAAAAATATAATTTATAGTGACAGAAGGCACATCAGCGGTTGGTTGCCTGATGGAATCCTGGGGTGGGGTTCAGGAAACTTTTGGAGTGATTATATATGTATATTCATTTTATCTATCTATCTATCATCTTCACATAGTATATATAAGCAAATGTCTATATAATATATAATACATATTATATTTATTTATATATACACAGACATATGTATCCTCAGCTTGATTATGTAGAAATCATGACATTTTTACATTTTAAATCAGTGCAGTCTGTTAGATGTCAATTAGACCCAAATAAAGCTTTGAAAAAAACAAAAGTAGCTAAGTGTTGGTGGGAAACTATTCCATTATGGAAGAGTATTATGAAGTCTCTGATACTGGAAACAACTGGGAACAAAGAAGATCACTGACCCTTTTAGTGAAAGGGACCCAATGAGGTCATCTAATTCATCTCCCTGTCTCCCTGAAGATACCAAGTTAAAGCTTTCCAAAGCAAGGATTCTGTACTACTTTTGAGACGTTTTATTTTAGAAATTGAGTTTTGATCATGTTTGTGTCATGCCACTTGGTACGCAAAATCTTTCTCTAATACAGCTCACTTTGCATGGGGGCACAGATAAGATAATGGGTGCATTGAGGCAGAAAGGAGGTGGGCTAGTAGTCTGTGGAAGGGTTCACAGAAAAAAAAACCTCCTGTGTAAATTTGTGCCCCATTTTAGAGAGTGCAAAGCCTCCAGTCAGTAACATCACTATGTAAAATCTCTTTCTAGGGACATCTGGGTGGCTTAGTCAGTTAAGCATCCAACTCTTGATTTTGGCTCAGGTCAGGATCTCATGGTTCATGAGCTAGAGCTCCATGTCAGGCTCTGCACTGACAGCACAGAGCCCGCTTGGGATTTTTTTCTCTTCCTCTCTCTTTGCCCCACCCTTACTTGCACTCTTTTTCTCAAAATAAATAAGTAAATTTGGAATAAAATCTCTTTCTAAATTGGGAGAGGTTTTCCTGTCTAACATGAATCTCTTCATTATTATTAATATTACTTATTTCCAGAGGATTCAGAATAGTATATGTTATGAAGTATCACCTTGCCTACATTGGAAACACAAAACATTCATACACTTAAACTTCCACATAGTCTCTACTTTCAAGTTGAGGTAATTGTAGATTCACATGCAGTTGTAAGAAGCAACACAGAAAGATCCCATGTATTCTTTACCCATTTTCTTCAGTGGTAATATTTTGCAAAGCTATAGTATAATATCACCATCAGGAAATCGACACTGATAAAATCCACCAATTCAGATTCTCCCAGTTGTACATGTACTCATGTCTGTGTGTGTATGTGTGGGGGTGGGGTAGGTGTGTGTGCATTTAGTTCTATGCTATTTTATCACACATGTAGGTTCTTGTGCCCACCATCACAGTCCAAATCCATAATAGTTCCTAACCACAAGGATCCCTTGTTTTCCCCTTTTATATCCATACTACATTCTTCCCACATTCCCACACTGTCCCTAACCTATGGTTATCACTAATGTCTTGTCTATCTCTATAATTTTGTCATTTCAATAATGTTATGTAAGTGGATAATACCACATGTAATTTAGGGAGAATGGCTTTTCTCATTCATCATAATTCTCTTGAGATTCATCCAAGTTGTTGCATATAAAAATAGCTCATTCCTTTTTACTACTGAATAGTACTCCTCAAGTATGGGTGTGCCATAGCATGTTTAACCATTTACCTACTGAAGAACATCTGGGCCATGTCCAGTTGTGGACTATTGCAAATCAGGCTGCTATAAACATTCATGTAAAGGTTTTTATATGAACATAAGTTTTCACTTTTCTGGGATAAATGCCCAAGAGTGAAATTGCTGGGTTGTATGGTATTGCATATTTAGTTTTACAAGAAACTGCCAAACTCTTCTCCTGAGTGGCTGCACCATTTTACATTTCACCAGCAGTATATGTATGAGTAATTCTGTCTCTCTTCCTTCTCACAAGTATTTGATATTGCCACATATTTTGTTTTGGCCATTTTGACAAATATCTAATGATCTCACTGGTTTTATTTTGTATCAGTGTATGGTTGTGAAAAAATTCAACCAATAAAAGGAAAAAAAAAGAAATACTTTGACCACTCTCCAAAATTAACAACTCAAGAAACAACAGATGTTGGTGAGAATGTGGAGAAAGGGGGACCCTCTTGCACTGTTGGTGGGAATGCAAACCAGTGCAGCCACTCTGGAAAACAGTGTGGAGGTTCCTCAGAAAATTAAAAAAAAAAAAAAAAAGAATTACCTTATGACCCAGAAATGGCACTACTAGGAATTTATCCAAAGGATATAGGAATGCTGCTTCGTAGGGGCACATGTACCCCAATGTTTGTAACAGCACTATCAACAATAGCTAAATTATGGAAAGAGCTAAAATGTTCATTAACTGATGAATGGATAAAGATGTGCTATATATATATATGTATATATATATGTATATATACATAATTGTATATATGTATATATATATAATTGTGTGTGTGTGTGTATATATTTATGTATGTGTATATATATGTGTGTGTGTATACACACACACACACAATGGAATACTACTTGGTGATGAAAAAGAATGAATACCTGTCATTTGCAACAACATGGATGGGCCTGGAGGGTATTATGCTAAGTGAAATAAGTCAGAGAAAGACATATATCATATAATTTCACTCATATGTGGAATTTGAGACAGTTGACAGCAGACCATAGGGAAAGGGAAGGAAAAATAAGATACAAACAAAGAGGGAGGCAAATCATAAAAGACTCTTAAATACAGAGAACAAATTGAGGGTTGATGGGGGTGAGGAGTTGTGGGGGGCTGGTTGGGGAAAATGGGTGATGGGCACTGAGGAGGGCACCTTTTGGGATGAGCACTGGGTGTTGTATGTAAATGATAAATCACAGAAGTATACTCCTGAAGCCAAGACTACACTGTATATTAGCTAACTTGATGATAGATAAATAAATAAATAAATAAATATAAATAAATAAATAAAATAAGGTAAGCAAAAAAAAAAAATCCTTTGTCTACTCTGTTCACTCAAGTGAACCTCATAAAGGTTCCTTATAAAGTCCTCCTAAGATATAGATTAAAACAATGTTTTATGGCATACAGCATAAAGAATGTTTACCCATCAGGTAGAGTTCTAACAATATGCTTATAACTTATACAGAAACCTTAAAGAGTAAAGCTTACTTTTAAAGATGTTGAAACCATGCAAGTTATCATGTTTATGCACCATAATAATTTTCTAAAATAAAGAACATTTGAATTTTCCTATCTTGCAATCTTAATTCAAAGATAAGCTTAAGACAGCATTCTCTGAAATGAATTCTCCAGAACTCTTGCTCTTAGAGATGTTCATGGATGTTATGCAGAATAGGTGAAACCCAGTAAAAATGGCTTTATGGGAAGTTAGAATATGAATAATCATGTGAAACTGTGGGAGGGGCACAGACAGTGGGAGACAGAATCTGAAGCAGACTCCAGGCTCTGAGCTGTCAGCACAGAGCCTGTTGCTGGGCTCCAACTCACCAGCCATGAGATCATGACCTGAGCTGGAAGTCAGACACTTAACCTACTGAGCCACCCAGGTGCCCCTAGAATCTCTCTCTCTCTCTCTCTCCTTTTTTAAAAAAATAACATTTTATTTATTTTTTAGAGAGAGAGAGAGAAAGAGAGAGAGAAAATGAGTGGGAGAAGGGCAGAGAGAGAAGGGGACAGAGGATCTGAAGCAGGCTCTGCACTAAGAATAGTGAACCTGATGAGGGGCTTGAACTCATAAACTGAAATCATGAGCTGAGCTGAAGTCGGAAGCTCAACTGCTCAACTGACTGAGCCACCCAGACACCCTAGAATCCCTCTTTTTTTATGAGCGTTTTGTGAGGCTAGTAGTGTCCCATGAAATACACTTTGGTGATGCTGAACTAAAGAAAAGCTTTTATTCTGCAAATGTAATATAAAATTGAAACCAGAAATCAATCAGCTGTCAGGAAATATTTAAGCAGGTTTCTCTATGCAGGATAATAAGGAAAAAAAAATTTTACCTTTATCATTTCTTAACTTTATTAAACAGTTCCAAGAGCAGGGGTCTGGGCTTTGGTGTGCCAACAGCCAGGGTCAGGCATGGAAACCCCTCCATGTAACCTGGGAGGGGGTATCTTGGCTGGAAGCCAAGTGAGAAAGCCAGGCAGTCTGCCTATGAGAAAGCTTCGGGCAGAGAGGAAGAAACTGGGTTTATGGCAGTGGGAAGAAACTGAAATTTTCAATAAAATTTGTCACAGATGCTATTAACTTTCTACTATTTGATTTAGCAACTGCAATTGTTTTACATCAGTAACAGCAAAGGTGGGAGGAAGATCCTTGAGGAACTCCCTTGGCCAATGAATGCAGGGATCACAACTATTTATGGAGCAGAGAGCCAGGGTCTTAGGCAGGGAGAGAGACACTAAAGGTGGCCCTGTATGAACATGGTCTCTCCTTCACAATGGACCCCTTTTCCTGGATGGAAGAGACTGCATGTTGCTGGGCTTATCTAGACTTAAGTGCCTAACTGGCTCTGAGACATTTCTCAAGTGGGAAACATTTCTTTGGTTTCTACTGTCTTGGTACAACAGATGCTATGGTTTGATTGGATGCTGCACAGGTTTACCATTTCTTTTGCTATAGATTTGAAATATGCCATTGCATAATGTCTAAGCTATCAGACAGATATGGCAAGTCCCAATAACTCTACTTCATGGCTTCTGAGCAGGCTGACTATGGATTTGGCTCAGAGGGTATGCTGTTATTGATTGTTGAGTTCTTCCTAAAACACATTTTAAAAAATACTATCAGGTGAGGATATCATCTACAAGATTTTACAATAGGGGCTCTTCAAGCTGCCATTCAGTAAGTTCTGGAAAATTGTTGAAGTATTACATAGGCCAAATGGGTTCCTTGTGTGTTCAAAATGAGTTGAGCACATTTAGAAAGCCATTCTCTACTTGCTGTTTCTCTGGAGACAAAGTCCTAGGTGCCTCCAAGCACAGATTTCATAAAGGTTCATCCTGAATAGAACTCGTTCAAGAACTAAGGGATCATGGGAAGAGGGAGTGGTAAAGAATGTTTACAGTATTGAGATCTTAATAAGCCTGGAGGAGGCAAACTTCTCTCCCTTATTCTTCATTACAAAAAGTTATGGGGCTTATACAGGGAGAATGAAGGTCCAAACAAGCCCCCATTCCAATATGATTTTGATATATTGGCATAAGCACAGGTCCTGTGGAACAGATTGATTCCACAGTCATACTCGTCATGTAAGGATGCATAGTCCCTCCTTTTCCTTCCTCTCCTCCTTTCTTCTTCTTTCTCCTCCTCCCCTTCCTCCTCCTCCTCCCCTTCCTCCTCCTATTCCTTCTTCTTATGGCTCTTAATATAGTGTCACACATCATAAGGGAAACAGTGGATGAGGGTTATTAAGGAGATGTATGGTCACAGCCACCTATGGAGCACGGGGAAACCTAGGCGGGGGAAACTTCTCCCAGTCCTCTTCTTACAGCTTGAAGCAGACTCTGTTGCCACATCACTGGGTTTATTTTCTTGAGTCCCCCCTGGACTGGGTGGAGATCCAGGATTACTGAATCTGGGCTTGGTCTATCACTTCTGTAAGTTTCATTACCTTAATGTAGAGTCACGACCAGTGACTTTGACCATCTCTGGGATGCAGAAAATCCTTTCTGTGGCCAACAAAAGGTGTACAATGCAGGCAGGACCCAACAGTTTTCTGGCAGCTGGATTGTATCTCACGGATATGACATCTTTGGATGAGTAGTCTGACCTGCTGTGGAACAGGCACAAATACCCAGCCTAGACACATTTTGCTTTTCTGGGTATCAGTGGGCCATAGGTGAGGGTGCTACCATATAGGGCCCATTTTCTCCCTGGTCTGGAGGAATGGGGACCATGCAGGTGGTGAACAGAAGGTTGATGGAGTAGTTTGCATAGGGGCTCAGGCCGACTCATGGTGCAGGGTCTCTGGCAAACTCAGAACTGTATCTGATTTTGCTCAAGACCCAGATGAGAAGCCAGAGCTGTAGGGTTCAGTGGGCCACCAATTCTGTTTCTGAAACAGCCTATAAATGGCTTTTCTGGCTACCTCCTAGCTTTCAGGAGCCTTGGTAGAATTTTTGCAGCAGCCTGACCATCAGAGGAAAGTACCCACTTTTCTACATTTTCTGCCATAAATGGAAAAAATATGACAAGATCTGAGTTATTTTTCTCCCCTGTGGGATGGAGTATTTTAGTTTTAATTATTTGTACCTTGCCTCATCCCACAAAGAACATGAGGTGGCTTACACAAATGCATGTAATATAAAGGAATGAAAACAATTGAAAAGTCAGGGTGATGGGAAAATAGTAGTAGAATGAAGACTTGAGTAATTTTATTACCCCAAAATGCATACCCCATGGTATGTGTCCTAGGGTTGGACCACAAATATGTACCTGTGGTGAAGGAAGTTAAATTCCTAAAACACAATTCAATAAAAGCAATTCTAACAAGGGGGGAAAAATCAATGCTGTCTTTGAAATTAGAACTCTGCTTCAGTTGGGACATAAACTGTTTTTCTAAGAGCAACTTTTCCACTTTTTTTAATGTGCTATTATGTGCTTTATGTGCTTTGATGTGCTATTTGATTAATACAAAAGAATATTCATAACCTATATGAAGTTATAAGTTACAGTAATAGAGTAAATACCCAGGAACAGGCACTCAACCAGAGAATGGTACATTTTATAATTTGTATCTGCCTGTGAGTTCCTTCCTCATTCCCCTGTCCTGCTTCTCTCTCACCAGAGAAAAATCACTATCCTGAACTCTATCATTCTTTGGATTTTTTGTTTTGTTTTATCCCAAATGCATAAATACATAAATGATATTTTGTTCATTTTTGCTTTTTTAAAGTTTTATTAAAATAATATACAGATTCAAGTCTTCTGGGATTCTTTCTTTTCCATTCAACATTGTTTCCAAGATTCCTTCATGTTGTTGCATGTACTCTAGTTCATTCATTTTAACTGCTGTGTAACCATCTGTTAATGAATATGCCACCCTTAATCTATTCTCTGTTGTTGGCTCTTTAGGCTGCTTCTAGTATTATGCTATTATGAACAATGGTGCTGAAATCATTTTTGAATATTTCCCCTAGTACACATATTCAAGAGTTTCTCTAGGGTTTGCATGTAGGAGTAGAATTATCGGGTATACATTATAAGATGATACCAAAATGCCTTCCAAAGCACTTGTGCCAATGTATAATCCTGCTAGTAGAGTATGACTTTCCTCAAATCTTTATCCTTTCCAACATTTGATAGTCAGACATTAGCTTTTGCCCGATAGTGGCATAAAAACTATCATGTGGCATTAATTGCATTTCTTTGATTAATAAAGCAGTTGAATTTTATGTATTTATTTGTTTTATATTTTTTCTTTGCTGTGAAGTATTTTTTCTTATTTTGCACATTCTTCCACTGGATCTTCTACTTATTGATTCATAAGAATATTTTATATTTCTCCTCCTAGGCCAACTGTTCTTTTCTTAGCCAGGCAATTCCTTTTACTCTTATGACTTCAATTTGTTTTCTATATGCTGATTACTCACAAATCTAAGTATTCAGTTTAATACTTTCTTGTGAACGTCACACCCATGAATCCAATTGCATACTCAACATCTTTACTTAGATGTCCCATAGGATTATGTGGTTTCAACGTGTCCAAAATTGAGCTCATCATTCTCCCACCCTGGCTGAATTATTTTATTTTATTTTTTTTTCTCTGGGATGTCACTATCAACAACTCAGGTGTCCAAGCACCAAACTTAAGTGTAGTTTTTGACACTAGGCTCTCTCTTACATGCTATGTCCAATTAATTAAGTTACTAATTCCTAAATATCCCTAGAATTAATTCCTGTCTTTTCATCCCCAATGCTAGTCCTTTCTCCAATAATCACAGGAAACCTTAATCGCTACAGAGCCCTCCTGACTGAACTTCTGGCTTGCAGTGTTGCCTCCCTGCAGTCTATGCTCCAGCCTGGAGCCAGCGTGATATCTTTCTAAAGCACTTCATGTGGTCAAGTTACTCCCTTGTTAAAAAGTTTTTATGGCTTCTATTTCTTACAAAGGTCCAAACACATCATGACTCCAAAGACTCTTCATCTGACCCCAGTTTACCTCTCGTTCCTTATCTATTGCCACGTCCTCACTTATTCTGTGCTCCTGTCATACCCAGATATGGTGGAAGGTGTCTTACCTGATAAGATTAATTTAAAAAAGTTGGATAAAACAGAGAATCATAAAAAATGATGTGGGATGTGTATTTTATTTAACTCAAACACATACATGTGCATTTGTTCAGTAATGTTTTGAAATAAGGCCAAGAACTTTTCTTGGAGTGTGAGTAAGTTGATTGGTGTTGAGAGTCATCTTTCTTGCATAAACCACACCAATAATGGATTATTTATGATTTCCAGTTACAGTTTTGTAAAAAGTGGATCATAGACTTGACACTTGCAAAACAATCTGAGTACATAACTCTTTTACATTTTAAAGGCTTTTTTCCTCCCCTAAATGATTAAAGTTGTTTCATCCACATCAAATTTGATAGTATTTTCTTTTTAAGACTCATCTGTATGAAATCTTTTCAAAGTATTCTACTAAGAATAAAAACAGCAAGTTTCTTTTTGCAATTGTTTTCATGAAGTTACATGATATCTAATTAAATTATATAATTAAAATAACATTAAAACTGGCATAAACAGCTTTGGTAACAAATACAACTGACCCTTGATAAACACGTAACTCATCTGGTGGGGCAGAAGTACACAGGTTCGCTAGTTACGCATGTTCTGTATGCTGTGAGAAGCACTTCAATTTGTTTTGCAAATAAGTTAGTATAAGGGAAGGTTGGTTAAGAAAATATCTACTCTACTTGCAGTTCTTTAAATGTTCATCTCCAGACTTTTGCCTAAGCACTTTCTTCTGCTTGGGATCTTGTTTCCTAATTAAGTTCACTGCTAATTCTTCTTCAATGTACCTGTCACTTCATCTGATAAGCCTTCTCTATCTCCCCAGAACTTTGATAGAAACCTCACTATGTGCTACTATAGGTTTCAGTCTTCCTTTCTTAGGTTTCTCAATATTTTTGGGACAGATGGTTATTTCTTGTTGAGACCTGTTCTGTGTATTATAAAATGTTTAGTAGCATCCCTGGCTTCCCCTAGATTCCAATAGCACTCTTCCCCAAGTCACAACAATCCAAGATGTCTTTAGATATTATCCATGTGTCTGGAGTACCACCCTGAGAGAACCAGTGCTCTAGTTTATAAGTGTGCATTGAATGATTGAATAACCTTATTACTTGGATTGATACAGAATCAAACAGCAACAAAGCAGGATATAAATTCAGAAAAGCATTTAGGTGCTAGTTCAGATAATATTTCCATGCTGTAAAATTCATTCCAGTGCAGAGCTGTTGAGTTAGGGAGTTGTTTTACTGTCTATAGGATAAGCCTGCTAGTGATGTTTTGTCTATTTTAAATTGTTTTTTAGCTTGCTACAAGTCTGTCTGTCCTTCATTCTACTTTGCCATCTGTCTAAATCTTAGGCCTTCACAGTGGGACAGATATACTTTACTGGTCAACTGAGATCCACCAATACATTTCGAAGTAAATTTTGAACTTCATGGTACTTGAGTTTGTGAAGGAATGAATATATGTAAGGAAGAAAGGCTAGGTTAGAAGTATATTTAGTTTAGCACCCCAACCTGTTCAACAGTCTCTCTGTACCTCATGAAAACAAGCTCATCAAAAGTGGGAATCACTTTCCATATATCCTTGGCACTATCCCACCTATTTATAGAACATTTAATCATTTGTTTGACAAATATTTCTGAGTACACAATATGTGCCAAACACTGCATTAAATGGTGGCCATTAAAAATATGCTATATAATCTAGCTAAAAATAAATTCAGGCTATAGGGACATTAGTTTACTATTGGGTTAAATGCTAGTCTGTGTCCTCCATGTTATGTACCTATGCCCTTCTTGATTTAAGGAACCCTTGAAAGATGATTCAGAAGACAAAGCAATGGCCAAAGTGTAAGGAATTGCTAAGAGCTCTGAGGTTCTCTTCTGTGGGAGAATCAGTGCTGAGTGACAAGACTCATCTAGAAAAAGGGATCTCTCACAGATATACAAGTTCATTCTGCACAGATATCACAGAGATCTTTCTGACTTGCATGCTGTCACCCACTACAGGTGACCAGCATTTCCACCCACTCAACCTGAGGCTTGGAGCCTACATCTTTCCATATTTCTGTGCTGGCACCTTGGCCTTCAGGGCCTCAGGAATTCTCACTATGAAATCCCTACTTGCTAAATCTCTGCTTGGGGAAGATGGGTTTCCACGAACATTCACAGGAATAACTATTTGGTTTGTGATTATTTTCCCTTAAACTGATGGAAATAGAAGGTTCGATGACAAACCTCAGAAGGGCATGTTGGCTTTCTGTTAACTTATCGCCTGCAGCGCATGAGAGGGAAATTCCTGCTGGGCTCCCTGCTCTGGTACACCCTGGCTTCATTTTCCATATCTGGATGCTTCCAGCCATGCAAACATACACTGCATCACCATGGTGACCCTGGGACAGATACATGCATATGAAAAGAACATGAGGCAAAATCTCCCCTCTGATTCTTTGTTAGGAGGGGGAAGAAGCTTTAAAAGCTTTCAAAACCATACTGTTTCATCTCCCGATTTTCACATAAGTGCAGCCACCTAAGTCATCAGCATATTGTCTTTTCCTTTGCTCATAAAAGTGAACTAAGGCTATGGAAGATCTGAAGATGGAACTCCAAAATGAACAGAACCTCATACCCCTAAACCTACCCCTAAAATAGTTTGCCAGTTGTTTGATGGAGAAGTGTCACTGACAAATGACTAGGGCTCCCCACACTGGACTGTCAGGCTCCCTGTTGTCTCACCAAATACTCTCACTTTACCTTGTGAGTTTCTAATATTGGACCTCCCATCTCCATTCCCACCCTAGTTCAGGCTGCCACCTGCTTATGTCTGTGTCACTGTGGCAGAATCCCAACAGCTCCCCTTGCTTCTGATCCAGAGGGATCACTGGATCCACTCTCCTCCCCAGTCACTGGCCTTCCTGTGTACTGAGGAAGAGTAATCTTTCCAGGGTCATTCTTGCAGGATCTGGCCATGGCCATGTCACACTGGGTTCTGGTTCACATGTAACATTGTTTTCCATGGGAAATCAGGTTTACACAAATATCAAACAGTGATATGAAAGACAGCTGCAGCCTGAAGAATGAACATAGCAGCAGAAAATGATGTTGAAAATGGTGGTCGTGGTAGAGGGTCAGAGGGACACACTACAGGCAGAGGTGGTGGGGTGGGAGAGGAAGGGGGCAAAGGGCCAGTTTGTCAGCTCCACCATATGGAGTATGTCCAGAATACCAACTCAGATTACTTGGTGATACTTTTTTTGGATGTTGTGCTGAGGAAGACTCTGAAACTGCACTCTGGTTCTATGCTAAGGAGTGATGGTGGTCAATTGCCAATGCCTGTGGTTGGTGTAGCAAGAGGGATTTTCCTCCCCTGAAATAAATAAGTGTATATCCCCTAAAGGTGGGTATAGAGAAAGTTAATAACCAGGGGTCTGTTCGGAGAAGGAGCAGCAGATCTGAATAAATCAACTTGCATTGTCACCCCTTGGTTCTAGAATAAGGGTCCACTCATGTTGTCATCAAGCCCAGAGTTCTCTGGATTTCAAGATTTACCTCAGCTTGGCTCAGAACAATTTTAACTCCAACTTCTCAACATAGCCCTCTTGCTGAGGTCAGGTATTTTACCTTGTTAGTCCTTGAAGCCAGCCCTGACTGCTTGCCTGAGTCCAAGGCCTATCCCTTCCCCTGTTTCTTGAAATTACTTGCTGTCAAAGGCAAGTTCAGTTGAGAACTGCTTCTTCCACAAGCTGTGAAGACAACTCCACCCCCAGGGATCTATTCTTCTTTTGTGCAGCCCATCCCCCACAGTCCACACAAGCCAGGTTAGCACTGAATCTTCCCTCATTGCTTCTTCTGTGTTAGGCCTAGGTTATAGACCAAGCTCCAGGCCAGAGACTGTTCTGCTTTACTAAGCCCTGAGGGAAGGACAACTTGTGGGAAGTGCTGGTTACCACCATTGAGATTCTATTCTCATTCAAATTTTGCATTGTAGGTGTGGCATACTCCTGGTTGCCGACCCAAAGTGCACTCCCCACTTCTGCCTCAGTCACAGAACCCAGGGTTATTTCAGTAGTGTTATAACCAGCTAATCAGTTAGAGTGTTATAACCAGTCTAAGCTACAGCTAAGGACTAACAATGAAAGGCAAACAAACACTGTTGGCCCAAGACTTCTAGGCAAGGTTAAGATGAGAACAGAGACAGGTGTTTTAAAAATATTTTCTTCTGGTTTGTAGCTTGTCTTTTTTGTTGTTGTTGTTTGTCTGTTTGTTTGTTTAAATTTTCTTAACAATATCTTCCAAAGAGTAAAAATTTTTAGTTTTGATGAAGTCCAGTTTGTCACTTTTTAATTTTATAATTCATGCTTTCTGTGTCACATCTAAGAAGTCTTTGCCTCACCCATTGTTACAAAGATTTTTTCCTATATTTTCTTCTGAAAAATTTCGAGTTTTAGCACTTTTGTGCCTATGAGCCATTTTGAGTTAATACTTATATAAGGTGTTAGGGAGAGGGTCAAGGTTAATGTTTTCTTTTTTTTTGCAAGGAGATGTTCCATTGTTCTCAGGACCATGTGTTGAAATAATCCAAGTTCTAAACTAACATTAGAGACCTCTATTGAGGGGCTTCAGGGGATCCTAGAACCACTTGAAATGGAATGCAACATTTTGTGTACACATATTATTTGGGAATAAGAGGGTAAAAGTGGACATGATCCACATGATTCACCAGATTCTGAAAAGGGCTCATGACCCCCAAAAGGTGAGAGTCACTGCTTTAATGTCACTCAGCTGTCATCTTTCTCACTAAACAAAAGCAGTCAAAAACAGAATGAAAGATGTCAAAGACTGTGAGCTGCTTTGGAGTTCCTGGGAAGAAAATGACATGATCTGTTGGAAGTAAGCCTGTACAAACATACACAAATTATTCTTAATAGTATTAAAGTCGAAGCTATAAAATTTTGTTAAATCTGATACTAGACATCTTTAACATAACACATAATTCAAAGCAACTGTGTGGTTGTTTCAAAGTTCATTCTTCTCTGGGCCACTGTGTTTTAAATGGATGAAACTTACTGAGCAAGAGTATTTAAAACCTAAGTTGAAAATGAAACTTTAATTAAAAGGATTTTGTGAATGTGTCCAAAATTAGTATTTTGAATTCAGAATTTTGTAATCCCCAAACATCAACTAGTTGTAATCATCAGAGATCATCCTTTGCCTCACTGGACTTGTCACAAGGTTTTGCCCACTGTGAGCTGCTTAATGTCTACTGCCCTGGTTTGGAGCCACAGCAGCCATTCCCCCCATGGGGGTGAGGAAATTAAATACCTTCCTGATGGGAGAGTGAGCTAGACTCCCAATGACCTTCCACTGGCTGTGGAGCCCCACATTTTCCAAGTTTTTGGTCAGGCTACTTATCAACTGACATTCCATGTCCCTGCTTCTTGAGGAGCACTCCACTGTGACTCATACTAAGTGCACAAAGCTCTCTTGATCCATAGAAGTTACAGAACCAGAGGGCTGGAAGGAATCTTGGACATTAGCTGGACATTAGCTGCTCTGTCCACTCCCTTTAATCTGCAGTGGATAAAATTGAAGCCCAGATAAATGAAGTCATTTGCCCAAGGTCATACAATTAGAGGTAAAACTGGCACTAGAAGCTGGGCATCCTGACTGCCAAACCAGCATTCTTTCCACTATACACAGAACAGAAAAATGGAAAAGCAAGGAGACCTAGGAGTCAGCCAGACCTGGGTTTGGATCCTGACTTTTTGCTTGTAACCTATATAACTTTGGGAAAGTTAGTTAACCTTTCTAATTTTCAGTGTCCTCATTTGAAAACAGAGATAAATATTCAGCAAATATTGATTAAACACTTCTTATGGTGTGGCACATGCTGGTTTTGGTCCTGGACACATAGTAGGGAATCATACAGGCCAAATCCCTTGGCTCAAGACATAAAGCTTACATCTTAGTGTGTGTGAAGAATAATAGAAGTGCCTCATTAAATGGGGTGGTATATATGAATGTCTTAGCATGCTTCTTGGAAGAGGCAGCATCTAATAAAGGGTAACTGAAATTACAATTATTATCACTATATATTCCAAATATATATAAATTCATAGTCATCCCAAACAAAGCAACTCCTGGGGTGGCAGGGCCTTGTCTTGTTTTCCTATCCAGTACCAGAATACCTAGGGTTTTCCAGACAGCCCCTGCTAATCTATTTGTTGACCAGAGTACTGCACTAACCTACCTTCAAACTCCCAAGTAGGATCCTCACTTCTAAATGTATGTGACAGCCTATTAGCCAGATGCTATCCTTTGTTTCTCAGCTGGGACCTCTTCTGAAAGATTGCATAAGCTGGTGACCCTCTGCCAGACCCTGTGCCCTGTAGCTGACAGTTCCCCAGTGGACCACTCAGCTCCTTCACACTCCTCTGGCTTCTGAGCTATGGTCACCAGGCCCTGCTTTGGCTCTGGCTCTGGCCTGCCATTTGGCCCCTTGATCTCTCATGTGGGAGTGTTTGCTCCCTCTTACCCAGCCATGATGTCTTCCCTGGCCTCCTCACAGTGCCCATGACACACTTTCTGCCAACACTCCAGCATAAGCCCTCAGGGCAGGAACTTCTGTCTCTGATTCAGTGTCATCTCATCCCCAGGCCCTCAGTACATTCTGAGTTAATGGGACTTCTGGTGGGGAGAAAAGCCCTTGGCTTTAGAAGCTTGTAAGCTCTACTCTATCCACCGTCCCCTCACATATGGGGCAGGGTGAGTCATGGCCTGGGTTCCTGGGTGTGGAGAAGCTGTTTAGAAAAGAAAGTGAGAATTAGAATGGTCCATGCACATATAGCAGAGGCTGTCAAAATCATATGTCTCTCCCTCCACTCTCAAATCTCAGTGGTATTATTGTGAGTTTTCCCTAGTATATTGGAGTCTACTACCCCAGTTCAACCCCCAGGCTCTCCAGAGGAGGTGAGGGTTGTAAATGAGGAATATAAGTTTAAGTGGGTGTGTTTCTGTATAACAGACCCATTTCCGAGTTGTCCAGGTCTTGTTAGTTTCTCCTTGGTGAATATAATTGAAAACTAGGTAATAACAATAGGTAACAGTTATGGAGTACTTGGAGATACTGTTCTAAATGGTTTAGATATATTAACTTATTTAAGTTTCAAAACAACGCTGTAATAGGCACTATTATAATTCACTTTATTATAGCTGAAGAAACTAAGATACCAAGAGTTTTAAGTTATTGGCTCAAGGGCACACAGCTGAGATACACCTCTGGCAATTTACTTCCTGAGCCATCATACAGTACTATCTATGATCCATTTAGTTTTCAGTAACTCACACAAGAGAGATGCCTTTTATACCAGGCAAGAGCAGTGACTTAACATGAGTGCACACACTATCCACATTTTGTTGTCAGAAACGGTTACTAGGGCAGCAGTGGAACAGGAGGAGCTGTGATATGTGCCAAGCTGAAGTTTTCTTCCTTGCTGCTTTCAGGCAAGAAGGGCAGTTACTTCTTTTTCTTTTAGGAAGTTAGGCTGCAGCATTTCATATCTCCATAGTGACAGCCTCTGGTCCCTTCCACTGTGAAGGTCTCTGTTCAAAAAACTTGTTTAAAAATCCCAGAAGATTTGTAAATTAAGGTGTTTTTGAATGCGAAGTGAGGATCAGAGCTGAGCATGTGTAGCTCAGCCTCTTCTCTGTCTTCTCCTTGTATCTGCCAAAGCACTCCTATTATGGTCTGCTTCTGGGGCATAGATTTTAGAGGGTAAGCACTGACCTTGCAAGTGAGGCATCCCTTGTCTAGAATTTCCATGACTGGGTGGTTAAGTCTGTTGAATTTCAGAGCTTGGTTTTAGGATGCTCATTGTTGTGCTACAACATCTAAGCCATGTTTTCTGACAGCTATTTCAGTAATGAAGTTGGTATTTTTATCTTCCTTTTTCAGTTGGTTACAAACATACACAGGAATAAGGGGAGCTATTTCCTTTTTTATCACTAGAGTTTGTCAAGCCAATAATGAGTCATGGTTAAAAAATACATAGGTACATATGCACATATATAAAGAGCTACAAATGAAGAATTACAAGCATTTCAAGGAAGGTGGCATGTGTTGGTTTTACTTTCCTCCCCTAGGCTGAATCTACTGTGCTTGGGAGCTGAACTATTAGAGAATGGAGGAAGTCTGAGTGTTCTAAAGTAAATGATCTATTGTCTGTGGAGCTGAGGTTTCCCTAATTTGTCTTTCCAGTTAGTCAAGAATGCAGAAGTAGGCCCAAAGCAGGGCAACTTGAAGATATCAGTGGTAGTGCCCAAACAATGCTGGGCTGGGGCCAAAAACAATTAAGAGTTTTGGTTGCCTGGGTTTGGTGATCTGAAACCTTGGCACATAGGAAATACTTCACTAGAAAGATGATATGTATGTACCACTTAGAAAACAATGTATTCACTATCACAGATTACATACAATAAATGTTTGGGCATTATATAGAACACCAGTTTATTTTCATTATATGATGCTAAGGACATAGAATTCTATTAAGTATGGATATACTATATATTCACTATTTTAAGGAGCTTACAGCTGAACTGAAAAGATAAATATGCACCTTTGATAAAAAGATTGACTATCATATATACTCAAAGAGCCAAAGAACTAAAGAGCTAAAACATGAACACTAAGGATATCAGAAAAATCATGCAAAAAAACACAATAAGAATATTAAAAAATAGGTATAAAGGGCTCCAGGAAGGCTTAGTCTGACTCTTGATTTCAACTCATGTCATGATCTCATGGTTTGTGAGTTCGAGCCCCACATTGAGCTCTGAGCTGGCTGTGCAGAGTCTGCTTAATATTCTCTCTCTCTCTCTCTCTCTCTCTCTCTCTCTCTCTCCCTCTCTGCCCCCTCCCTCACTCGCTCTTGCTTTCTCTCTAAAATAAATAAATAGACTTAAAAAAACAGATATAAAAATTATACAGAGGAACCAAACAAATTCTGTAGCTGTAAAGTACCATAGCTGGGAAAAAAAAAAAAAAAAGCAAAAAACACTAGAGGTAGCAACAGCCGATTTGAGCATACCGAGGAAACAATAAAGAAGATGGGATAATTAAAATTATTATCAGCAGAAAGAAAAAGGAATGAAGAAAAATGAACATAGCCTAAGGGATAGTGGACACCATTAAACAAACCAACATATGTGTCAAAGGGATTCCAGAAGGAGAAAAGTGAGAAGGGAGCAAAAGATAATTTGAAGAAGTAATGGCCAAAGACTTCTCAAATTTGATGTAATACATAAATCTACAAATCCAAGAAGTTTGACGAATTCAGTTAGGATAAACTCAGATGCACACTCAGACACATTATAATCAAATTGTTGAAATTATATGACAAAGAGACAATCTTAGAAGCAGCAAGAGATAAACAAATCATCATGTGCAAGGGATTCTCAATTAGATTATTGTCTAAATTCCCATCAGAAACTTTGGAGGCCAGAAGACAGCAGGATTATTTATTTAAAGTGCTGAAAGTAAAAAGTACTATCAATTAAGAATTCTGTATCTTGCAAAACTATACTTCAAAAATGCAGGACAAATTAAGACATTCCTAGATAAACAGAAGCCAAGAGAATTTATTATGGCTAGATTTGGCTGACCAAGAAATGCTAAAGAGAGTTCCTTAGGTTGAAATGAAAGGATGCTGGGTCACAATTTGAAGCTGTATAAAGAAATAAAATTTCCTGTAAAGTTAAATACATGGACAAGCGTAAAAGCCGATATTATTATAATTTTGGTTTGTAACCACTTCTGTTTTCTACAACATTTGAAAGACAACTGTATAGAAAGGAATTATAAATTTATGTTACTGAACAATTTTAAAGATGTAATTTGTGGCGTTAATAACATAAAGTGAGGAACAGAGCTGTATAGGATTAGAGATTTAGTAAGTGATTAAAGTTAAGCTGGTATCAGTTCAAATTAGATTGTTATAACTTTAGGGGTGCATGGGTGGATCAGTCAGTTGAGCATTGAACTCTTGATTTTGGCTCAGATCATGATCCCAGGGTCATGGGATCGAGTCCCATGAACATGGAGCCTGCTTGAGGTATTCTCTCTCTCTCTCTCTCTCTCTTTCTCTTTCTGCCTCTCTCACCTACTTGTGCTCTCTCTCTTAAAAAAAAGATTGTTGCAACTTTAAGATATTGTATATAATAGTAGTAATCACAAAGAAAATCTCTACAGAATATACACAAAAGGAAATGAGAATGAAATCAAAATGTGTCACCACAAAAAATCAACTAAACACAATAGAAAGCAATGATGAAGCAAATGAGAAACAGAAAACAAATGGCAAAATATCAGAAATAAGACCTCTCTTATCAGTAATTACTTTAAATATCAATGGATTAACCCCATCCTAATCAAAAGACATAGGTCAGCACAATTTTTTCACAATTATTTTATTACAAAACTAATATAATTATATGTTGTCTACAAGAAATACAGCTTAGATCTAAAGATACAAATAGCTTGAAAGTGAAAGAATGGAAAATAAAAGGATATTCTATGTAAAGAATCACCAACAAAGAGCTAGTGTGGCTATACCAATATCAGACAAAATAGACTTTAAATAAAAAACTATTAGAGGTGACAAATAAGGGCATTACATAGTAATAAAAGCATTAATTTATCAAGAGAATCTAACAATTATAAACACATATTCACCAAAGATCAGAGCCCCAAAATATATGAAGCAAACTATGACAAATTGAAGGAAGAAATAGATAGTTCTACAATAATAGTTAGAGACTCCAATACCTCACTTTTAATAATGGGTAGATCCAGCTATACAGGATATCAATAAAAAATAAAGTGTTTTAATAATGCTACAAACCAATTAGACCTTACAAACATAAACAGAACACATGACCCAATAATAGCAGAATATTCATTTTTCTCAAGTATACATGGAACATTCTCCAGGATAGATCATATGTTGGGTAGCAAAACAAGTCTTAATTAATTGAAAAACGTTAAATAATATGAAGTGTCTTTGATTGTTAGAATACAGATAAATAAAATAGGACTAGTGGGGAAGAGTTAAGATGGCAGAGAAGTAGGGGGACCCTAAGCTCACCTTGTCTCTAGAACACAGCTAGATAAGTATCAAATCATTCTGAACACCCAAGAAATCAATCTGAGGACTGAGAGAACAAAACCACAAGTCTACAAGTAGAAAAACAACTACCTTGTGAAAGGTAGGAACCATAGAGAGTTAATTTGGGGGAGATAAGAACTGACGGTGTTACGGAGGAGGGTAGGAAGGATCCCTGCTTATGGAGGCTACCATAGGTATTATAAGCAGTGGAGCCCCAAATTCAAAGTTTTAGAAGTCTGTCACCACCGGGGTCATGCCTGGCTTAGTGGTGTTCCTGTAGGGGAGGAAGACAGAGACCCAGGAGTAGACAGCATGGTCTGAGGATCCCCTGGATAGCATGGGGATAAATGGTTCCCCTGTTTGGAGTGCATTTGGGAGAAGGGACACAGCCTCACTGGGGACAGAACAGCTGAGGGCAGTGAGTTGGTGTTGGCTTTCTGCTGTGCTTTGCCATAAACTCTGAACTGCTGAACGGTTGTGTGACTGGTTTCTGGGGATGGGCTGGCAAACAGCAAAAGCATGGCAAGATCTTCCCCCAGAGGATCAGTGCAGGGCTGCATTGTGTGAGTCTTTAAAATCTGAAGTTTAGAAACCCAGCCTGAGATAAAACACAGGAGTACTGTGCCACCTGGCAGGCAGACAGCTTGGACACAGACAAGGTGAAAGCAGGTATCTGACTGAAGCCAGTGACAGTTTGCTCTTCTGTGAGGGTTTCCTGAAGAGTAGTGTGTGTGAGCTCTCCACTCTGGGATGAGAGAGTGGGGCAACGCCATTTTGCCTTTTGCCCATCAGCACTGACTAATCTCAGTGATCTAAACAGCACCACCAAGTGGATACCAGAATGGCTTACATCAACCCCCCCCCCTTTCCTACACCCTGCAGGTGCATCTTTACTAGCTCAAGTCAGCTTGAGAATCAGTCCAACATGTCCTTCTCCCAGAAGGCCAGCACAAACCCCTCACATGCACCAAGTCTACCGATCATAGAGTGCTGCAAAGCTTCAACTCTAGAGAAAGTAGGTTCTACCTTCCTTTTCATTTTTGTTTTTCAACTAACATTTTTTTAATTTTAAATTTTTAAAAATTTTTAATTATTTTAATTATTTATTTATTTATTTAATTTTTTAAAATGTTTATTCATTTTTGAGAGACAGAGAGAGACAGAGTATGAGCGGGGAAGGGGCAGAGAGAGAGGGAGACACAGAATCTGAAGCAGACTCCAGGCTCTGAGCTGTCAGCACAGAGCCCGATGCGGGCTCAAACTCATGAACTGCGAGATCATGACCTGAGCTGAAGTTGGACACTTAACTGACTGAGCCAGCCAGGTGCCCCTTATTCATTTATTTTTTAAATGTTTTTTAAAAAGTGTTTACTTATTTTGCGCAAGAGAGAGAGAAAGAGAGTGAGCAAGCCTGAACAGGGGAGAGACAAAGAGAGAGGGAGAGAGAAAATCCCAAGAAAGCTCTATGCTCTCAATACAGAACCTGATGTGGAGCTCCATCCCATGAGCTGTGAGATTATGACCTGAGCCAAAATCAAGTCTGATGCCTAACCAACTGAGACACCCAGCTGACCCTATTTTTATGTTTTTACTTTTATTTTTTGGATTTAGCGGCTTTTAACAACTAGACCAAAACCACCTAGGTTCTAGCTTTTTTTTTTTCTGAACAAAATAACAAGACAAGAATTCACCCCAAAAGAAAGGATAGAAAGTGGAAGCAGTGGCCAGTGATTTAATCAATACAGATATAAGTAAGATGGCTGAACTAGACTTTAAAACAAAAATTAATTTTAAAAAATTTTTATGTTTTTTTTTTGAAAGAGAGAGAGATAGAGTGTGAGCAGGGGAGGGGCACAGAGAGAGGGAGACACAGGATCTGAAGCAGGCTCCAGGCTCTGAACTGTCAGCACAGAGCCCAATGTGGGGCTCAAACTCAAGAACCATGAGAGCATAACCAGAGCAAAAGTTGGCACTCAACTGACTGAGCCACCCAGGTTCCCCTAAAAACAACAATTATAATTGTTATATATAGTGTATAATAATATACTAGCTGGGCCTGAAAACAGCATGGAAGACACTAGAAAATCCCTTGCTGCAGAGATAAAAGAACAAAAATTTAGTCAGGCCAAAATAAAAAAATGCTATAACTGAAATGCAAACCCAAACAGAAGCCATAAAAATGATGATGGATCAAACAGAGAAGCAGGTTAGTGATACAGAAGATGAAATTATGGAAAATAATGAAGCTGAAAAGAGGGAAAGAAAGGTATTGGATCATAAAGGTAGACTTGGGGAGCTCAGCAACTTCTTAAAATGTAATAACATTCATATCATAAGAGTCCCAGAAGATGAAAAGAGAGAAAAAGGGGCAGAAGGTTTATTTGAGCAAATTATAGCTGAAAGCTTCCCTAATCTGGGGAAAGACACAGATATAGAAATCCAAGAAGCACAGAGAACCCCCATTAAATTTAACCAAAGCCAGCTATCACCAAGACATATCGTATTGAAATTCACAAAATACATGGGCAAGGAAAGAATCCTGAAAGCAGAAAGGGGAAAAAAGCCCTTAACCTACAAGGGAAGACAGATCAGGTTTGAAGCAGATCTGTCCACAGAAATTTGGCAAGCAAGAAAGGGGTGGCAAGATATATTCAAAATGCTGAATGGGAAAGATATACAGCCAAGAATACTTTATCCAGAAGGCTGTCATTCAGGATAGAAGGGGAGATAGAGTTTCCCAGACAAGCAAACACTAAAGGTGTTTGTGACCACTAAACAAGCTCTGCAAAAAGTATTAAAGGGGACTCTGAGTGGGGCAAAAAGACCAAAATCCACAAAGACTAGAAAGGAACAGAAAACATCACCAGAAACACCAACTTTAGGTAATACAATGGCACTAAATTCATATCTTTTAATTGTCACTCTGAATGTAAATGGACTAATTTTTTCAACCAAAAGTCATAGGGTATAAGAATGGATAAAAAAACAAGACCCATCTATATGCTGCCTACAGGAGACTTCTTTGAGACCTAAAGACACCTGCAGGTTGAAAGTGAGGGGATGGAGAACCATCTATCATGCTGATGGATGTCAAAAGAAAGCTGGAGTAGCCACACTTATATCAGACAAGCTATGTTTTAAAAAAATAACAAGAGATGAATAACAGCATTATATCATAATTAAAGAGTCTATCCATTAAGAAGACCTAACAATTGTAAATATTTATACCCCAAATATAGAAATCAATTAATATAAATATAAAGGAACACATTGACAATAATGCACTAATAGTAGGGAACTTTAACACCCCACTTACAGTAATGGAAAGTTCATCTAAGAAAAAATCAATGAAAACACAATGGATTTGAATGACACACTGTGCCAGATGGACTTAACAGATATATTTAGGGCCTTTTATCCCAAAGCAGCAGAATACACATTCTTCTTGAGTGCACATGGAACATTCTCTGGAATAGATCACATACTGAGTCACATATTAGCCCCCAACAAATACAAAGAGATCAAGATCATCCATACATATTTTCAGACCACAATGCTATGAAACTTGAAGTCAACCACAAGAAAAAATTTGGAAAGACCACAAATACATGGAAGTTAAAGAACATCCTGGTAATGAATGGGTTACCCAGAAAAAGAAAGAAGAAATAAAAAAAGTACATGGAGGCCAATGAAAATAAAAACACAACAGTCCAAAACCTTTGTGAGGCAGCAAAGGCAGTCCTAAGATGGAAGTACATTGCAATACAGGCCTATATCAAGAAGCAAAAAAATCTTAAGTGTACAACCTAACCTTACACCTAAAGGAGCTAGGAAAGGAACAGCAAATAAAGCCTAAAGCCAGAAAGTAAGAGAGATAATAAAGATTAGAGCAGAAATAATTGATATAGAAAAAGCCAGTAGAATAGATCAATGAAAGTAAATTTGGTTCTTTAAAAGAATTAATAAAATTGATAACCCCCTAGCCAGACCTATCAAAAAGAAAAGAGAAAGGACCCAAATAAATAGAATCACAAAAGAAAGAGGAAAGATCACAACTAACACCACAGAAATATAAACAATCATAAAAGAATATTATGAAAAATTATATGCCAACAAGCTGGGCAGTCTGGAAGAAATGGACAAATTACTAGAAACTCACAAACTGCCAAAAGTGAAACAGAACCATAACCAGCAAAGAAATTGAATCAGTAATCAAAAATTTCCCAACAAATAAGAGTCCTGAGCCAGATGGCTTCCGAGGGGAATTCTACCAGACATTTAAAGAAGAGTTAATACCTATTCTTCTCAGACTTTTCCAAAAAATAGAAATGGAAGGAAAAATTCCAAACTCTTTCTACAAGGCTAGCATTACCTTGATTCCAAAACCAGACTAAGACCTCACTGAAAAGGAGAATTACAGGCCAATATCCCTGAAGAACATGAATGCAAAAATACTCAAACTAGATGCTAGCAAATTGAATCCAAGAGTAAATCAAAAGTATTATTCACCATGATCAAGTGAGATTTATTTCTAGGCTTCAGGGATAGTTCAATATTTGCAAATCAATCAACATGATACACCACAGTAATAAAAGAAAAGATAAGGACCATATGATCCTCTTAATAGATGCAGAAAAAGCATTCGACAAAATATAGCATCCATTCTTGATAAAAATCCTCAATGAATTAGGAATAGATTGAACATACTTCAACATCATAAAGGTCATATAGGAAAGACCCACAACTAATATCATCCTCAGTGGGGAAAAACTGAGAGGTTTTCCTCTGTGGTCAGGAACAAGACAGGGATGTCCATTCTCACCATTGCTATTTAACATAGTACTGGAAGTGTTAGCCACAGCAATCAGACAACAAAAAGAAATAAAAGGCATTCAAATAGGCAAGGAAGAAGTCAAACTTTTACCATTTGTGGATAACATGATACTCCATGTAAAAAACTTGAAAAACTTCACCAAAAAATTGCTAGAACCAATACATGAATTCAGCAAAGTCACAGGATATAAAATCAATGTACAGAAATGTGTTGCATTTCTATAAATCAATAATGGAGCAGAATAAATAGAAATCAAGGAATTGACCCCATTTACAATTGCACCAAAAGCCATAAGATACTGAGGTAGGATAAACCTAACCAAGGAGGTAAAAGATCTGTACTCTGAAAACTATAGAACACTTATGAAGGAAATGGAAGAGGACATGAAAAAATGGAAAAACATTTTATGCTCATGTATTGGAAAACTAACATTGTTAAAAGGTCTGTACTACCCAAGCAATCTACATATTTAATACACTCTCTATCATAATATGACCAGTATTTTTCACAGAGGTAGAAAAAATAATCCTAAAATTTGTATGAACCCATAAAAGACTTTGAATAGTCAAAGCAATCCTGAAAAAGCAAAGCAAAGCTGTAGGCAGCATGATTCTAGACTTCAAACCATATTACAAAGCTGTAGTAATCAAGACAGTATGGTACTGGCACAAAAACAGATACATAGATCAATGGAACAGAATACAAAACCCAAAAATGGATCCACAACTATATGGCCAACTAATCTTCAACAAAGCAGGAAAGGATATTCAACGGAAAAATGACAGTGTCTTCAACAAATGGTGTTGGGAAAACTGACAACAACATGCAGAAGAATGAAACTGGACCACTGTCTTACATTATACACAAAAATAAATTCAAAATGGATCAAAGACCTAAATGTGAGATAGGAAATCATCAAAATCGTAGAGGAGAACACAGGCAGCAACCTGTTTGACCTCAGCTGGAGCAACTTCTTACTAGATGTGTCTGTGGAGTCAAGGGAAACAAAAGCAAAAATGAACTATTGGGTTAAAAACTTGCACAGTGGAGGAAACAATCAACAAAACTAAAAGGCAACCAATGGAATGGGAGAAAATATTTGCAAATGACATATCAGATAAAGGATTAGTATCCAAAATCTATAAAGAACTTATAAAATTCAACTCCTCCCAAATAAATAATCCAGTTAAGAAATGGGCAGAAGACATGAAGAGACATGGTTAACAATACATGAAAGTATCCTCAAATCAGTCATCATCAAAGATGTACAAATCAAAGCTGCAATGAGATACCATCTCACACCTGTCAGAATGGCTAAAATTAACAACACAAGAACAACAAGTGTTGATGAGGATATGGAGAAAGGGAACTTTCTTGCACTGTTGGGAATGAAAACTGTTTTCCAGAGTGGCTGCACCACTCTGGAAACCAGTATGTAGGTTACTCAAAAAACTAAAACTAAAATCATCTTATAATCCAGCAATTGCAGTACTAGGTATTTACCCAAAGGATACAAAAGTACAGATTGGAAGAGGTACATGCACACTGATGTTTATAGCAGCATTATCAACAATAACCAAATTATGGAGAGAGCCCAAATATCCATTGACTGATGGATGGATAAGGAAGATGTGGAATATATATATATATATATATATATATATATATATATATATATACTGGAATATTACTGAGTCATTGAAAAGAATGAAATCTTGCCATTTGCAATGACATGAATGGAGCTCGACTGTATTATGCTAAGTGAAATAAGTCAGTTAGAGAAAGACGAATACTGTATGATTTCATTCATATGTGGAGTTTAAGAAACAAAACAGATGAATATAGGGAAGGAGAAAAAAGGAAGAAAAAGTGAATCAAATCATAAGAGACTCAATGATAGAGAATAAACTGACAGCTGATGGAGGGAAGGGGATGGGCTAGATGGGTGATGGGTATTAAGGTGGGCACTTGTTATGATGACAACTGGATGTTGTATGTAAGTGATGAATAACTGAATTCTACTCCTGAAATAATATTGCACTGTTTGTTAACTAACTAGAACTTAAATGAAAGTTTAAAAATAAAAATAAAATAAAATAGGACTAGTAAAACAATAAAGAAATTTAATGAAACTAAAGATCAACAATATTGACAAACCTTTAGTTAGATTGACTAAGGAAAAAAGAGAAAAGACTAAAATAAGAAATCAATCTTGGGATATTACTACTAATTTTATATAAATAAAAAAGATTATGAGAGAATACTATGAACATGTACATCAACAAATTAAATAATGTAGATGAAATGGACAAATTTCTAGAGACACACAATCTATTAAAATTGATTCACGAAGAAATATAAAATATGACTACTAAAAAGGCTGCTACCAAGGAGATTGAATTAGTAATCTAAAACCCGGAACAAAGAAAATCCCAGGACCAGATGGCTGCACTGGTCAATTCCACCAAACATTTATTTATTTTCTAGTTATTATTATTATTATTATTATTATTATTTGAATTACTGTTTATTTTTGAGAGAGAGAGAGAGAGAGAGGGGTAGGCGGGGCAGAGAGAGAGGGAGACACAGAATCTGAAGCAGGCTACAGGCTCTGAGCTATCAGCACAGAGCCTGACACAGGGCATGAACTCACAAACCACGAGATCATGACCTGGGCTGAAGTCGGATGCTTACCCACCTGAGCCACCCAGGTGCCCCAATTTCACCAAACATTTAAAGAAGAATGACCACCAATCCTCCTCAAGCTCTCCCAAAAAACTGAAGAGAGAACACTTCCTAACTCATTCTATGAGGCCAGCATTACTCTGATATCAAAGCCAGACAAAGACAAAACAATAAAAGAAAACTATAGACCAAAACCTCTCATAAATATTACTGTAAAAATCCTCAACAAAATATTAGAAACCAAATTCAAAAGCAACACTCTAAAAGGATTATATAAAGTGGTGGGGTAAGTTTTATTCCTGGAATGTGAGGCTGTTTCAACATATGAGAATTAATCAATGTAATATGTCACATTAATAGAATGAAGAAAAACATAATCACCTCAATTGATGTAGAAAGAGCACTTGATAATATTCAATACCCTTTCATGATAAAAAAAATATTCAGGGGCGACTAGGTGGCTCAGTTGGTTGAGTGTCTTACTCTTGATTTCGGCTCAGGTCATGACCCCAGGGTCATGGGATCGAGCCCAGAGTGGAGTCTGCTTAAGATTTTCTCTCTCTTCTTCTTCTCTCTCCTCTAAATTAAATAAACTAAAAATTAAATAAACTAAAAGTATAAGAAAACTTCCTTGAAATGAAAAAGGCCATATATGAGAAACCAATAGCTAACATAGGACAAAATATATTATTTCACTTATATGAGTATCTAGAGTGGGCAAATTCATAGAGACAAAGTGGAATAGTAGTAGTTTTTGTCTGGGATAATGAACTTCAGGAAATGGATAGTAGTGATGTTGGGAATGTACTTAATGCCACTAAATTGTACATTTGGAAATGGTTTAAATGGCAAATTTTAGGTTATGTTTATTTTGCCACACACACACAAAAACTCAAAAAAGATTTACTACCGCTTAAAAGAGAGTTATAATGTTATATTATGTGTAGACACATTTAAATTTGTATTTTCCAAGAAACGATGCATTTACTTGGGACTCCTTTATGATCAATGACATCCAAGGTCTCTGCAAGATGGCCAGCTGTGCTTATATGAGAGAGTTCTGTTATCCCTACCACCTCTCACTTGTCATATATGAGAGTGTGAAATGTTAATATTCACTTAACTATTTAATATTGGGATGTAATTAACAAACAACATTATAGTTTCAGGTGTACAACATAATGATTTGCTATTTGTAGATATTGTGCAATGACCACTATGATAAGTCTAGTTAACATTCATCACCATACATAGCTATAATTTTTTCCTTGTGATGAGAACTTTTTAAAATCTTTTTTAAAATATAATTTATTGACAAATTGGTTTTCGTTCAACACCCAGTGCTCATCCCAACCAGTGCCCTCCTCAATGCCAAACTTCTAATATCTACTCTCTTAGCAACTTTTAAATACATAATACAGTACTATTAACTATAGTCACTTTAAAACATGTGTATATTTAGGTTTTGAAAATTGGATGTGGACAAAGAGTGCAGATATTTATTGTGATAGTGAGCCCTTTATTTTTCTCTTTGAAAAACTACTTAAATTGATGATGTGTTTTATAATTAATGGTATGCTTAAGTAGATTAAATACAGTAGTGACCCTAAGATTCAAATGGTATGTTGAAGATCATAAAGGACTAATCTGTCAGGAGGGAATTAAGGAAGGAAGACTTTTGGGTGCTGACTTCTGGGGCTGGCTAGAAAGTGGCAACATGAATTAGAAGAAAGGAAGTAGGTTTACATTTTAGGTAAAGAGAATAGACTAAGTATAACGTGTCAATAAATAAATGTGCCAGTCACTCTTCCAAGATCTTTATGTGTGTTCATCCCCAAGCCTCATGACAAGCCTATTATTATTTTACAGATGAAGAAATCCAGACACAGTAAAAAACAATCTCTGCAAGGTCACACAGCTAGTTAGTTGCAGAGCTGTGATTCGAACCCATGTAGTCTGGAGAGCCCACCCTCTAACCACTACTAGTTTTGCCTGTTCCTGCTCCTTATAGAAGAGCCCTTAAAAAAAAAAAAGAAAGAAAGAGAAAAAGGAAATAAGTGTTTACTAAACACATAAAACTACCAGCAAATTTATGAATTTATGATGGCTAAGTATGATTACATGGTTGAACATTAGCCAAAGAGTACACGAGATAGGAACTTCCTGTTACCATGAGTAAGCTAATTCTTATGGGTATATTTCAATCACTGTGTGGCAGAAACACTAGTAGACTTCAGATCTGTAACAGGTGAAGGTGCCTTTCTGTTTGGGAAAGGGTCTCCCCAGATTGAGCGAATCACAGTGTGTTTTGGGTGTGTGGCTATGAGGATGTCTTGGATAGACAATGGTTATTAGGTAGCCACAGGTAAATTACTAGGTGCTTGCTTTTATGGCTTCTATTTTTAAATAAGAAAATTGAGGCTAGAAAAACAGAGTAATTATCCCACAGCTGGGATCCCAGTGCAGGTCTGTGACCCTCTGTGCTCTGAAGAGTTAGGGAAGTGGGCACCCTTAGCCAGACACATTTCTGGAGCTTTTCTTTAGCAAGCTTGGCAAATTTTATGTTATGCTTTAGTAAGGGAGGTATTCTCTTGTTCTTTTATGTGTTGATTAATGCTTTAGAGCCATTCCAAAGGGAGGCCTCCCGGAATATAGCACTTCCTGTGTTACCCACAAGCTTGATATGTGTATCTTTTATGTCTTCATATAATTGGCTGATAAAAACGTTGAATATGAGATGTCCAGAACTGGGAGGCGTTTCAAAATAATATCAAAAGACTCGAGTTACGGGCCAAAATCAATAAGATGAAATTCAACTGGGTAAAATGTCAAGTCCTGACTTGAGGTTAAAAAATTATATATAAATACAAGGTGGTAAAGAGCTGGTTTGAAAATGGTTTGCAATTTGGTTGGCTGCACTTAAAATAAGGCGACATTGTAAATAATGAATAAAATAGAGGGTGGATTCCTAGGTTGAATTAAAAGCAGGATTAGTGTCCAGAACTGGGGAAATGGTACACTATTGTCCAATGATACTGGCCATACCCCGCCTAAAACATCATATCAATTCTACCTGAAAATGGACGTTGACGACCAGGGGACTACCATTAAAGGGAGTGGGATGGTAATGTTGAGAAAACCATGACAAATATGAAATAATTCAGGAAACTTGAAGGAGAGAAGGACCTGGATCAGAAAAGTCTTTGAGAATAGCTAAGGTACACATTCCCACTGGGGGCTCACTAAAACTCAGAATAGCATGCGCTATTCATTGTCTTCCTTTAGCACTCAGTTGAGGTTTGAATATTTACTGCCCTGACTGAATTCTCTCATATAGTCATGAAAAGCTCTAGCATGTTTCAGGAACTACATGATCCTTTTGCACTGGCTTAATGCCATGCTCAGTGTCTCCTATTCACAGAAAGTTGTACAGAGCTCTTGATGTATGAACCCCACCCTTCCAAATCTTTCCCCTCAGCATAATGCCTGGAAGATATTGGTGGTTATAATATGCATGACCAGTTGCAATACAGATAAATCTTACACACTGAGGACTGTGTGATGGTGCGTCAGTGCAGGGCACAGAGATGAGGCACTCCTTGCTTGCCATAGGCTAGCCCATGTATTGTGTCCTTGTCCCTTGCCCTCCTGACTCCTTTGGGACTTCATTCTCAATCATTGCTCTTTTTTCTTTTATTTTCAACACTCTCCACTCCTCAGCTTTGACTTGAGACCCCCCCCAACCCCCGCCACTTCATTCTGTCCTCTCCCAGTCCAGCTCCTGACAAATTTCTCCTCCCCTTTCATTAACTTTTTGGAAAAGTGGTCTGCATACAAAGACTCACACTGAACAAGCCTTTTGTCCTTTAAACCCCGGCAGCCTGGCTTCTATGTATATTCTTGCTGGAATTGCTCTCTTTCTGGCAACTACTCACCTTCCCAAATGCAACTCTGAAGGACTTCTGGCACTAATTTTACCAGAACTCCACTGCATGTGCTCATCAGCATTAGTCTTTCTTTTACAAAATCCCTATTCCCTTGACTTTTGCTCCGTATATCTGATCATGCCTTCTCTTTTCCCCACAGAGTTCCTTTTCTTCTGCCTCCCCCTTGACTATTGGTGCTTTATAGGTTCTCATGCTTGATAAGCTTCCCTTCTTACCCTAACACTCTTTGGGCATGATTTTAACCACCAGCAAAGTTTTAATCATCACTTATGTGTAGAAGACTCTAAAGTCTAAAATTCCAGCCCAGACTTTTCTTCTAAGCTTCAAATTCAACATGTCTGAAAGAGGATCTCCACTTCCTCTTCTAAAATATACCTGGAATCCTCATTTGTTGGCACAGCCATATAGTCACCCAGACAGAATTCTGATGTTATCTTTCATGCTTTTTCTCTCTGATTCAGTTATCAATCCTTCCTGTTTTTCTTTTCTCAATAGTTTTTCAACATTCCTTTCTAGTTTATCCCTAGAGCCACAGCTTTATTTTAGATCCTCATCTCTTCTGCCCAGATGAGAGAAACAGCCTCAACACTGACCCTGCCTTTCCAGTCCTCTCCCTCTCCTGTTTACTCTCCACAGAGCCATCAGAGTGATCTCTTTAGACCTAAACCTAGCACATGAACCCCATTTTCATGATTTCTCCTTCGACTACAGGCTCCATATTGGTGTACGAGCCTCTCCATTACCTTCCTCTCTATCCCACCTCCCACCTCTCCTGGCCTTATTCCTTTCCCTCAGCAACAAGGAATGGCAAAGTGTGTTGTGTCCTCTTTCTGCCCCTGGGTCCCCCAACCTTTGTCTTCTCTATTTCAGTTGTGAGAATTCCCTTGTTTCTCCTCTACAATCCTTTTCCTGCTAGATACTATTAAGAAAATTCCTGCCCCTTGCCCCACCCTTGCTTGCTTGTGTCCAGTGAAGCATATATGTCTCAGGGTTCAAGGAATATCAAATGTCACTCAACACACTGATTTTGCAAACTTATTTTTCTATAATATTAATTACTTGTTAAATGGCTCAAGTACTCACACAAATTGGAAGACTTGCAAGAAAATGCTTCCAATCCCACTACTCCTAGAACTTCCATTATCAAAATATTAATAGTGGAAATACTATTCCAGTCTTCCTTCTAGGTATGTATATACATATATACATATATACAAGTTTGTATATAATAATGGTATCATGCATCATTCTTTCAAAATATATTGAGCATTTTCATATGTGCCAGGCACAGTCTCTACTCTCATTCAGCTGCTGTCTAATTGGACAGTCAGACATTAACTAAAGAGTCAAACAAATAAATGCTAGATACAGATTTACTTATATAGCTGACGCTATGAAGGAGAGGCACATGGAGCTGTGAGTACATAAGACAAAGAAAACAGACTTGCTCAGGGAATTAAGATGAATGAGTTAAGAGCCAAAAGAAACTAGGAGTTAACTAGCCCAGAAATTTTGTATACTGTTGAGTATGGTCTGCTTCGATTTTTTTTTTATCCTTTTGTTTTTGCACTTATGAATAAACTGCAGACACTTTCCTGGTTAAAATTCACATATGACAGACATATTCTAGGCATAGTGTTCAATCATATGGATATACTGCAGTTTAATAAATCTCCCAACATTAGATATTTAAGTTTCCTACTTTTTATTATGAGTTATGCTACAATGAGTATTTTTGCACATATATCTTTGTGTATGTCCCGGATAATTTCCTGAGGATATATTTTCTACAAGTGGAGCCCCACGTCAAAGGATGTACACCTTGAAGTTTTTGCAATTGACTGCCAAATTGCTTTCTGGAAAGGCTCACTGATCTACTTTTCGTTCCACCAGCAGTGTGTGGGGGAATGCCTGATCCACCATGCTCATTTGATCTTGGGCTTCTCTTTAGTTTTAAATCTTTGTAGATTTTAACATTTAAAAAAGTGGCATCTCACTGAAGTTTTAGTTTTAATGTCTTTACTTGTCATTGTGGCCGAAGTTTTAAATACATTTTTGTTCATACAATTTTTTCTGCCAGTTGTTTATTTGTGTCACTCTGCCATTTTCTGATTGTCTCAGTGTTTGTTTCTCATTACCTTATTGACAGCAGAACCTTTTTTTGGCCAATACATTATGTAAAACATGGTAGGTACTATAAGAGGATGTTTTTAAGTGACTGGCTTCTATGGCTTCACTGGTTGCCTGCCCAGAAGGAGGATGGAAGCAGTCAAGCTTGTTCCAGTCTTATTATCTTGGGTGCCCACCAGGATTAGGGAATCAAGATCTTCCTTCTGCATCATATGCTTTGGTCTCCTGGGCAATTTCATTCCTATTTCTACACAGCTCCATGTACCTACTCTTAAAGGTACTTTAAATGTAAAGAAGAATCGAGCTCATTGGTATAAAATGTCTCTTCAATATTATCTTCTCCTTTAAACTTCCAACTCCCAAAGGGTCATAATGAAGCCTCCAACTCCAGAGCTGCTGACTCTCCCCAAGGAGAAGGGCATTGGGCAAACACTGGATAGCTAGCAAGGACCTAAATTAAGGACACTGACATCTCTAGGGTCAGGAGTAATCAGTCTTCAATGTACAAAAGGAAGAATGAGGATGGTTGGAAGGGTATAAAAACATATATAATATATAACCTGTCCTTATTGCCCTTTAATTATTAAAGTTATAAAAACACAAATTTTTATAATGCAAATTGGATATGACATAATGGATTAATAAACATAATTTACTTTGCACAAGCTACTTTGCTTATAACTTCATTCGTAGTTCATTCATTCATTCATTCTTCATTGAACAAATATCTTTTAAGTTTCTGACAGGAGTCAGATACTGTAGTAGGTGTGGGGAACTCAAAGGAGGACATTGTCCTGCCATTATCCCTGCTCTCACGGACATTAGAGAATCAGGAATATCAGTACATCAGGATCAGAACTGATTCTGCTCTGGAAGGACATACGCTGTTGTGTGTTAACATGCTGAGCTTGCTTGAGAGATTTTCTTTATCATAACAGTGGGAGATGAGGGGTTAGAAGGGTTTGTAAGAAAGACTGTATTAATTACAGTGTTAGTAGTGGTGATAGGAAACATAGGGAAAGATCTTTTGTGTAAAAGGTAAGTGTAGCCAGATACTAGATGTGCTCAGTGATGTTTGAGTTTTAAAACTATCCATGTAAGCCTATAAAGAAACTTTATAGTCAAAAATAACTTCATGAAACAAATAAAACATTCTATTTTGTTATCCTGAGTCTAAAGTTCTCTAGCTTTAATATTCTTTCTCATTGAATGGTTGTTACTATAATGCATTATTTTAGAATGCAGGTTTTCCTGGAATGCTACTATTGAATGGTGGACAGACTGCATTTGAGCTCTTTCTCTTGTTCTGCATGACTAAATGTCAAGGAAAACCAGTGATCAGAAGCTGCAGAGAAGTATATTTTGGTTGAACATAAGGAAGAAGAATTTTGTTAAGGAAAAAAAAAAACGCAGAAAAGATTACCATTTTTTTTCCAGAAGAGTAATGAGTTGTCTCTATAATAATAATGATAAAGATGATGATAATAGCAATAGCAGTGACCTTTTTTTTTAATTTTGTTTTTTTATGTTTATTCATTTTTGAAAGACACAGAAAGACAGAGCACAAGCAGGGGTGGGGCGGAGAGAGAGGGGGAACACAGAATCCGAAGCAGGCTCCAGGCTCCAAGCTGTCAGCCCAGAGCCCGACACGGGGCTCGAACTCACGAACTGCGAGAGCATGACCTGAGCTGAAGTCGGACGCTCAGCCGACTGAGCCACCCAGGCGCCCCAGCAGTGATATTTCTTGTACACATACAATGTTCCCATGTGTTAGGCTAAAAGTTGCACAAATATTACTTCATTTAATCTCAAAAATACCTAAGATAATACATAAGCCATATATATATATATATATATATATATATGATGAAAATGAGGACAAACTAGGCTAAACTACTAGCCCCAAGTCGCACTTAGAAAGTAGCAACACCAGGCATTGAACACCTGCTTTGGAGGACCAGCTCCCATGCCTCTGTTCTCAATTATTAGGCTCTTCTGTCAGGTTTTCATCACTGGAGGTGTTCAAGCATAAATTGGATTAGTGCTTGAATGAAACAATAAGTGGAGGATTCAGATCTCAGATGAGAATGGGGGTCACTGGGCTGGTTAACAGCTAAGCTACTATTTCTAAACATTTTTGGTAATGGATTATGTTGAGAATCTGACAACAATATGTGGACTTTCTCCCTTGAAACATCCATGTGTGCACACAGATGCAAACCATCACAATGCAACATTTTGGGGAGTGAGGGTGCTCAGGTATCCCTCGACACCATCTGCAAGCCCTAGGTTGAAAACCCTTGCTCAAAAGACACTTCTGCTCTTGTACATGCTTTTGGAGGTGAATTTCCCTCCAAGTTCTGACTATTATAAATGTTGAGATGGTGCCACCACCATATGGCACTAGTGGAAAAAACAAAACCAAACACTGAAATAAGAAGAAAGAGAAGTTCTCTTTACACATTTCTCAAAGCAGGCTTTATATGCCATTGGAAATCTCTCCCTTGGCTGTTGCAATTTCAGGTGCATTCAGAATGACTCAGAAATAGAGACACAAACCATATGTAAAGCTTCCACTCATATTATTATTTATGGGGCACTAGAGCCTGTCCCTCCCCAGCAAGCCCCATTGCCAATAAAGAAGTGAAGGGAGATTGGGGAGGAGGGGCAAGAGCTTGGAGGGAAAAGTGTCTGTGGAAGGAAATATTTTTATATGTTGTTGATTTCTGGTTCCTGCCTTGCCCGATAGCGCATGTGTTTCCAATCTGGAATGAACCCGTGAGCTCAGTATCTAGAGAGAGGCCATCAGGCATAGGGCCCCTCCTTTGCTGCTCCACATCCCACTCCCTGCCTGCACTCCAGCGGATGAGAGCTCTGGTACCGGGGATCTGGAAAACATTCCTCAGCTGGCCTGGGCTCCTTTAGTCTGGCACCCATCTCAAAAACATATATGTGTGTCTGTGAGCACGTGTGCATTGTATGGGCTTTCATTCTCATTTAAACCTTCTCATTTGGACATTTGGATTGCAGAAGTTTCCGGGGGATTATGGATGCATGTTAGGGCCTTCTGGGTCCCCTGAGGAAGGTTACAGTGTTTTTCCTTTTCTCCGACCAGCCCTTCTATTTTAATGCATTGTTACATGCTTAATTGCTTTGGCACCAGTCCTCAGAGCAGGGCTCTCTGCACAGGTGCCTGATGATTTCTGTGGGAGGCTCTGCAGGGAGGCAGGATTGCAGAGCAGTGGACAGAATGCCAAAGGATGTGCAGAAAATATGTTTCTGCTTCTCCAGACTTCATGTCTGCTCTACTTTGACTTGGGCCCTCTGTCTCTCATCCGGCCATTGGAAATAGGCTCCCAACTCTTTTCTCTGCCTCTATCTTGTTCCCATTCAATCTACCCACTATGTTTCTGCTGGAACAACCTTTGTCAACCACAAAAATGTTATTATTTGGCTTAAAAGCCCCCAATAGCTCCTTGATAACTTGTTATAAACAATAATCTCAATAGCTTTTACTAGTCATGAAGCTCATAATCTGTGCCAGGCACTTTGCAAAGTGTTTTTCATGCAACACTTCTGATAAGATTAGTCTTGAATAAGATTGGATAAGATTATCCAAACAACCTTACCAGGCAAGGTTTACTGTTCTCCGCCACTTAACTGAAGAGAAAGCTGGCATTGAGAGTATGTAACCAAGGTCACATAACTGGTAAGCACTGACATTGCATAAAGTTGTGCAGTTTATATCCTGCACAAGGGCACCAAGCAGTAGACAAGCCCTAAATCTAGCCAGACCTTTGCTTGCCAAACCATTTGTATACACAAGAGGCCTCCTCTTCTGATTTACTCTATATTTAGGGAGCAGTACTCATTCTTCAGGTCTTAACTGGCCACCACCAATGACTGCTGCTTTCTACACTGGTCCATTTGGTGCTGGTGCTTGTAGAACCCAGAGATAATAAAATACGGCTACACACCTCAGAAATTTACAGTCCTATGGAGAGACAGATGACACAGAGGATCTTCCCGTCCACTGGAGGAGATGGATGGCCATGGAAAAATTCTATTTCAATGGGCTAAATTTAAAGTAACGCAATGCACAGCACTTTCTGGGAACACAGAGGAATGTCATCTTAACCACTTTGGATGGATAGCAGAATACCAGGAAGAGGCCCAGGAAGACTTCCTGCAGGAAAAGGATGCCTGAGAAATGCGTTTTTTTTCCAGTTTATTTATTTATTTTGAGAGAGAGAGAGAGAGAAAGAGAGAAAGAAAGAGGGGCAGAGACAGAATTCCAAGCAGGCTCTGTGCTGTCAGCACAGAGCTGGACATGGGGCTCAAACTTACTAACTGTGAGACCATAATCTGAGCCCACATCAAGAGTGGGATGCTTAACCGACTGAGCCACCCAGGTACCCCTGCCTGAGAAGTCTTAATAAGAAGTCCAGATGAAAGTGGCAGTAGGAGAGAAGAAGCAATCTAGACTTTAGGAACAACACAGAGGTGTGAATAACAGTGGGTGTCTGTGGTCTTGCTTTGGAAAACTCCTTTGTGAGTGAATTTCAGTGGACAAAGAAAATCTTAAGGAGAAATTTGGCTGGAAACTTTGGTCAGAGTAAACCTATAAAAGTTCTTTACAAAAATTTTTCACATTCACTAAATTAAGGACAGTCTGCTGACAGGCAATGACCTTCAATATGGCTGAAATTATCCCCAGTAGCCACTGAGCTGTAAAGTGTGAGAATCTCCCTCCACTGTGGGTTTAATGGGATATTGTGAATAGATTTTGCTGAGTAGAAGATGATGGGCATAGTCAGAGGCCTTTGTCTGTGTTTGCTCCTCCACTCTAATGTCCTACCTTTCTGATTTTATGACATATACTTTCCCCTGTCCAGGTAGAAAAAGCTTTGAGTCACCTGTGTTGAGTGGCACATCCTTTCTGGGCAGGTATTTCTTAAACATGCTCCTAAGTATGTGGGACTTTATTGTCTTTGCTGTGGTCACTATTTGGTAGATGTCAAGGCCCACTTGGTCCATCACACCCATCTCTGCTCCCTTTTCACATGAAGCTCTACTGACTAATGAATTCTAAGGTTCCTCTACTTCTTTATCCCTAAGGTTTCATGGCATGAAAATCTATTCTCTATGACATTTATTTTCTCTCTTGTTCTTGCTCCATTATTATTATTATTGCATCCAAGTAATACATCAATATAACAGAGGCAAGTAGTGTGATAGGGCTGATAACAGAAAGCAGCTCCAAGTCTCACCTCCCCTGATCCCTAAGTCCTACTCCTGACAGTGTGTGTCATTTGCAACTCTTGGCTTTTTCACTGTGCCTTTACTTTTATGTATCCAAATAATTTGCTTATTACTTATTGTTGGATTTTTTTCATGTAAGACATCATGTATTAGCCTTCTACATGGGAGAGGAAAATTTTAGGTCTCGCAATAGTTATGTACAATAGTTAGCATGGTTTAATTGTCTGCCCCTACAATATACACATAGTTTCCCTTTCTACATTCCACAGTTATGTCACAATTTTGCTGAAGCCAATACTACGGTTTTACATGATTATGATTATATAAACATTACTAATAGTTGACCCACAAAATATAATTACATCTCTTTGTTTTGAACATCTTTTTCATGGAGTGATATTACATTAAGTTTTCGATGAATCTGTCAAAAGTTTTCCTGAAACTCTTACAGAATCATAAGACTACTCTCAGCAGGGTTAGAAAGATCAAGCTGATTACTGGTTCTCTCTTGACCCCTCTGTCAGGCCCCTACCAAGGGTTGCCCTTCCCCATCTTGCTCTGACTGCACAGGTTACTCTCTAGGCCTGTTACACAGCTCTCCCGGGGATTCCCTCCACTATCATACCCTGGCATCATGCTCTCCTCTGATTTAAATCCCTAATTTTCTGAATACTGTACCTTCCACTTTCTTGCTTTATTTTCTCCGTCCTCCACCCTTTATTGGTGGAGCAGTAGCTTCTTGAGAAGGGTACATGGCAGATAAAGGGCATGAGGGAGATAAATTTATGAAAATGTCTTTATTCTTCTCTTACACTTGACTTAAAATTTGGCTGGCTCTTGCATTGTATTTGGAAAAGATTTCCACACATAATTTTGAAGGCATTATTCCACTGTATTTTAGCTTCTATTATTGTTCTTGGAAAGTCTAATGCAATACTGATTCCTAATTCTTCATGGTTTTTTTTTTCTCTTTCTCTGAAAGCTTTTAGGATGATCTCATTAACTTGCCCATTCTGAAATTTTACAGCAATATATTTTTATGTAGATCTTATTTTTCTGTAACTTGGTGAGCTCCTTCAGTCTAGGAACTCACTTTAGTTTGGGGGAAATTTCTTGAATTATTTCTTTACTTACTTCCTCCTTTTGATTTTTTATGTTCTCTGGAGTGGAAATTCTATATAGGTCTATCTGAATTCATCCTCTAACTTCTTACCTTTCCTCTCCTAGTTTCTACTCTTTAACTTTGGTTCTGGGAAATTTCCTGAACTTTAATTTCTTGTCCTTTCAGTTGCTTTGGCTTGAACTAGGACTTGAGAATTGGCAGAAATTTGGTGACGGTGAGGCATAGGGGCATACAGTGGCAGAAAGTGTGGTAAGCAAAGATACAGAGGTAGAAATGTGAGGGTATGCTTGAAGGAAACTAGCCAGGCTAGACTGGAAAGTATGGGCCAGGGAGTACTTTGGAGGCCCTTGACAACTGATATAAGGAGTTTGCACTTTGTGTTCTTGGCAGGAAGAAGCCATTGAAGTATACTGATGTATACCACAAAGACAAATAACCTGTTCAAATAAGATCTGAATTGTGTGAATATTTGCCTCAGTTTTTGAAAATGACACTAGAGACTGATATTACTTGCGTGTTCACTACAAGTTACTTTGCAGTAGTGAAATTGGATTGAGTAAACTCATCTTCTACCCACTCTGGAGCTCTTTGCATATATTCCACCCCTTGACTGGTTGGACTTAGTTGTATATGGTCTATGAGCAGATGAGAGCTTGTCTGTGGGCCACCTGACTTGATTTACATGGGGATCAGACCAAATTAAAGGAATGAGTAGTGTTTTCAGGGGTAAAGGAAGGATACCCAAAGGAGATCTGGCAGATTATATTAATCAGGGAATGGGGAGCTCTGAGAGAGGAGCAGATGGCTCAATGAATGAAGATGTGGTAGAAAACACAAAAAGAAGTCTCAGGAAGCTCAAGTTTTATAGGTTGCCACAGCTCACTGCCCACGTTGTTCATCCTTGGCCCATTAGGATCTCAACTTTAGGTCATAAAAGAACCAAAACATCATGGAAAAGTAAAATTGTACTCAGCCAATCAATTTTTCGGTCTATATGTTGCCAACTAATTTCAAGGGAAACTACTGTTTAATCTTAGTTGTTGGTTGCTGTGGCAACAAATCAGCACAGTCCTAGTGCCTTACACATCTGACACATCACTCAGTGCAACAGCAACATCTGGCACCACGCTATTCTTGTGGACAACCCAGCAGTCACTACAGGCTATGTAGGTTCAGTAATTAACTTGTCAACACTCCCCACCAGTGGCCAGAAATTTCCATTGGTCCTGGAGGGCTTAGCTCAGAGTGTGAGCTGTTGTGTGGGAAGGTTTTCCTGCTTTGACTCTTGGAACCAAGCCTGGCCTTTCTGGTGGGTGAGTTTGCTGAGACCAAGTCTTGTCCTTTGCTTGTGTTGTATATTTTCAATTCTGCAGAATTCTGTTTAGAAGGACTTCATTATTGGTTCTTTAGGGGCTAGCACTACGGTCCTATTACAGATAACCCAAACTGAAAGTAAATGCAAGCTGAAAATACCTTTCAATGTGTGAATACTTAAATTTTGTATATAATTACCATGTTACTCACTGCATGTTAAATGCACTGGGTTCTCTCTACCTAGATTTCTTTCCCTAAGGTCTTCCACTCACTTGAGAATTAGATACCAAACTTTTTTCCTTTCTACAAAGATGCTTGACCTGTATCATCCCTTATCATTGTCTTAAGACAATGCATGTAAAACATATTTAATGCTTATCATTTGACATATAGCAGGCTCTAAATAAGTGGTATTTATTTAATTACAATCTCCTCCACAACACGACAATTGTAACATCAACATAGTCTCTCTTAGTTTAGAAATCACCTTCTGTTCAGGTTTCTTATGAACAGTCATATCCAAACAGTAGCACTAACTGGAATTATCAGGGAAGGAAGAGGTGTTGGTTTCTCTGGTGTGGCTTTCAGTCAGGGTATCAGCTTTAAGTGGTGATCCAGGAAGGGAGTGTGTGCCTTCCATATGTGATGGGGATTGGTGGGTCCTCTTATTTTCTAGGTCAGCTCCAAGTCATCAGTAGAAAAATCCAAAGCTAGAAGAAAATTTGGGGGTGTTAGTTAATTGTTCCTAGATTTTCATGTTAAAAAATCTAATTAGAAAAATAATCATTCATCTTTTTGTCTATAGCTTAGTGTCTTCAGTATTGTTCTTGACACAATGAGAGATAGAAAAGAGAGAAAACATAGTTCTTTGATCATAAATCTATCATTTTGTTGGCTAAAGAAGACCTTCATACACAAAACCATTAAATGACCTCAAGAAAATATTTTTAAAACTTCCCAGGTACTACCCAAAGTGATCTACAAATTAAATGCAATTCCTATCAAAATACCAATTTTTATTTTCCAGAAATAGGAAAAAAAATGCCTCCCAGAATTTATATAGAATCTCAAGGGAGCACAAATGGACAAAAAAAGAAAATCTTGAAAAAAACAAAAAAACAAAAAACGAAGTTGAATGTCTCACCCTTCCTGATTTCAAAACTACAGTAATTAAAACAATATGGCCTGGGCATAAAAACAGACTGATAAGCCAGTGTAATAGAATAGAGAGCCCAGATATAAACCCTTGCATGTATAGTCAATTGATTCTAAACAGTAGTACCAAGACCATCCAAAGAGGAAAGCATGGTCTTTTCAACAAATGATGTTGGGGAAACTGGCTATCCATTGCAAAAGAATGAAATTAGAGCTTTACCTAATGCCATATACAAAAAATTAATTGAAAATGCATTTAAAAAATCTAAATGTAAAAGCTGAAACTATGAAACTCTTAGAAGAAAATATAAGAAAAAAGCTTCATGACATTAGATTTGGCAATGATTTTTTTGATGACACCAAAGGCATAGGCAACAAAAGAAAAAATAGATAAATTGCACACCATCAAAATTTAAAACTTTTGTGCATCAGAGGACACTGTCAACAGAGTGTAAAAGCAAGCCATAGAATGAAAGAAAATATTTGCAAACCATATATCTGAAAGTAGATTAGTATCCAGAATAAAGAATTCTTACAACACAACACAACAACAACAACAACCAAAAAAATGGTTAAAGGTTTTGCGTAGCTATTTCTTCAAAGAAGATATAGGTGATAAGCACATGAAAAGACCTCATCATAACTAGCCACAGGAAAATGCAAATTAAAACCACAATGATCCATTGTGGTTCATTCACTTCGTACCCATTAGATTAGTTATTATAAAAACAAAACAAAAACAGAAAAGAACAAGTCTAGTAAGGATGTAGAGAAATTGGCACACTTGTGTTTTACTGATAAGAATGTAAAATGGTCCAGCCTTGTGGAAAACACTATGATAGATCCTCAAATAATTAAACATTGAATTACTGTATGATCCAGCAACTTCACTCTTGGGTATATACCCCCAAGAATTGAAAACAAGAACTCAAACAGATATTTGTACACCAATGTTTATAGTAGCATTATTTGCAGTAGCCAAAAGGTGGAAGCAATCCAAATGTCTGTCAGCAGATGAATACATAAACAAAATATAATGGATATTATTTGACCTTTAAAAGGCCAAATGTGATGAAATGTGATACCACATGAACAAACTTTAAAGGTATTATGGTGAGTGAAATAAGACAGACACAAAAGGACAAATATTGCATGAGTCTACCTATATGAGATATTTAGAGTAGTCAAATTTATAGTCAGAAACGGTAGTTGTCAGGGCTGGGGGGTGGGGGAAATGGGGAATTATTTTTTAATGAGTGTGGAGTTTCAGTTTTAGGAAGATGAAAGAGTTCTGGAACATGAATATATTCATGATGTTAAACTTAAGTTGTACACTTAAAATGGTTAAAATGATAAATTTTATGTTGTTTACTTTACCACATTTAAAAAAAACATCCCTGGAAATCCAAATGAAAATAAGATGACAAGCCTGGGAGAAAATCGAGGATGGCTTCTTGGAGGAGGAAGTCTTCCACAGAAGTAATGACTGCAGTTTGGCAAAAAGAAGACTGAAGGGCATTTGTCAAATGTTCAAAGTTGGGTCTGGTTAAGATGTGTGTATGGGTGCAAAGAGGCCTGGTCTGTAAGAGCAGCAGGCAGGGTTGGGGCTCTGTGAGAGATGAGACTGGATGAACAGCTGGTGGGGATGACTCTGCAGGAGGAGGAGGGCTGCTTGGTGGGGGCTAGGAGAGACCAGGCAGGCTCTTGGGAAGGAACTAATTGTCAGGAAGAGAAACCATGGCTGCTGTGTTATCAGAATGGCCTGGAAGAGAAACAGCAGAAAAAAGGAGGCTGGGGAAGTGGCTAGGATCCTGTTGAAGCAGTCCATGCCTGAGGTCTCAGGGTTGGGCTGGGGGTTGGTAGTAGTGGGAACAAAGGGCCAAGGCAAATCTTTGCAATTAGGCATGATTCTCACCTTCTTTTCTTGTTTGCCAGTGGTTGTTTGGGTCCTCTGCAATGGGAAGCGGAAGGCGGAAGCCTCCTCTGTTTGCAACTTTGTTGTGTGAGCCTTCTAAATGTAAGTCAGATGTGTATGGGGGATAGACAGAGGGTGTTTATCTGGGGAGGATTTTCTCCAAAAGATTATCTCGTATAGTAGATGACAGACTTGGGTTAGATGGTGGCTCTTTTCTACTCTTAAATACTCTGACTCACTTATTTGAATAATAATTTCTCAGTTCATTCCATGTACCAGGCACCATGTAAGGCAAATAAAACAGTGAATGGCAGGCATCTGTTCTCACGGGGCCGCCTCCCCTGTTTGTGTCTTCCCTATTTCAGTGAACTCATGTGCCTAGTTTAATACCTGGCATAGAGTAGATCTTTAAAATGGCACTTCTTGTTTTTACTGCTCCTCATAGCTCCCATCAGAGACATCCTTCATCACTTTGTCACTGCTCATGTGTGCTGTTTGCACACACACTCTCCCCCCTCTCCCTGCCTTTTTCTGGTTGTTGTAAAGCTAATCCCAGATCACCCACAGTCACTGCCACAGTACAGGCATGAGCTCACTGGGCATGAAGTGGGACTGACATTGCTTAGCAACTGGGAAAATAGCTCTAGCAGGTCCCACAGGGGCTCAAGAACTTCATCGCTGGGGCATGTGGGAACGGAAGAGCTTCAGTTCAAATAAAGATACAAACTGAATTAGTCCCCAAATGTCATGTTTCATGTTGCCTGACACTCATGGGAATGATCTTATTTGATCTTATTTGCTTCTCTCTCAAGCTCCAACATGTGCTTAAAAGGGTCAGATAAGAAACACGAAGCAATCAGGGTTGGAACATCTATAAGTCCTCCCTTAGATGCACACAAAGATTCAAACACACACACCGATGTACACATTCAGATGCACATGCACACACAGTTTGAGCTAACTTCCTGTTTTGTCTATCTGTGCTGAGTCACTTGTTTGTAGTCAGAGGCCAGGAGCCATCCTGTGTGTCTGGGACAGTGAATGAAGACAAAAGTTGTTCAGTCAGCAATGTTATGCAACTGTTTGTGACGGATACCCACTGTCCTTCCTAGGTCCTCTGCATGGCACAAACTATGTGGTCCTCAGCTACACAAAGTGGGGAGGTGGGGTGGATTTTCAGAATCTAATTTCAGGGTCTAATCAACTGGTAGCCCTGGTTTGCTTATGGAGATGCTTCAGGTGTTCAGTTTCAATAGAGGGATGATTTTAAGATAATGGAGAGAGAATTTTCACCAGAGCAGCTCAACTGAAGAATTTTCTGCTGGCTTGCTAGATCAGAAGCAGGAGTGGGGCTGAGTGAGTTTTGCAGTAACCTTGTGAACATTGCTTTGGCCCCCTGACTCCTAACTATGGAAAGTAGTATGATTAAGAAACTAGAATAGAAGGCCTGGAGAAATTAAGCCTCCAGCCTGTAAGTGACAGTACATAACACCAGGAGGAGAGGGAGGTTGGCTGGGCTCATGTATTGCAGAATAGTGAAGTGGGCCCTGGGTCAGGTTGCCTGGGGCAGAGTCCTGGGTCTGCCACTCACTGGCTGTGTGACCCAAAGCAAGTCATCTGATGTGAAAAGAGACTAATGATACTCCATAAGGTGGGTGGAAGAAATATTGAGGCTGCATTCATATGGTTAAAAGCCCAGATCCCACAGCCAGTGGTAACTTCTCCCACTCTAACCACCTAACATTTATGTGAGTTTTTCACACCCTTGAATCCCACGGCCCTGGACTCCACCTTGGGTGCCTTTATTGGTCAAGTGTCATCAGCTGTCCTGATTCTTTGTCTCTACCCTTGACTGTTTTACTCTTACTTGATCACTTCTTGTCTTTGGCAGGCCCTTCCATTCACCCTTTTGGCTCCCACCTAGTCACACCTTGACTTCCTTCACACCTCCCTGCTCTCCTAGCATCCAGTAATGTCTATTGTTCTGACCCTGCAATCAACTCCTAGCTTGTTAGAAAATTACCATTCCCCAAGCCTACATATAACATTTATAAGATGATTTAATATTGCAAGGTTTTAAAAAATATTGACCCAGTTCATATAAACTTAGACTTAGTGCTTTTTACTTCTTCAATCATTTTCTTGGTCTCAGGGCTGGACCAGAGCCAGGGTGTTTTGGTTCCAATCTTCTAACATCTTCCTCCTATGGGACAGAGGTGAGAATTAGGGTGACCCTGAATGGGTTGTGAGCCAGGGCCAATCCAGGGTAAGTCTAAAATGAAAAAGGGTCTGTAGAAATGGTCATCTCCACACCCTTCCCTCTGATTCACTATGGATTTCATTCTAACTTGGCTTTGATCCTCATCACTCTATTGAAATGGATTTTGCTAAAGTCAGTAATATATGCTCTACCCAGTGGGCATTATTCATTTTTTTGGGGGGGGACTAGTCAAGGTCTCTGTGGCTGATACTATCACAAACATTGGAAACAGAACACATACTTAGTAACAAACAGTGAATTTGGATACCATTTCTCATACATAGATCCTTTTGCCCTCAGGAAATCAAGAATTTCTAGAAATTATTAAAAATTATAAAGAGGTTAATATTTATAAGCTTTTTTCCTCAAACTTTGCTAAATGTAACCAAATTAAAATACTGCCTTTGTCTTTGATCATGAAGCAGCAATGTATAATAGTGGATTTATTTTAATAGTTACTCAAGAGTGACATTTAAGCAAGCCCTCATTCAGTAAGTTATATATTCAGATATGTCAAGAGAATAACATTCTAAATTTTATAATACATTTCAGTTAATGTTAGCCATATTAAAAAATAAGAACCAATGCTGTTATATATGTCTTTGAGCTGGAAAGTTTCTCTAGTAATGAAGTCATGATAAAAAACTAATATGCAAAAATATAAATTCTTATATAATACTTTCACTAAGTCTCTTTCAGTTACAGATTTACCCTTCAGTTAACAGAAATACTTAAAAATATTTTAAATATAAACTCTAAGCTTACAATATTTTTGTTTTGAATCTTGAAAATTTCTAAATATATTATCTTATGTTTCTTTTTAAAGAAATAATGTTCATAAAATTATCATTATTATCATCATCCTCCAATTCAATGTTGACCCCTTTAGCTATTTGTCTCTGGGACATGAGTTAGCTGGATGATTTACTAAACCATCTTTGCAGGAAAAAGGTCTTCTGCATCTGATTTATCCCCCATAATCATCCCTGAATAACTCTTAGTAGCAACATTTTGGGAGTACTGCTGTCATGGATTTAAAAGCATCTATAATAGAGAGATTTCTAGATGGTGTTGACATATTGGCCTTTGAACTTCTGCTTTGAGTAGAAATCTCTAGACCAGTGCCTGGCTTACTGGATTATTAGAAAGGATCGGGCAACAGCCAAATGAATTGGAAGAGATGCATAGGGCAAGGTGGGGAGCAGCTTCCATGCTGTCTCCTGTCATGCCATCCTCCCAGCACTCCATGTATTCACCAACCTGAAAGTTTCACTCATTTTTCTTTTGGTCCATTATGGCATGTTCACACCACTGACCATTTGCTCCTTCTTGGAACACTGTGTTGTCTTCTGTGACACCACGCACTCCTGGTTAGCTCCCTGATTCTCTGGCCATTTATTCTCTCCGTCTCTCCTGATGGATCTTCTCCTTCTGCCTGTTTTTAGTTGTAGAATTTCTCAGGTTTCTTTTCTTCTCATGTCTTTTCTTGTCACGTTACTTCACTGAGGGAGATCTCGCACATTTTCATGGCTTCAAATACCATCTAGAGGGTGACAGCTCCCAAACCAAAGTCTCTAGATAAGGCTGCTCTTCTGAGCTCTTCACTCCCGTGTGCAGGATGTCTACCACCCCAAATGCATCTACTTGTCTCTCTTCTCTGCCCTTCCTTTGTCCAAACTCACTGCCCCTCACTTGAATGACTGTGACAACTTGGGAGGCCTTTCTGTCTCCATTCTCATCGGTGTCTTCTACACGTAGCAGCTAAAGTGATTATTTTTATGAGCAAATCAGACTCCATCCTTTGCCTGTGTAAAACTCTCCAGTGGCTCATTCTTACTCCTGGGATCAAGTCCCATAGTCTAACATGGCCTCTTAGGTCATAAGTGATCTGATTCCTAGTCATGTCTTCAGCACCCTGGCTTCTTTCACGTTCTTGAATTTATCAAGTTTCTATTCATCTCAGAGCCTTCTTACATCCCACTCCCTTGCCAGGTGTGTTGCTTTTATCCAATGATGTGGACTTTTCCTTTGTGGCACTTAAAACAATTGCCACGACATGTTCATGAAATTATTCATTTATTGTCCATCTCTCCCACTGAAATGTGCCTTAAAGTCAGGTACCATATCTCTTTTGTTAAATTTTTTAACCCTAATGCTGAACATAGTTTTATTTGACTGACTAAATACTTCTTGAAGAACTGAATAAACGAGTCAGAGGGTGAAAGGATGGGGAGATCCTGGCATCAGGCTTTTGCCTGAACCTTGAAAGTGGTTGCTTAGGTTGGTGCCTGTGGATAGAAGTAAAGCCCAACCTTCCTGAAGATGTGGATTTTAGACTCCCACAGAGGGGTTATCTGTGTCAATGTCTTTGAGTGTCTGCAAGGACAGCACTGTGTGTGAATAAGCTTGATGACAACAACTCTGTGACAACAAGCTTGAATGAATTGGTAGCATGATGCTGTAAAAAGAGCAAAGTTCAGGCTCTAGCAACTAATACACTTGGGTTTGAATCCTAACTCAAAACCCTATCATCTTGTAAAATCAGGCAAGTTATTTAATTTCTCTGAGACTCTAGATTGGGTACCTATCTCATTGGGTTGTTGTGAGAATTAAATCATATAGTCAATGTTCAGTGCTTAGCAAAGGGTTTGGCACATAGCAAGAGTGATTAAATGTTTCTCTTGTTGTTGTTGTTAATGGCCTCAATTTTCTAATAACAAACTATTTGGCCTCAACTAGGTTGCTTCCTCCGTCACCTTTTTGTTTTTTGTTTTTGTTTTTGTTTTTGTTTTTTTTGGACAAAATGACCTCTGTAGTTTCTCCAGCATTAAGATTCAATGATTCAGGGAACTTTTAGGTCTCATCCACCCTGGAACTCTTTGAACCACTCCCATGGGGGGTGTAAGAAACATTTCTCTTTGTAGCCATACTCAGATGGACTTGTCCTGGAAGATAAACAGGATGACACACGCAGGAGGGGAAAGTCCAGTCTAGTCTGGCTTGGTCGTGCCTGGAACCTGGCATTTTTGGGTGAGGTTAGAGACAGATGTTTCATGACAGCCACATCATGTGCATCTTTCTGGGAATAATGGCAGGAGAGAAATTATAAAAGCAGGATGATTGGAATTTATTTTCTTGGAAAGATTTTGTTGGCAAGACTCATGCTTTGCCTCATAAGGGCAGGGAGGCTAACTGAGCAGGAAGAGCTGGGTTTGAACTACTCCCTCCCTGCTGACCAAGCCCAAGAACACTGCCTCTAAGAGCCTGGTTCTTGGCTCCAACTCATACCTACTTTCTCCAGAGACCCCAGGCTGTCCTTATGCCCCTTTGGTGATCTGTTTAATATGATACATGTGTAATTTGAACCCATTTGGGTGAAATGTATGAGAGGAAAAGGAGATAATTCACAGAAGAACAATGAATTTAAGTAGGAAGAGACGGGGAAAGAATGGAGGTATCCTGGTGCAATAGATAGGATTCTATCCAGCTGAGTCACTGAAAACCCAAAATAAGTAGATAAAGGTTTATTCATCCCACACATTAAATGATAGAGAGCCAGAGCAGCATTGTTACTGTGGGACCACAATTGTCAGTGACCAGAATCCTTCTATGCCACTCCTCTGCCATCTTCAATAAGCAGTTTCCATCTTGTGGCCCAAGATAATGGCTCCAACTTTTGTCATCACATCTGCATTCTAGACAGCTGGAAAAGAAGACAGAGCAAAGGGGAGGGGAAGGGCACATCCCTTCTCTTTAAGGACACTTCCCAGAAATTGGACACATTGCTTCAAACTTCTATCCTGCTGCCCAGTACTTAGTTACATGGCTCCATGTAGCTGCAGAAAGACTGGGAAATGTGTCTTTACTCCGAGTAGCCACATGTTCAACTAACTTTTGTGGGCTCTTCTGTTACTGAGGAAGAAGTTGAGAACAGGTTTCAGAAGCCATACCCTGAAAATAGGAATGGACACTATATAGTGATATTATAGGAATAGCCACAGTCAGCCTTGCGTGTCAGCTCTGGAGCCAGACAGCCAGAACTGCTTGGAATCCTCATTCTACCACATGCTAGCTCTGCATGTTGGGTACATTTCTGAATCTCTCTGAGCATCAGTCTTCTTTAAGTGATACTAATAATAACTACCTCAGACAATTGTCACCAGAATCTCTAAACAAGGTGATGTTTGTAAATTGCATAGAATTATTCTGGCAAACAGTTGGAAGCTTACACTAGATGTTAATGATTACTATGTTTGGTTAGGATGCAGAACCTCCCTAGGATGTCCTTTTCCTTTAGCCCAACTGGAAATGAGATTTCTAGCTGGCTATCATCATTCTTGTGCTGATTACCCATACCCTTCAGAAAGGCTATCATTTTCTCTTTAGATAGATTAATCTCTTGCTTGGATTTTGAGTTCCTCTAAAGCCAAGATCTCCTGGACAGAATGAAGCCCTGGCATTTCAAAAGTAATAGCTTACAACAAGAAAATATCAGTGAATTCCCTCTTCAATAGCTTCATTCTATCAAACATGCATTTAATGTAGTCTTAATAAAGCAGTTATTGTCCAGTTATTAATAATTGCTTATTAAAAACATATTGCGGCCTGTGGTGTGGTCATAGGACTCCAAAAGCAATCCCAGCCTCCACTTCCACCTTCTTCACCTACTACCAAATGGCCAATGTTTGTGCTATTCCAAAGGGATTTTATTAACTGTTCTTCATTGCAGGAAAGAAACATACTAAGGCTATTCCTTCAATCTCCCTCCCAATGATCACTATACTCCAACCTGTGCCCCTAAGTTACAAGGCACATGGTGAACTCAGATATCTGCTGGATGGCTTTCTTCTGCAGGCTGTGGATCCTGCCCAGGTGCTGTACTTGCTGCCGCATTGAGTCAGAGCCAAGTTTTGTGCAATTTCTTTGCACAGAACCAGTAGTATCATGACTGATGATAAAACTGAAGCATAACTAATGATACTTGACACTTATGTGAAGTTTTGCAATTCATGAAGTGTTTTCACATGTCTTTAAAAATAATAAGGATAATACTAGCCATTCATTGAATATACATACTAAGTATGTTATACATATAATCTCTAAATTTTACCATCTAGCAAGATGGGCATTATTGTATATCTGTTTTATAGATTAGAAAACTGAGGCTCGGAAAGCAGGGATGGCTTATCCAAGGATAAAGGCTCAAAGAGGCAACTTTCAAAAGAGGCAAAGTTGGGTTTCTTATGCATTTTCTTGATTTCATTGTAATTTCTTGCCTCTTAAGAGAGCCAAGTAGAAGAAAGAAGAGGACAGATTTGGACCATACAAATGCCACCAGAAGGAAACATTTAAGAGTCATGGCTGAATGGTCCCTAGAAAATAATTCTACAGGTTCTAAGCATCCCAGGAGCCACTCATTTTCTTGCCTTCTCTTAAGCTCCTTCTGACTGGGGAAGAACAGTAGCTGTTTTTGAGGGTTACTGGCTAGGAAGGGCTGGAGACAGAGAGATGTTATCTTCTGACACAAAAGTTCAAGCTCAGCACCATTGGTAGGCTGTGGCGGTCACATCAGGGGCAGCCATTGTGATGTTGATTATTATTAATAACAATAATGCCACATTTTCCTTTCCATATTTAATGTTACAGTTTTCCCAGGCTTCTTTGATTCTATAATTGTTTCTCTTCTAGTGAGAATCTTATTTCTTAAACATCAATAGAGATGCTTTTCTCTATAATTTTTATAAAATAGTTTCAAATTACATTATCAATATTACTAGCAACATAAAAACTACTAAGAGTTAATATTTCTAAAATATTAACTTAGTTAATATCTCATTTTAATATGCTGTACAGTTGGATTATATTTTTTATGTTCAATTTTATGGCTTGTTTTCTTTTCCTATTTGCTTTAATTATATGGTTTTTATATGTAAAGCATTTACTTAATTGAAATACAAAATATTGGAAAACATATGCTCAGAAGATTTCACTCTTATCCATAGCTTCTTCAATCTACTTTCTTTAGGTAACCATTTTCATTAGTGTCTGGACTCTTCTTCCAATTCACTTTTGCAAATACAAGTATGTGTATGTGTTTTTACATAGATACCCACTATGTTAAAATGAAAACATTCTTAATTTTTTCTTTACTTATTAAGATAAGACAAAACATTTAATTGTTAAATCAGACTTAACATACCTTACCCAGTTACTATTAACATATGATTCACAGAAAACAAGATACTGGTGAAGGATTCTTTGTTGGAAGAAGCACAGGATCATCTGCAGATCCTCTATGTCTTTTCCCTCTTGGACTAGGAGGTATTCTCCATGTTTAACATGCAAGCCTTATGCAATGAACATGGCCTGTCACTGTTTTGGCTGAGAACTGTGCAGGATTTTCACATGAAGCGTAGCTGGTTTCCTCCATTGAGGGTAAAGGAGGTGTTTCTGCAATTCAGGAATATCCAGATGGAAGAGATGCATGAGACAAGATATGTGGGAAGGGAGTGGGTGGAGCTTCTGTGCTCTTGGGTGTGCTTGTTCCTAGCACCTCCACGTGTTAACCAACCTAGAAACTCAATCATGCTGTTTGAGCACTGTTTGCTGAATACTATTTCGAGCACTATGCGCTTGTCACTGAGTTAAGAGCTTTCTAAACACGATTTCATCAAATTCTCACAAAAGTCTTGCAAAGTAGATACAAATAGATAAATATGTGTTTCACAAATGAGGAAAATGAGACTCAGAGATTAATGCACAAGGATGCACAGCTAATAAGAGGTGAACCCAAGATTCATCTCCAGTTAGTCAGATTCCTCCAAGCATTTGACTACTACAGATTCTCCTGCTATCCAAAAGTTCACTTTATGCCACTTTTTAATTAATTAATTTATTTTTGAGCAAGAGAGAGAAAGCATGACTGGGGGAGGGACAGAGAGAGAGGGAAAAAGAGAGAATCCCAGCCCCACGTGGGGCTTGAACCCACGAACAGTGAGATCATGACCTGAGCTGAAGTTGGATGCTTAACCGACTGAGCCAGCAGGTGCTCCTATACCACTTTTCATGCATTTACAAAAGACCTACATAGGTACCTATTTTTGCTAACTGAAAGAAATCTGAAGAGCATTTTCACTTTTACAAAATAGTAATTGCTTCTTCGCTTCACGTCATTTTGGCTTATGAGAGGTTTCATAACCACTTTCAGCTAGCACAGAAAACCTGTATATTGAATGCAAACAAAGCACTTACCGCACTTAGGGCCTGGAACACAGCCAGTCACAGCAACTGGTAATTATTGTCTAATCAGAATTTGGAGCTGACTGGTGGCAGGGCTTAATCATTGTGTATCTTTCTATGTCTCCAAGTGTGCACATAGTGCAGGACCGCACTGTAAATGTTCACCAGGTCCTGACTGACAATGACTTCAGAAGTAAGAATACAGGTGGAGAAGGAGTAATGTAACTCGAGCTCTGCACTGCTCAAGGCATCCAAACATGTTTGGTGATGGTCAACAGCTCAGCTTTCCCAGAGGAGCCCATCCGGCTGGGCTTAGAGTCTCAGGCTCTCCTGCGGGTGAAAGAGCCTGGGAAAAGCTGTGATGAGGAACAAGAAGGTCATCACCAGCTGTAAAAGTTCTAGGATTTGGTTTCCAGAGAAAAGGGAGAGGATATGGGTCCAGGGAGTTTTCAGACCTCAAAGTAAGCAAGGGGATTTTCCTAATTCTAGTAACCAACCACTAGTTGTGATGAGTCAAGGAAGCAGTAAGGAAGCAGGGGAGAGGCAAGTGTTCAACACCCATTTTGGAGGGAAATGTCCAAAAATGATTCTGGCTTAATCTTACTCCATTTTTGTAGAAAACAGCTATGGAGACTCAAAGGAACAAACACGTTATGTTTGTTCGGACCCAGCATCCTCCAACATTGGTGACAGTCACCCTTCCCCATCCTTTCCTGTAATGCTTCCCTCTTCCCACGGGGTGGGCCTCCATCCAGCTCCCAGCCCTGTCCAGTCTGCCCCTATCCTATTTGGCCCACTTTCCAGCCCAGAGGGTCGCCTCGGGAGACATCTCTCACTGTTTGCCAGATTCTTACTAGGTCAAACTCCATTTTTGTCTTTGAATATGTGGAAGATGAGTCAAGCCAAAAAACTTGGATAAGTTTGGACCACTTACCTGGATAAGGGAGGAGTGAGAGCAGCATCCCAGACAAGCTCAGGGACACAGGCAGTCCATCGAGAAAGGATTGATTTGCCTTGGTTAATGGGCCTCCTCCTGTCTTGAAATGCTAACAGCTAGAGGGAGTTAAAAGGATTTCTGTAAGGTTTATTTTGGGGTGGGTTTGAAAGCTCCCCTCTCTTGCTCTGTTTTTCTTTTTAGACAGCTTTGCACAAGGGGCAGACTCCTGCCAAAAGGCCTCGTAATGCCCCTCTTTGGGGACTGCATTTATCCGCTCAGCTGTCCCTTGTAAATTTATTCCTGTGTGAGATTTTTCCCAAACCATTCATTCCTCCGCTTAGCTCAGGCAGCTGGAATGCAGGAAAAAAAATACATTTTTCTTTTTCTTTTCGTTCTTTTTTTCCCCCAAGAATGTGCCTTTTGTGTGTCGGGAGGGGCTGGGCTGAAAAGAAAACAAACGTGTAAGTCCACGCACCTACACACACGGGGCTATGAACAACCCCATGGAGGCCCCGGGGAGCTACCCTGGGTTGGAGAGGTGTGGCATAGGGTCTTGGGATGAGAGTGTCTGCAATGTGGGCCTTGGGTCCTCAGCCTGGGTCACGGCCAGAGAAACACCTCACTGGTTGTTTCCATGGCAACATCACAGTTTAACTGGAATGGAAAGCCTTGGTGGTTTAGAGCCAGGAGCTGCTTTCCAGCTGCACACGTGCACAAAGCAGGTCCGTGGGGAGGAGGAGGTGGGTGTTGGGAAATTTTACTTTATTTTTCCTTCAGTAATTATGGTCTCCAAGGCAGGTGAGGGCTATAGAAGGAGTTGGAAGTGACATATATGCTTAAAGAATTTGGGTTGTCTTAGGGATAGTGAGAATTTTCCTGCAAGGCATGATCACTGGGGAGGCCTTAGCTCTTGGGCCAGTGGGGAAAGGTATGTTGGCAAGAGCAGGCATGTGAGCTGACTGGCCTTTCCATCCTCTGCACTCTCATGATGTTTATCCTGTGAGTGTATCCAGTGCACAGGGATAGTTGAAAATTTAGCAGCAATGGCAGAAGAGTCAGGACAGGAGTTTGTCCCATTTTCTGGAAAGGACTCATGTGCCATGGAGCAAAGAGGTTCTGCAGTAATCTCTAAGTACAAGGGATTAGAGGTCCAGGCATGGGCGTCTTTCTGCATGACATTCCAGCCACCCTTAGAGCAGGCAGATGAGTAGTAGCACCCCAGTTCTGGTTTCACATCTATGCCCATAGCATTTTGGGAGGGTTTTTGCCAACAATGGCCCTGTGGGAGCCCAGAGGTCCTTACTCAGTCAGGAATCTTGGTTTGCTTTTTTTGGGCTGGCAATGTTGAGAATCAATGAGCCTACAACCATCTTTTTCTGCCTATAGAATATATATGCTCTTTTGGTGCAGGTACCACTTACATTGCTAGAGCACCAGGATAATATTTGGGGCACTTGAAAGGTTATGCTCATTAATCTTACATTCTCAAGGGTCTGCCACCAGTCTGGTAGCCTGAGCTAATTTGCATGGTTGTGGTTTTAGGGAAGGATATTCTGTAGTGTGCTTTAAGAACCACCCCACTTCTCTCATCTGCAATTGGGTTGATAGGGCCCAATTGACTGTATACCATGCCCAGGAAGAGGTTAAAAAGGAATGTAAGATGAAGCCTCTATCTTTAGGGAGTTGGCAGTCTGAAATGGGGTATGGTAGGAACTATGGGACGCCCAGCACAGAGCTGAGAACAACTCAGATAAGGGCCACTTGGGGCCTGTTGAAGGCTTCTCAAGCTTCACTGTGCATAAGGATCAGCTGATTGTCTTGTTAAGTGGCCCATTCAATAAATGCTGCTCTGGGTGTGGCTGAGGTTCACCTCTCTGACAAGCTCCAAGCAGATGCCAAAGCTACTTATCCATTGACTGCCCTTTGAGTAGCAAGGGACTAGAACACTCATCCCATGGAGCCTAGAAGGGATTCTTGCACTATGGAGAATGAAAGAACATTCTCAATATAACTCCTGCCATTGTGCACTGGGAGGGTTATAGCTTCTCTTTTGTAAGTCTGTCTTTCCTGGTCTTATCCTCCCACAAACACTAAGTGATTAAAAAACCAGTTGTCAATTTCAGTGTGTCATTCCTTGGGATAAGTGTGTTTAAAGGCAACTATTGTTTGTTTCTGGAATTGCAATATCACTTAATGGCTAAGCGTTTAGCACTTGATGTCAGACCTGGATTTGAATCTTGTCTCCCTATGTACAAAGCTATGAAACCTTGGAGAAGCTACCTGTTCTCTATAAACTTAATTTTCTCAACTGTGAGGACTAAATGTAACAATGCAGGTGAAGCACCCAATTTTTATTAGCTATTACCTTATTGGCTATTAAATAATTGATATATATCAGAAGTTATTAGCTGGAGGCCCACAACCTGAACCTGCCCTTCCCCTAGATCCAGATGGGTTTTCTTTGGCCCTTGCAGTATTTTAAATAACATTGACTTAGTTGCCAACATCTTAAAATTGGGAAATTTCACATAAAAATCAGAATTTGGGGCTTATGTTGAAAAATCATTAGCTCAGACAAACCTGGCACAAGTTTCTTGCATGGTAACAGTCAGCTAGCTATAAGACTGAGTTGGGGGCTGGCGACTTTCCAGGGGGTCTACACCTCCAGTGCACTATTGGCCTAGTTTTCTCTTTCCAGTGAGCCCATGGGTTCCCACACCTGTTGGGTCCTTTCTGACTTTAGAATTCTAGTTATTTTGGCTCATTGATGGGTAGTAAAAGGCTTCTGGAACTCACCACATAAAGAATTACATTGCCAATAATGCTTCTACTGCTTACATGAGAGAAGTCAGCTAGTCTCTTCTTTTGGTTTGACAGAGCTATTGCCATTATTGCTCTTAGCAATACCTCTGGGGCCAGAACCTGCTGGCTCTGGAGTCTCCCTTGCCTGCCACTGACCACTAGTCATCTCAGGGTCATGTCTTGCTTGCTCTTTCTCTGAAGTCTGAAATGCTTGTGACCTTGGGCTTGCAGTTGGTTAGGCACTGATATCTGGGCATGGGAGTAATGAGAATCAGCACTTTTTGGTTGGATGCTTGTTTTTTGTTTTTTGTTTTGTTTGAGTCTAGAGCTGGTTGGGCCTAGCACTGAAGAACATTGTTCTTTGAGTCAATACAATAGCAATACTAGAATATGCTACAACCCAGAAGTACCCTTGGTACTTTCTGTGTGGCAAGTGCCATGACAAGAAGGAGTCTTATTGCTTCCTCTCTCATTCTCAAACTTTTTATTTTTTTATTGGGCTGGAGGTAGAACCTCAACAGCAGAGAGGAGGTGAAGGCATAGAATGAAGGTAAGAGCCCTGAGCCTTCGATTCTTTTCTTACAGGCTCTTCTGTGGACTCAGAGTTTCACAGAAGTTCTGTGAGAACTATCTTCTTCTATGTGCCTCAGACAGACCCCTGGAGGTAGGGTGCTGGGGATGGGTGTGGGGAGAGTTCTCAGGGGCTGAGGCCTGAGAGGGACCACTTGGTTGTTTCTGTGGTTGTTTCTCTGATGCATAGTGAATAACCCTGTATGAATTCTGGCCTCTTCATTTCCCCCATTGGCTTCCTCTGAGTAGGGGTTTTCAATATCACTGCAGGTTGTTGATTATGTACACAGTGAGAAAGAGTGGGGTGGCTATCATTGGGAAATGTGACTCCAGTGACTCTATATTTGTCAGATTCTCTAACTTTGAGGACAAATGCATGAATTTTAATTTTGTAGGTTTGTATGTGATGGTGGATGAGAGACTTTGTAAAAGAGCTTGATGTTCCCTGCCATCACCTCTAGAAAGGAGTAGAGAAACAGCATTTTCAGAAGACCTGATGAAAATACCATTTATGCAGAATCAAGCTTGCTATTCAAGTTCCTTCAATCAACTTAACAGGGGAGCAAGAGATGGCCTCCCCCCAAAAATCACATTTTCAAGACTTGATAGCCTTAAGATAATCTGCTCATATGTTCACTGCTCTACAAAGAACTTGCTCCTACCAGAGGTTGGATTTACTTACCCTGTATGTCTGGACATGAGTGGCCTTGTCCTCTCTAAGTGTTTAGCTATTTGGCATTGTGAAGACAGGCCCTTCAGATGACTGACAGGGTTGTTGAGCCTGCTGGCCTGGAGCTAACCTGTGAAGAGGCTGCTGGGACCCTCTCATCTCACACAGCCACAGGAAGCAGGGGAGGGGAGGTCCCCAGCCTGTCTAATCCCATGTCTCCGCAGAGCACATGTTCCTTCACACCAGGTCGCACTGGATGCGGGTAGTTTTCCACCACAAATCTGCACCAGGATCAACTGGAAGCTCTGCAAGTACAGATCCACTGAGTCAGAGTGCTGGAAGTCAGCCGGAGACTACACTTTTAACAAGCACCCCCAGGTGATGCTGAGTTTAAGAACACCAGTCTCACACATGGACTTTAAAAACTCCTGTGGAGAATGTTTCTCATTCCTCAATTTAAAACATTCTTTAATAGTATCACTGCTTAGAGTGGAGAAGTTCCAGGAACCTAAATGCCAAGCCCTGGAGGGGACAGGATATGGGTTTCATAATCATCTCATGCTGTTGCGTACTACCTCGGGGTCAGGTGAGTGAAGGCCTCATTACCTGGGACACCTGCTGTGAGGGAGCTTCTATAACCAACTCTGGATGTCCTCCTTCCAGTTAAGCTTGAATTGTTTTCTTTAAAGGCTTGACCTGAACACCCCTTGGTTCCAGGTGGAACACATTTTCACTTAAAACCGTCAAATGTTGGCCCTGAAGGGAATTTAAAGATCTATTCCAGAGCCCCCATTTTTATAAATGAGGAATTATAGGTTAGAAACAGACAAAAAAATGCTACGATGATAAACTTCTGAATCTACACTCAAGGAGCTTCATGGAGAGAAGGACTTAGGAGGAGAGCAATCAGTTTGGAACAAAATCATTCTCAGATTCAGCTGTTGACTGAGCAGAGATGACCTTCGGCTTCCCAAGAATCCTTTTCTAGAAGGGATGCATGCCAGGCAAGCACTTGAAGTTCCCATCCAACCTAGGCTTCCCTTTCACCTCAGAGAGAGCAGCTTGCCTGGCCCCACCCTGCCTAAGCAGGCTCTTCCACCCAGAAATGCACCAACTATCAATGCTAAGTACCAGTTATCTGCCAAACTCTGCTCTGAGCCTTATATATCATTTGCAGGATATATACCAGTTATGTGCCAAACTCTGCTCTAAGCTATATCTCATTAGCAGGAGCAATGGGAGCCCCTTTCATGGAGATTATCATCTAATTCTAAATTTATTAAATTCTGTTTCTGTGCTTTTAACTGTCCAGTGTTTGCCTTGAGTAAAAATTGCAATGCTTGGATTTGTGATAAAAAAAATAAGTCACATCTTTATTTTCTCATTCCACAAATATTCATAGGAAACCACACTATGTCAGGCGTTCCATGTACCCCGTGGGCCAAGTAATTACTTTAGGTGCTGGATATTCAACAGTAAACAAGGCAGACACAGCCCCTCTTTCAAGAAACTTGCAATTGAGTGTAGAAAGTCAGGAAATCAACAAATAAAGAGCAAGGTAATTACTGTGATGAGTGCTTTGGAGATATGATAGAGTGACCTGGGGCAGGGGTGCATTACCAAGACTGGGGATGAAGAAAGCTTTCTCTAAGGGTTATATTTGAACTGAGGTTTGAATGATAAAAGGAGTCTGTCAGAGAAGAATTAGGGTAGGGAATAGGATGTGCAAAGGCCCTGAGCCAGAAGCAAATTTCATGCTTTTTCAGGATCAGAGAGGTTAGTATGGGGAATAGGCAGGCACTGGACCATGAGGGCCTTGCAGGTGGTGGATGGGGTTTTAAACTATGGATAGACTTGATATGACTCATGTTGTTAAAAGACTTTCTGCCTGTATTAAGAGGAATAGATGTGAGATGAGGAGGAGAGCAGGAATGCCTTTGAGGAGGCTACTGCAGCTGCACAGGCAAGAGATGGGAAAGGCTTGGGCCCCAGGGCAAGGGTGCAGGTACAGTTGGTTACAGGCAGGATGCATTTTGGAGAAACAGCTGAAAGGATTTGAGGCTTGAGGGCTTTGTACATGAAAACCCTTTGAGAAGATATAAAATATGTAAGGGAAGATTGGTATTTGCTAGAGTCCCTTCTCCGTAAGTTTCAGAAGGGCAGGTATGCTGTCTATTATATGCACCACTGTGTACAGTGCAGGCTCACAAATAGATGTGTGGTAAACAGTCGCTGAATGTGCAGCTGACAGGAACAATGTCCATTGTGGTCCTTTTTTCAGTTTAATTTTTAAAAGCGAGATTAAATTAACACACAATTATTAGCATGAAACGAAATACACACATCTTACGGGTCCTGTTTGAGGAGTTTCATTGCGGTTTTCTATGGCGATTTTCCCCAATTCTGGCTTTTTGTTCCAGGAGGTTTCTCCTTTTTGTCCATGATTCAGGTTGAACCATGGCCTCTCATGTCTTGGTTGATGGGGCTTCCACACAATTGCAGTAAGTGGATCAACTCGTGGTATGCAGCAACTGGAGCCCCTGCCACTTGTTGTTAAGATCTTGAGTATCATGATCCACAGCTGATGTTGCCGTGTCTTCCAGTTCCTGCCGCACAGGCATCCCACAGATGAAAAGACAAAGCCATAAGAAGTTGCTGAGTTAGCTGTTAATCCAGCTTGGGTAGGTTTCTAGAAAATAGTTAAATTGGGTCTCAAACTGTCTGGATAGAGCAGAGACCGGGGCTGGGTGAAGGATAAGCGAGGGTAGGTTGAAGGGTAGGTTGGAGCTGGCTGGAGAAAAATCATTCAGAATTTGGCAAAGGGCAAAAAATAATTTCTTTCCTGAGGGAGGGAAGAGAATAACCACAAGGTTATGGTTTTTTGACCCTGTGAGACATTAACCAGTTTAGATTTTAATGTAGTGATCTTACGGTACATTTTCTTTCTTAAATTGCCTATAAAATTAAAAACATTAAAATTGTCATTTGGAGCAGTTTTAATGTCTGCTTTCCCTTATTAATTAATTAACTGGGTAAACTCTATGACATGCATTCATTTTATATTTGCATGACAGTCATGGAGTTACCTCTGAAAATGGCCTCTGTCATCCTTTCTTCTGAAACTGGATAATGTCCTACCCTTGCCCAAGTACCCTTTCCCCAAGGGCCCAGAATAACTGAGGGGGCTTGTGTCCCTAGGGCTCCCATCCCGCCCCAGGGTCAGATTCCTGGGCAAATTGGGAGTTGGGACAGTGTGTGCATCTGTTCACTGTATGTAAAGGAGGTGTGTGGAAGGAGTTGGTATTTAAATCATGGTGCTGGGGATACAAACATATATCATGAACAATCTCCTTAGTTTTCCATTTGCCAAGTTGTTCCAGGGTCCAAGGGTACCAACTTAGGAGCAGGTGAGTCATTCTGAATGGAAACACTTGTATAGTAACATGCAACCCCTCTCCATGCCTGCCCAACCAGGCTGCAAGGACCCACCAACTCAGCACTTTTCTTTTGAGCCCTTTTAATGTATCAGTGGGAACCTGGAGTGTACATCCTTAGGTGTTTTCTGAAACATTAACCCATTCAGACCTTGCCAAGTTTCCAGTCTAGGATGGAAGGAAAACAAAGGTGGCTCTTGAAGACCCAGGAGCTGGCCTTAAATCCCGACACTCCTGGGTGTGAAAAGGTGTGAGGGGACAAGCAGGTTGAGTTGAAGCAGTAAAAGTCTGTGGCTTGTCAGGAGAGGAGCAAGACTACAAGTCTATACTAGCAGTTGAATGACCTTGGTCAGCCTGCGAAAGCATAGCTGCCTTGTAAAATGACATAGAAAAGTGGCGTCTATGAAAGTGGCAGATGGCTGGGGAAGAAGAGTCATCCCACAACTGGCAGAGCCTCAAGCAGGGAGGAGGCAGGAGAAGGCAGGGCTTGGAAGGTGCAGGAGCCTTACTCTTCTTCTGATTGGGGGCCGGGTGTAAGCCCATCACCAGTGTCTGTGTCCCATTTGGTACATTTTTCCTTTGCCTCAATTTGCTCTGTCAGGATAGTAATGATAGCTCAACACTTGTTCCAGTAAAGTACTGAGTGCTTCATATACTGAGCTTATGAAGGAGGTATTATCATCACAGAAAAGAACAGTGAGCCTCAGAGAGGTAAAACAATTTGTCCAAGGTCACACAGCCAGCAAGGGGCAGAGATAGAACTCAAACCCTGGTCTGTCTGGCTCCCAAGCACCTCATTACTATGTTAGATTTACCCCTCCAGGTAAGATTATAAATCCAGTTGTAGAAAATTGTTAATAATAGGATAGAGGAACTGCCAAACTCTTCCCTCTGGCAAGACTGAATTTTCAGTGAGACCGTGAGCTTAATGAGAGCAAAAGCTCAGGCCTTATACGCTTTATGTGCCCTCAGACCCCAAAAGTGCTAGGCATGCAGGGAGAGGACAAAAAGCAATATTATTGCTGTGAACTTTCATTAGGGTGTATAGAGTTCTGTTATGTGTTTGGAAAGAATCCATCATCTCAAGAGGCTCTATAATGCTCAAAACAGCTTTAGAAATTCTCTTTGGAAATTGCTTTCTGAGCCTCAGGCGCATAAATATATTTTTATATATATCTTCAATCATGGCAAGCCTTAGTCCTGTGAGGCTAGCTTTGAATGCTAAAGAAATCCGAAGGCAATTCAGAGCCAAATTTGGTGAAGGAGGTGAATTATCAATTTCAAATTTTCAGTTTTGTTTAAAAACAAGCTGGTGTTCATGTGAAGCACCAAGGCTGATGTGTTGAAGAGATCGCAAACTGACTCTGAAAGACGTTTCTGCAGTGGGGGAATTTTAACAAGGTTTGGAGCAAAAGTCCTGCATTTTTGGGTCCCTGCCTACCTCGCCAGTCCCACTCACTCTGTGTCCCTGTCACCTGTTTTCCTTTCATTTTCTTGGGACACAACACATATTACCCATTGTAGGCTTCCACACGCATTATTTTCTTGCTTCTTTTTGCCCAGCTCATCTGTCTTAGCCCAAGCTTAAGTGCCATTTTTACAGTTGACCCTCTCATCTGCTATTCCCTGCTGATCTTTTCGTTCGCAACTGTAGTGATAGATTCCAGGATGCTTCTACTTGTAAAACACCTTGGCTCTGGCCCTATCCCGCAAGCACCATGGCAGCAGACTGTGCTCGCCACTGTGCCCCCAGCATTCGGATAAATGTAGGGTATATTTTTGGCACTCGACAAATATTTTTGAAAGAATAAGTAAACAGGAGTGTCCAAGTCATCAGCCACCAAAGTGCTTCTCTGACTGTCTCTAACTTGCTCTGCCACCGCTTCTGCTGACCTGTTTCCTCTTCGGTCTCTTCTGGGCTTCTCAGAAGCTTTTGCCCATGGCTCCCCCTCGGTCCACTTCATTGGTTCCCCTTCCTCTTCTGGCCTCTTAATAGCCACTCCTCACATTCTGCCTTGAGTGTATTTTCTTTTCATGCTAACTTTTATCTTCATCCCCACTTCTCTGTAGAGCTCCAGCCGGTTTCCAATAACCCATTGCTCATTTCTACATGCCTCATCTCTGGGCACCCAGGACCCATCCCAAGGACGAGTGCCATTTTTTCACTCTTGCTCCTCTTCCTGTGCTTTTCCCTGGAATGCTTTAAAATCTGTCCAGTCTCCTAAAAAGAAACTGTAATGTGATCTTAACCTTCTTCTCTTCTCCTTCCATGTTTAATTCTGCTTCTGGAATGTCATTTGCATCTTTAATTTCCTCTCCATTCTGATGAGGAAATTCCATAGTAGGCTCTTATTGTTCATTATTTCTCAGTTGGATAATTAAAACAGCTTCAGGGTGCCTGGGTGGCTCAGTTGGTTGAGCGTCTGACTTCGGCTCAGGTCATGATCTCCCGGCCTGTGAGTTCGAGCCCTGCATCGGGCTCTGTGCTGACAGCTCAGAGCCTGGGGCCTGCTTCAGATTCTGTGTCTCCCTCTCTGCCCCTCCCCCACTCATGCTCTGTCTCTCTCTCTTTCTCTCTGTCAAAAATAAACATTAAAAAAAATTAAAAAATAAATAAATAAAACAGCTTCAGAACTTGCCCCCATTCCGAGGAAGCTGTCAAGCTTTCCCCTAGCCTTACAATTCATCCTCCAAATGGTTGTCTGACATAATGACCCTCTGTTGTCTAAAGAAAAAAGCCCACACTCTAGCATTATCTACCACTACCTCATTCACTATTCTTCACTTGTTCTCAAAGTGCGGCCCCTGGATCCACTGTATATCAACATCACCTGGAAGCTTGTCAGAAATGCAGATTCTTGTCCTCTACCCAGAGCTGAGTCTGAAACTCCTGAGGGAGGGGGCAGGGCAGCAATCCATGTTTTTGTTTGGTTTTTGTTTTTGTTTTTTTTCAAGTTGGTTAACATATGGTGTAGTCTGGCTTTAGAAATAGAACCCAGTGATTAATCTCTTATATATGATACCCAGTGTTCGTCTCTAAAAGTGCGCTCCTTAGTGCCTGTCACCCATTTAGCCCACCTCTCCACCCCACCCCTCCACTCCACCCCCTCCAGCATCCCTCAGTGTGTTCTCTGTATTTAAGAGTCTCTTATGGTTTGCCTCCCTCTCTGTTTTTATCTTATTTGTCCTTCCCTTGTTTTAAACAGCCCTCCAGGTGATCTGATGCACTCTAAAGATTGAGAGCAACCACTCCAGTTGTATCAGATTTAGTATTTATCTCTGAAGATTACAATTGTTTTTGTGCTCCCATGACTTTGCTCATGCTTTTTCATCTGGGTGGAATGATTTGCTTTCTTTACACTCCACCCCCTATAGCCCACACTCCATGATTTTTCCACCTGCAAAATTCCTGTTCATTATTCCGGGTCCTGTCCAAACCTTACCTCTTCATGAAGTATTTCCTGATTCTCCCAGTCAGAATGAATCACTTTCACCTGAGATTTCACTGGTGCTGCCCCTTGGACTATTGAGATGTGTTTGATTCTGCCTCACTAATTGTCTTCCCCACTTGACTGTAAGCTCCCTGAGGACAGTATCTGAGCTGTTTTTATCCCAGTATCTATAGCCTCCCAAATAATAAGTATTTTTTTGAATTGACTTGGATCAATGTACTGTTTCATATACATTGGCAGGAAAGGGTAAGGTTTGTCTTGGATAGAGGATCAGGCCAGAGACATATAGCATCCCACCCCTTTGGGAACTTGGTATATCAGGGCAGGTGTTCTGTGGCTCCTCTCCAGCCACTTGGGTCATCATTGGGTTGCTTAATTTTGAAGACCTACCTGGAATGACTAGAAGCCTCAATTTCTCAAAGGTAGGATATTTGAAGAGAACAGAACACAGAGAAGATCACCAGAAAGGTGATGATAGGAAAGACTCAGGACTCCAAAACCCACGCATCTAAGCCAACAAAGCAAGCAGATCATCACCCCTGCCCTCAAACCCTCAATAAAGAAAAGAAACAAAGATCTGTAGCTTTCTGATTTGCTGCTAATGGACATAACAAAACATTTTTTAATTATGAAGCCATTAGTTAACACCAATCCTTCTTTACTCTGCTTGTTATAACCTGAATTGTGTCCCCTAAAAATCCACATGTTGAAGCCCTAACCCCAAATATGACTGTATTTGGAGATAGAGCCTTTAATAGGTGATTACAGTTAAATGAGATCATAAGGGTGGGGCCCTAATTCAATAGAATTAGTGTCCTTATTAGAAAAGGAAGAGATACCAGGGATGTAGGTGCACAGAGAGAGAAGCCATGGGAGGACACAGTAAGAAGATGGCCATATACAAGCCCAGGAGAGAGATGTTAGAAGAAACCAAACCTTGGTTTGGACCTTGGACTTCTAGAACTATGAAGGAATAAATTTCTGTTGTTTAGGCCACCTAGTCTGTGGTATTTTGTTATGGCAGCCTGAACTAACACTCTGCTGCTTTCATTTTCTTCTCCACCCTTTTCTTTTCCGTATTCTTATATCCCCACCTGCTCAGTCTCCAGGTTCAATTATTTTATTTTCTTTATTTCTTTGTAAAAACAACAACAGAAGTGATAAAAGAGCATAAACTAATTTGGAGACTGTGGTTTAGAATTCTACTGAATAGCTCAGAATCAGAAAATTCATAGTTTGTGTTTCCATGGTAACAAACCTTCCATCTGAAATTATGTTTCCCAGGCTTGTGTTCCATTAGAGATTTAAAATATGTGTGTGTGTGTGTGTGTGTGTGTGTGTGTGTGTGTGTATGCTTATAAATATATATGTATGCTCACAGTTACATGTTATTTGGGTGAGTTTTATGGGCCCACCCTTCCTGATACAATTCTGGGCTTTCACTCAGTTCTAATGTGACTAGAGACTAAATGAGCAAAGAATTTAGATGAATTCAACTCTCCCTAACTCAAATTAGGGGCATATTTCCCATTCTGCCTCTCATGTTCTCCCTCCACCCAAGAACTTCAGTCCCAGGAAATAATCTCAGAAGGGAAATCCTATTTCAGTGATCTCTGGAATAGATGCTGCTTGTTACCTAAATCGGAAAAATATGAGGATATATGCAATAAAAGTAAAAATATTTTGGATAGAAGAGAGATACAGCCTAAGTGAAATTCAATTTCATTTTAACCAATTGCCAATTTTAGTCTGGTATGTGCTAGGGCTAGAGATTACATACTGGCCCACTAGAATATCTAAGCAAGGAAACAGTGATGAAGACAATAACAACAATTAAAAATTAATAGTTTTATCATTTATAGGTAATACTATGAATTAATAATATTGGAATTAATAATATTGATTCCATTTTATAGATGAAGGAAAAAGATTAGAGAAGATACAGGATTCACTCAGTGTTGTCTCCTGCCTCCATAGTCAGTAAATGCAGCGTCCAGGATATGAACATCCAAGTGTAATACATCTTTCACTGCAAGGACTTTGACTTTAGTATTTCTCCTTCCTAATTATTTCTTACCTTCTGGGATACCAATTGCACATATATTAGACTCTTTGTATTCTGCATATCTCTGATACTCTCTTTATCATTTCTTCCATCTGCCCTTCAATATGCTTTTATTTTCTAGCCACATGTCTTCAGGTTCACTAGCTTAACTTCTGCTGTATCCTATCTGCTGTTAAATACACCCAATGGGTTCTTACTTTCAGGTAGGATAGTTCTAGAATGTCCACTTAAAAAAAAAATAGATGCCTATTCTGTGTTGAAATTCTTCATCTTTCATCCATCTTTTTGTCCATCATTTTCCCCATTAAAAAAAAATTATAGTAGTTATTTTCAACGTCCTTCTCTGCTAATGCTAACCTCTGGATATTTTGTGGATCTGCTTTAGTGTAATTTTTTTCTCTTGGTTATTGGTCTTTTCTCCTACCTCTCTCATGTCTCATTATTTATGGTTGTTTGCCAGACATAATGTACAAAAGAACCATAGAGACTGAAAATATTATTTTCCCCTGAAAGGGTTTTCCCTTTCCTCAGCTGGACAGACAGTATAAAGGGCTGATCACCTTGATGCCTTGAGAAAGTAAACTGGGCCATGGCTGTTTAGTTAGACTGTTTTACCTGGTTGCAAATGTCTCAGGGGTGAGACCTGGTCCATATCTGTTGCTGTCTCCTGCCTCCAGTGGGGCTTTGTTATCTATGACATGTGAGACTGAGGGAGGTTTAATTGCATTCCTGGTCCTGCCTCTTTCTGGGCCAAGTCCCCCTGGGCTTTGGATTGAGATCCTGTGGTGTCTCTGTCACCTCTGCCTGAAAGTTGAGGTCTTTAACCTCAGTGTCATACAGATTCAAAATCTACCAAACACAGGGTATGGTTGTAAGATACTCCCACTAGTGAACTTTGAGGCTAGGGAGTGATTTCACCCTTCCTTCCTGGCTCAACCCCCTCCCCACCAGTCTCCTGTGCCACTCCAAATGTAATAATTGTCCTGTGGGAGAAAACCCAGACATACATCTGGGACTCCTTTAGATTGTTCTGTTTTACCATGCTGCTGTTTTACCAGGGCTGTGAAAAGCTCCCCTGATTTCTCTTCCCCTTTGCATACTAAACCCTGTCCTCAGGCAGGGCCTCAGCAAATGCCCCACCCTTGGCCCCCAGGGGAAGAAAACTGCCAGCAACCTCGACTCATTTTCCATGTGCTCTTCCCCTCTGGAACTTCATTCTTCTAGTCCTCTTTGCTTCTGTGGTTCTTCACACTGTTTTTAAAAATATGATTTTGTGATAAGTCTTTATTTTCCCTAGCTGTTGCAGTGGGAAGAATGTCTTGCTGCTACCTACTAAATTCTACTCAGAAGCAAAAGTCTAAAAACAGACTATTACTCTATTTTTTCTTCAATGAAAGCATACTGAATCATATTTTTTTGCCAATATTTAATTATGAAAGTTTTCAAGCCTACAGCAAAGTTGAAGGAAGTTTACAATGAATAATCCACACATTCAGTGGTGTGTTGGTAAGCTCTCCTTTCAGGTGAAAAATTTAAAAAGCTCTGATTTGTGTGGTTTGCTGATTTCTGTGGTATAGATATTCCCACCATGGTCAATTTCAAGCCACCAACATGAGTTTGGGAAGATTTCTGCAAAATCAGCTCTTATGAGCCTATATGAGCCAGCTCAGGAATAGCACTACATAGACCCATCACCTAGATTCTACCTCTAACATTTTATGAATTTGTTTTATCACACATGTATCCATTCCTGTCTGTCATCAACCCATTTTATTTTTTGTAAATTTCAGATGTAAGTATAATGCCTTCCAAATACTTCCTCATGCATATTAACAGGAGTTTAATATTTGTTTAAAGTATTTTCTTTTGATGTGAAATGAGTTCTCGGTCTTATTTGTACATTTGCTGAGTTTTGACAAATTCATACACCTGTGTAATCCAGCCCCTATCAAGATAAAAGAGTACATTTTCCACAGAAATTTTTCTCAAAGCTTGGCCAGCTAAAATTTTCAGCTTTTCCTGACATGAACTGTCACGCAATCAGGACACCTTCATTATAGTTGATTAAATGCTTATTGCACCCTAAATGCGTGTCTTTACATCGGTTCCATTTTACACTCAACAGGGTAAATAATCAGAAATTTGCTATATACTTTGAAAGTACATGTACCATAAAAGGCTGAAAGCTTTAGTACCCAAAGTGTATACCCTCATGGAGTCATGGCCAAAAGTCATCACAAAACTCAAGCACACACTGTCTCTAGTCCCCAGGATGGACAAACAGCCTCATATTCCATCCCTCAGACTCCCTTCAGCTCCAGCTCCCACACAAAATATATGTGAATCATTCTGCTAATAGTCCCATGACATCGTGCGGTCCTAAGGAACAAGCCTTTCCTACCCGCCGCCCCTGGCTGATTCTGACCACACTTCATTTGGCAATATGTGCACTTGGCTTTCACCTGTCATAACTCAAGGAAAAATATCAGTCAACAGTGAAAAACAAAATCCAGAAAAACACTCAGCAAGAAAAGGGAGAAAACAATCATTTGCCTTCAATTATGAGGAAGGATATTTTAGACTCAAGTTGTGAGAAATATTGGACAGTATTTCTAACTCAAAACCACAAATCCATGTTCCAGATGAAAAAGGCAGGTTTGGAGAAGAGCAAATTGAAATCTCTTGCCTAAAGTTCCCAAGTAGAAAACATTAAAAAAATAATTTTATATATCTGTGATATTAACCATGACAGTGATTAGTATATGATGGCTGCCTTTTGTTATCTGGGAACTGTTAAAATCATAATATCTTACACATGTGTCATGGTTTATAAAGGTTTTGCTTTGGTCACCTCACTTGTCAGACTGGTTAAGAATGGCTGGAAGTTACAAGAAGGCAGATTTCTTCAACCATTAGAGCTATGTAACAATAAGATGGGTTATTGCTAGAAGCTTCCAGATTTTATGACTTAATGACCACATGATTCTCCAATGACCATATTTTCCAAACTGAATTTGGGACATTTTTTTTTAAGTAAAAATATGATGCACAGAGATAATAGAATATTCAGAAGTTTTCTGTTATTTTTCAGCTCATTAAACAGAGAGGCATTTATATAGTTTCTGCACAGCTACACAGTTATGCTTTATAGAATAATAATTTACTTAAAAATGTCCCTACTGTTATTTGTAGTGTTGCAGAATTACAGTGTTTCTAATTTTTTCATATGACAAACATTTCCACGATGAATATCATAACACAGGAACTTTTCTCTGGGTTATTACTTAAGCATTGTTTGAGGGCATAAGTCTTTTTATTATTTTTTATTTTTTTAGGTTACTTATTTTTAGAGAGAGAGTGAGAGCAAGCATGAGTGGAGGAGGACCAGAGGAAGAGAGAAAGAGAGGGTGAGAGAGAGAATCTCAAACAGGCTCTGCACTGTCAGTGTGGAGCTCTATGCGGGGCTTGATCTCACAAACCATGAGATCATGACCTGAACTGAAATCAAGAGTTGGACGCTTAACTGACTGAGCCATCCAGGTGCCCCGTAAACCTTTTTAATACCATTGAGTGACATAATAAAATCTTCTTCCAAAAAGATTGTATCAAATTACAAACCTATAAAAAATGTATCAGAGTGCCCATTTCAGTGCACTTTTATCCATTCTGAGTGACAGTAGTATATTTAGCACTGAAGATTTGGGTAGTCCATGAGGATCTGGGTTGGATATTACCATACCAACTTTGGAGAATGTTACAAAAGAGGCTCTGATTAATAGATGTAGTTGAATAAACTTTAAGTTTCCATCTAAATTTGTAGGATTATATTTACAACACATTTTAATTATGACATAGCTAGTTATACCATGACTGGTTTTACAATAAACATGTTCAAAATATACAGTAGCTCCCCCCCTTATTGATAGGGGATATGTTTCAAGACCCTCAGTAGATGCCCAAAACCATGATAGTGCTGAACCCTACCATGTTTTTTTCCTAAACATACACTTTTATGATCAAATTTAGTTTATAAATCAGGCACAGTAGAAATTAACAATAATTAATAATAAAACAGAACAACTATAACTTATACTGTAATAGAAGTTATCTGAATGTGATCTCTCTCTGTCTCCCAAAATATCTTGTACCATACACACCTATCTTCATGTGATGATGTGAGATGATAAAATATCTACATGAGATGAAGTGAGGTGACTGACATAGGCAATTGTGACATTGTGTTAGGCTACTATTGACCGTCTGATGTTACTTCAGAAGGAGGATAATTTGCTTCCAGACTGTGGTTGACTGCAGGTGACTGAAGCCACAAATAAGTGGGGGCTACTGTATAGGAAAAGTTTAAAGGGCATAGCTAATCTATATGACAGATAATGGTTTAATCTTTGTTTTTTGAGGATTTTTGGAGCCTAAAGTGGGCATGCTTCCAAATCAATTTACTTAGGATGCTAGTTTTCTTTATTGTTTAGTTATATATGTGTATATATCAATTTAATTATCTAAGTAATATACAGAACATACATGGATGTTAGCCAGCTCGGCTGCCATAACAGGATATCTCAGACTGGGTGGCTTCAACAAGGGACACCTATCTCTCACAATTCTGGAGACTGAAAGTCTGAGATCAGGGTGCCAGCATAGTCAGATTCTGGTGAGAGTTTCTGGCTTGTAGAGGGCCTTCTACTCACTAAGTCCTCACTAAGACAGAGAGAGAGGGAGAGAGAGAGAGAGCTTTCTCTTCTTATAAGTCCCTATTGTATTTAGGCCCACACTTAAAAAAAATATATTTATTTATTTATTTATTTATTTATTTATTTATTTAGTGAGAGAGGGAGAGAGAGAGTAGGGGATGAACAGAGAAAGAGAGAAACACAGAATCTGAATCAGGCTCCAGGCTCTGAGCTGTCAGCAGAGCCTGGCATGGAACTTGAACCCATGAACCATGAGATCATGACTTGAGCTGAAGTCTGAAGCTTAACTGACTGAACCACCCAGGCGCCCCTAGGCCCACACTTTTGACCTCATTTAAACTTAATTACATCTTTTTTTAAAACATAATTACATCTTAAATATGCCCCCAGATATAGTTACATTGGGGATTAGGGTTTCAACATATGAATTTTGGGGAAACACAATTCAATCCAAAGCAATATGTATCTCCAATCAACATATGTTATTGAGATATATTTGAGCAATACTAACATAGATTTTTTTTTTTTTAATATTACCCATCAAGTTGATTTTATTTTCAGTCTTGAGCTTTGGTCTCAGCAGTCTTTCTATGGCCTCTTGTGAAATCTCTCTGTAGGTTATTAGGTGAGATGGGATTCTAACCCTCCAAATAAAAAGAGATAAATAGTGCCAGAATTCTCTGAGGAGTTGACTTCAGACCTTGTGCCCTTCAGATTAAGGATCAATGCTAAGACCTTGTTATAGTTCTCTACTGCTGCATAACAAATCATGTCGAAATTTAGTGGTTGAAAACAACAACAATCATTTTATTATCTGTCATGGTTTCTGTGGCTTAGGAATTTGGGAAGGACTTGGCTGGGTGATTCTGGCTTGGGGTCACTCATATGGTTGTAATCAAATGGTGGTTGAAACTGGAACAGTGGAGGGGGTGTGACTGGAGCAGTTGGAGTCTGGCCAGACATTTCTCTCTTTGCATATAGTCCCAGGGCCTCTCCATGTGGTCTTTCTACATGGGATACTTTGTGCTTCCTCACAGCATGGTGGTTTCAGGGCAGTCAGATCACTTGAATTGTAGCTCTGTGTTCTAGCACAGTGTTCTAACTCACAAGGTGGAGGCTGCTCTTTGCCATCTATGACTCTTAAGTCACACAAAGTCACTTCCTCAGCATTTTATTAGTTACAAGTGAGCTACAATGCCACCCAGATTCAGAAGAATGAAAATTAGACCCATTTAATGGGAGGGTGGCAAAGTTCTAGAAGAGCAAATAGGATGAGAGTTATTGTTGCATCCATCTTTGGAAAATACCATCTGCCACAAACCCCCTTTATAGAATATCCAGATCTGATAAATAAATGCTTTCCATTAAAGTCTCTTTGCATAGTCCCAATCCTGAAAAATTATATCCAGTTCTGGCACCTATTTTAATTAGAGTGCATGGGAGAGTGTGATAGCTCATCCTATGAGGAATGATTATAGGAACTAGCTTTATTTTTCTCAGGTAAGAGATATTAGAGGAGACATGATCACTTTCTCAGCACATTTGAAGGACTGTCATGTAAGAAAGGAAGCATGGTTAGTACGCATTGCTCTAGAAGGATGAATGAGTGCAGGGTTTTCCAAAGACCCTGGTGAAGACTCCCAATGAAGAAATTTAGAAGCTCCCAAGTCTGAATTACCTCTGTTATATATTCTGTATACAATTTTCTTTTAAAAACTGTCTATTGATCAAAAACAAAAAGTGTTCAAACCATTAGATTTGGTCAGATAAATGAGTGTAGTAATGGTGAAATTGGGTATAGTAACAATCTATTGCAAAAATAAATTAGGCTATGCCTTTCAAAATGGAATGCCCACATCCCAGGGGGTACAGGTTTTATGCTAGAGGGTACTGGAAGATAAATATAGTGCAATATTCACATGTATTTTATTTATTTGTTTATTTTTTAAAGTTTATTTACTTATTTTGAGAGAGAAAGAGAGTGCATGCACATGAGCTGCAGAGGAGCAGAGAGAGAGGGAGAGAGAGAATCCCAAGCAGGTTCCAGGCTACCAGTGCAGAGCAGATGCAGGCCTCACTCTCAAGAACTGTGAGATCATGACTTGAGCTGAAATCAAGAATTGGATGCTTAACTGACTGTGCCACTCAGGTGCTCCTATTTACATGTATTTTATTTTATTATTATTTTTTTATTTAGAAATTTTTTTAAATGTTTATTCATTTTTGAGAGACAGAGCATGAGTGGGAAAGGGGCAGAGAGAGGGAGACACAGAATCTGAAGCAGGGTCCAGGCTCTGAGCTGTCAGCACAGAGCCCAATGTGGGGCTCAAACTCATGAACTGCGAGATTGTGACCTGAGCCAAAGTCAAACACTCAACTGATCAAGCCACCCAGATGCCCCTATTATTATTATTTTTTAGTGGAGATACAGGGAGAAAGTGGTTGCAGTTATCTTGAAAAAGGGGAGATTTATTGATCTATTTTTAAAGTTTATTTATTTATTTTGAGAGAGAGAGAGAGAGAGAGAGAGAGAGCACAAGTTGGGGAGAGGCAGAGAGAGGCAGAGAGAATCCCCAAGCAAGCTCTGTGCTGTTAGCACAGAGCCTGATGTGGGGATCGATCTCATAAACTGTAAGATCATGACCTGTGCCGAAGTCAGATGCTTAGCTGACTGAGCCATCCAGGAGACTCACATGCATTTTATTTATTTATTTATTTATTTATTTTATTATTATTTTTTAATTTTTTTTTAACGTTTATTTATTTTTGAGACAGAGAGAAACAGAGCATGAACAGGGGAGGGGCAGAGAGAGAGGGAGACACAGAATCTGAAACAGGCTCCAGGCTCTGAGCTGTCAGCACAGAGCCCAACGCGGGGCTCGAACTCACGGACCGCGAGATCGTGACCTGAGCTGAAGTCGGCCGCTTAACCGACTGAGCCACCCAGGCGCCCCTCACATGCATTTTAAAATAAAAGCTTGAAGAGAATTTTCTACTTGCATGTAGCTAATCAGGGTTATCCCACTATATTCCCATGGATACTGTGCAGAAAAGTTTATATTGACATAGGTAACAGCAGACTGAAGAGCAAGGCTGCCTGAGTTCAAATCATGGCCCTGTCACTTGCTAGTTATGTAACTTTTGGCAACTTAAACTTTCTGCACCTTAGTTTCCTCATCTTTGAACTGGAGTAATAGTAATACCTTATGGAGTGATTGTAAAGATGAAACGTGATGTCTTAAGTGCTTAGAGTAGTGTTTGACATACAGTAAGTACCACTTAAGTGCTTATTAAATAAATAAAATTTGAGAAATATGAAGTCACCTACCCAGGAAGGTAATAAATAGGCACTTAGTCACTGTGATCATGAAGCTGCAAGTTATACATGTTAAAGATATTTCTCATTCTTCCAAAAGGAATCCTAAAAACTAAGACTAAAGCTGAGGTTACCCACTTGCTGGGTGGTTTTTGATGGCCCAGACCAGATATCAGCAGACATTTTTTGCAAAGGGCAAATTGGTAAATATTTTAGAATTTGTGGGTCATATGATCCTTGTCACAACAATTCAACTTTGCCATTGCAGCATGAATGCAGTCATGGACCATACGTATATGAATTAAATGAATGGTTAAGGCCAGATTTGGCCCATGATCCATATCCACAGTTTACTGACCCCTAGTCTAGATCATGCCAGGCCTGGGCAAGTGAGCTGGAAATAGAATGGTTTTTGATGGGGGTTTTTGATGGCCACTACAATGCCATCTCTCTTCCTGGAGTGAATTCAGTCTGACCTTGAACAGGTCCTCTGTGTCTGACTGGGACACTTGGACCCATGCATCCACAGAAACATATTAGGAACAGCAGCAGTACAAGGTCATTCATTCTCATCACTCTGTGTCCCATTATTGTACTGCAAAGTATTTGGAAAGAGAGCTGAAGCTTTATTTTCCTTCAAACCAGCTCCAAGACCAGAACAATGCTGTCCATTCTGTGGATGGTCAGTGAGCCCTTGCTGACCGTCTTTATTTCTTCACCTGCAATAAGATCTCCCCAGGACCATATGGAAACCTAAAAGTTCATGAGGGACTAATTTAGTGAGACTCTTCCAGGGGAAGTTAAGTCCCCATGGGAGATGATTGCACACTGATGGAATTTTTGCACACTGGATGGAAAAATGATCTTTGCCTTTTGGCTGTGTCATAGTAATAAGTGGGAGACTGATTATTTCTAAGAGTGCAGCTCTTCCCGGCACTGATAAGAATGGAATGCAGGCTACCATGGAGATTCAGGTCACTAATTAGTCCCAGAAGCCTTTCTGCCTTGAATCACTGTTATATTAATTATGCATCAAATTAGAATGTTTGCAAAGGCCCAGTGCCAACTGTGCTGAAGAACCGGGTGACAGCATAGAGAGATCAAGGAGTGTCCCTCCCAGAACACTGTGGGGACCAGTGGGTGAAACCTAAGGCCTGAGTGTGCAATGACCCTGCCTGATCTCTGACCCAGCTGTTTGCAGCCTCCTGACAGAGAGCTTGTTATTGGCACAGAGTCGACAAAAGCAGGAGAGGAAGAGAATGATGGCCGCCCTCAGCTGGGCCCTCTGAGTTCTGTTGCAGCCATGTTCATCTGTGAAAAGACAGAAAGCAATCAATTGCACATTTTATTTCCACATTAAAAAAAAGATATTTCCAGGTGTTTATTAACATGGAAATAACATGTCTGGTCTATTGTCTGACTTACAGGTTTTTTTTTTTAATTGAGATATAACTGACATATAACATTATATTAGTTTCAGGTGTACAACATAATGGTTTGATATTTGCATATGTTGCGAAATGATTGCAATGTCTAGTAACCATACATATCATCTCCACACAAAGGTACAAAAATTTTTTTCTTATAATGAGAACTTTTAACAATTACTCTCTTAACAACTTTCAAATACGCAATACAATATTATTGGCTATAGTCACGATGCTGTTCATTACATACCTGTGGGTTATTTATTTTATAACTGGAAGTTTGTACCCCTTGGGCCCCTTCACCTATCTTTCCCACTCCCCAACTCCTTCTATGTCTGGCAACCACCTTTCTGTTCTCTGTATCTATGAGTTTTGCTTTGTTATGTTTTTCAGATTCCACATGTAATAAATTATATGGTATTTATCTTTCTCTGACTTACTTCATTTAGCATGATACTCTCAAGGCCCATCCTTATTGCACCTTGGCCTTTTGGTTAAGATCAAGTATAATTTATCAAGGCCCATCCATGTTGACACAAATGGCAAGATTTCATTCTTGAAATTTATGGGTGAGTAGTATTTAATTGTGTGTGTGTCTGTATGTATATATATATATATATGCTACATTTTCTTCATCTATTCATCCATCAATAAATACTTATTTCCATACCTTGGCTATTAAAAATAATGCTGCAAATGAACATAGAGGTGCATATATATTTTTGAATTAGTGCTTTTGTTTTCTTCAGATAAATACTCAGAAGTAGAATTGGTGAATCACATGGTATTTCCAGTTTTGATTTTTGAGAAACTTCCATAGTGTTTTCCATAGTGGCTGCACCAATTTATATTCCCATCAACCAAAAGGGAAACTTATGGTTCCCTTTTGACGCATGCTTGCCAACATTTGTTCTTTCTTATTTAAAAAAATTTTTTTTAAGTGTATTTATTTATTTTGAGAGAAAGCATGAGCAATGGAGGGGGCAGAGAGAGGGGGGAGAGAGAATCCCAAGCAGGCTCCATGCTGTCAGTTCAGAGCCTGATGTGGGGCTTGAGTTCATGAACCATGAGATCCTGACTCATGACAAAATCAAGAGTCAAACACTTAACTGACTGAGCCACCTGGCACCCTTGTTTTTCTTATTTTTGATACTAGCCATTCTGATTGGTATCAGGTGATATCTCATGGTCGTTTTAATTTGCATTTCCCTGATTATTAGTGAGATTCAACATCTTTCCATGTACCTGTTGGCCATCTGTATGTCTTCTTTGGAAAAATGTTTATTCAGCTTCTTCACCCATTTTTAAATTGGGTTTTTTTGTTGTTATTTAGTTGTATGAGTTCTTTATATATTTTAGATATTAATCCCTCATCAGATACATTATTTGCAAATATTTTCTCACATTCAGTATGTTGACTTTTCATTTTGTTGATGGTTTCCTTTGCTGTGCAAAAGCTTTTTAGTTTGATGTAGTCCCACTTGTTTATTTTTTATTTTGTTGAATTTGCTTCTGGGGTCAGCTTCAAAAACTCATCTGCCAAGACTGATGTCAAAAAAGCTTACTGCCTATGTTTTCTTCTAGGATTTTTATAGTCTCAGGTCTTACACTCAAGTCTTTAATCCATTTTGAGTTAACTTTTGTGCATAGGGTAAGATAATAGTCTTTCATTTTTTTGCATGTGGCTGTCTAGTTTTTCCCAGTTCCGTTTATTGAAAAAACTGTTCTTTCTCCACTATATATTTTTGCCTCCTTCGTTGTAAATTAACTGCCCATATATGTGTGGGGCTGTTTCTGGGTTGTATATTCTGTTCCATTGATTTATAGGTGTGTTTTTATGTCACTACCATACTGTTTTGATTACTACAGCTTTGTAATATAGTTTGAAATCCGAGAGTGTGATGCCTCCAGCTTTGTTCTATCTCAATTTTACTTTGGCTACTCAAGATCTTTTGTTCTTCTGCATAAATTTTAGGATTGTTTGTTCAATTTCTGTGGAAAATGCCATTAAACTTTTGGTAAGGATTGCACTCAATTTATAGATTGCTTTGAGTAATATGGACATTTTAACAATATTAATGTCTCCAATCCATGTGCCTGAAATGTCTTTCCATTTATTTGTATCTTCTTCAAATTCTTTCATCAATATTTTACAGTTTTCAGTACTAACTTTTTAAACTTCCTTGGTTAAATTTATTCCTAGGTATTTTGTTATTTTTGATGCAGTTGTAAATGGGATTATTTTTATTTTAATTTCTGACAGTTAATTGTTAGTATATAGAAACACACTGATTTTTGTATTGATTTTTTTACCCTGCAATTTTACTGAATTTCTGTATTAGTTCTAACATTTTTTTTGCTGGGTTCTTCTGGGGTTTCTGTACATAAAATACTGTCATCTGCAAATAGTGACAGGTTTACTCTTCAAATTTGGATGCATTTTCTTTCTTTACCTTGCCTAATTGCTCTGGCTAATATTTCTAATATGATGTTAAATAAAACTGGTGAGAGTGGATATTCTTGTTTTGTTTCTGATCTTAGAGGAAAAACTTTTAGCTTTTCATTATTGAGTATGATGTTAGTTGTGGGCTTGTTATATATGGTCTTTATAATATGTTTAGGTACATCCCACCTATGCTTGTGTTGTTGAGAGGTTTTATCATAAATGAATGAATTTTGTCAAATGCTTTTTCTGCATCTTGAGCTAGAATATGATTTTTATCTTTAATTTTTGTTAATGTGGTATATCATGTTGATTGATGTGTTGATACTGATCAAATCTTGCATCCCTGGAATAAATCCCACTTGATAAGGGTCTGTTAACTTTTAAATATATTATTGAATTTTGTTTGCTAATACTTTGTTGAGAATTTTACTTTCATGTTCATCAGGGATATTAGCCTATAATTGCCTTTTTCTGTGGTGTCTTTGTCTGGTTTTTGTATCAGGGTAATGCTGGCTTTGTAACATGAGTTTGAAAGTATACCCTCTTTTTCAATTTTTTTGGAAAGTTGGAGAAAAATAGGTATTAAATCTTTGAGTGTTTTGGTAAAATTCACCAGTGAAGGTGTCTGATCCTGAGCTGGTATTCGTTGGGAGGTTTTTGATTACTGATTCAATGCTCTTACTAATAATCAGTCTATTCAGATTTTCTATTCCTTTATTATTCAATCTTGGAAGGTTGTATGTTTCTAGGAATTTATCCAGTTTTTCTAGGTTGTCCAAGCTGTTGGCATATAATTATTCATAGTAGTTTATTATGATCCTTCATATTTCTTTGGTATCAGTTATAACTTTTCCTCTCTCATTTGTGATTTATTTGTGCCCTATATTTTTCTAGTGACTCTAGTTAAAGGTTTTTCAATTTTATTTATCCTTGCAAAGAAGCAGCTCTTAGTTTCATTGATTTTTCTATTGTTTTAGTCTCTATCATTTATGCCTGCTCTGGTCTATATTATTTCCTTCTTTAAACTAATTTTGTGCTTTGTTTTTCTTCTTCTAGTTCCTTTAGGTGTAAAGTTGAATTGTTTACTTGAGATTTTCTTGTTTCTTGAGGTAGGCCTGCATTGCTATAAACTTCCCTCTTAGAACTGCTTTTGCTGCCTCCCATAGATTTTGGTGTGATTTATTTCCATTTTCATTTTTCTGTTTGTATTTTTTGGTTCCTCTTTTGACTTCTTTGCTGACCCATTAGTTGTTCAGTAACATGTTGTTTAATCTCCACATATTTGTGACTTCTTTAGTTTTCTTCTTATAATTGATTTCAGTTTTATACCATTGTAGTAAAAAAAGATGCTTGATATGATTTCAATCTTCTTGAATTTATTAAGACTTGTTTTGTAGCCTAATATGTTATATATCCTGGAGAATGTTCCATATGCACTTAAGAAGAATTCATATTCTGCTGCATTTGGATAGAATGTTTGGTCTGTGTTTGCTAAGTCCTTCTGGTTTGCTGTATCACTTAAGACCAATGTTTCCTTATTGACTTTTCAGTCTGGATGATCTATCTATTGATGTGTGTATTCAGACTCCCTACTATTATTGTACTGCTGTGAATTTCCCTCTTTAGGTTATGCACTATTTTGGGTGCATAAATATTTGCAAATATTATATAGTAGTCCCCCCTTACCTTTGAGAAATACATTCCAAGATTACCAATGAATGCCTGAAATGGAGAATAATACCAAACCCTACATACTGTGTTTTCCCTATACATACTCAACAATAATAAAGTTTAATTTACAAATCAGGCACAGTTAGAGATTAACAATAATAACTGATACAAAACAGAACATTTATAACAAAATATTATAAAAGTTATGTAAATATGGTTTCGCTCTCAAAATATCTTGTACTATACTCACCCTTCTTTTTTTAAATTTAAAAAAAAATATTTATTTATTTTGAGAGAGAGAGAGAGATAGCATGAGCAGGGACAGAGAGATGGATAGAGATAATCCCAAGCAGGCTCCGTGATGTCAGTGCAGAGACCAACACGGGGCTCAAACCCACGAACCATTAGATCATGACCTGAGCTGAAATCAAGAGTCAGATGCTTAACTGAAAGAGCCACCGAGGTGCCCCTCTACTCACCCTTCTTATGATGTGAGATTAAAATGCTTACATGATTGTATTAAGTGAGGTGACCGACATAAGCATTGTGATGTAGCATTAGGCCATTATTGATGTAGCCGGAGAAGGATCATCTGCTTCCAGACTGTGATTGACCATGGGTAACTGAAACCACAGAAAGCAAAACCATGGATAAGTGTGGACTACTGTATCTTCTTTTTTTTTTTTTTTTTCCAACGTTTATTTATTTTTGGGACAGAGAGAGACAGAGCATGAATGGGGGAGGGGCAGAGAGAGAGAAGGAGACACAGAATCGGAAACAGGCTCCAGGCTCTGAGCCATCAGCCCAGAGCCTGACGCGACTCGAACTCACAGACCGCGAGATCGTGACCTGGCTGAAGTCGGATGCTTAACCGACTGCGCCACCCAGGCGCCCCTGTATCTTCTTGAATTGACCCTGTTATCATTATGTAGTGACCTTCTTTGTCTTTTGTTACCATCTTTATTTTGAAATCCCTTTTGTCTAATATAAGTATTTATACTAGCCAGTTTCCTTTTGATTTCCATTTGTGTGAAACATCTTTTTCCATTCCTTCATTTTCAGTTTCTGTCTATCCATACATCTGAAGTGAGAGAGTCTTTTATAGGCAGCATATAGTTGGGAGGTTTTTTCTTCTGTTTGTCTTTTTTTTTTTTTTTTTTTAATCCATTCAGCCACTCTATGTCTTTTGATTGGATAATTTAGTCCATTTACATCTAAAGTAATTGTTGATAAGTATGTACTTACTAACATTTTGTTAATTGTTTTCTGGCTGTTTTGTAGTTCCTCTTTGTTCCTTCTTCTCTTGCTGTCTTCCCTTCTGGTTTGAGAATTTTCTTTAGTATTATTTAGTATTATTCTTTAGTATTTAGATTTTTTTCTCATTATCTTTTGTGTCTATTAAAGGCTTTTGCCTTGTGGTTACAATGGTTTTACATATTACAACATATATATATATATACATATACACAAAGTAAAACCTTGCATTGCAAGTAACTTGTTCTATGAGTGTTTCACAAGACAAGCAAACATTTCTAATAAATTTTGACTTGATAAATGAGCAATGTCTTGCAACACAAGTAGTATGTGATGCCAAATGTCACATGATCACAACTGAACGAAGGTTCTTGAAATTCACTTTGATATACAAGTGCTTTGGATTACAAGTGTTTCCAAAATACTCACATACAAAGGTTTTACTGTATTTCTGAATGATTCTGAATGATTACCTTGTGGGGTTGAGTAGTCTTGGTTGGAAGTTTTTCCTTTCAGTGTTTTAAATATATCATGCCACTTCCTTTTGGCTGCAAAGTTTCTGCTAAAGAATCTTCTGAGAGTCTTATGGGGCTCCCTTTTATGTAACAAGTTGTTTTTCTTTTGCTGCTTTTGATTCCCTCTTTAACTTTTGACCTTTTATTTTATTATTTATTTATTTTTTTAATGTTTATTTTTGAGAGAGAGAGAGAGACGGAGTGCAAGAAACAGAGGGGCAGAGAGAGAGGGAGACACAGAATCTGAAACAGGCTCCAGGCTCTGAGCTGTCAGTGCAGAGCCTGACATGGGGCTCAAACCCATGAACCGTGAGATCATGGCCTGAGCCATAGTCAGATGCTTAACTGACTGAGCCACACAGTCACCCCATTTAACTTTTGACATTTTAATTATAATGTGTTTTGGTGTAGATCTCTTTGGGTTCATCTTATTTAGAACTCTCTGGATTTCCTAGACCTGGATATCTGTTTCCTTCCTCAGGTTAGGGAAGTTGTCAGCATTATTTCTCCAAATAAGTTTTCTGTCTCTTTCTGTCTCTCTTCTCCTCTGGGAGTCCCCTGATAATATGAATGCTATTCCTATTGACATTATTTCATAGGTCACTTAAGCTGTTTTTAATTTTTAAAATTCTTTCTTTTTGCTACTTTGTTTGTGTGAGTTCCATTTCTTTGTCTTCTAGATCACTGAACCTTTCTTCTGCTTCATCTAGATCACTGTCAAACTGCTCTAGTGTATATTGCAGCTCAGTTATTGTATCTCAGCTCTGTGACTTCTGTTTGGTACTTTCTTATATTTTCTATTCCTTTGTTGAAGTTCTCACTGTGTTCATTCATTCTTCTCCCACATTTGGTGAGCATGTTTATCAGGTACATTACTTATCTCCATTTCATTAGGGTTTTTTTTGGGGGGGGGCAGTTATCTTGTTCTTTCATTTGGAACATAGTCTTCTGTTTCCTCTGTTTTGTTGACTCTGTATGTTTGTTTCTATCTCTTAGATAAAATATCTAGTCTTGAGAGAGTGGCCTTGTGTAAAAGATGAAATTTATTATTCAACATTTCCCTAACTCTTGGTTTCCCCTAAAGCCTTTGTTATTATCTAAGCAGCCTGTTTTATTCTTGATAGATCCTAGGTTTTGAGGATTTGCCAAGAACTGTCAGTGTTTCAGAGTGGGGTGGATCTCAGTCAGCACAAAGCTTCAGGCTGATTGGAAGCCAGAATTTCAGGCCTCAGCTTTTAATGTATGTAAATATATACAGTCTTGCAGGACCACAGTTGTTAGTCCCCCTGGTCTCCAGATCAGGTGATCTGGCAGTGTTCCCTTCATGACAGTTGCAAAAATCAGGACTCCAGTTGAGTCTATAAATTACTTCCTGTACCAGAAAGCTGCAAGAAAGACCAAGGAAGAGCCCAAAAAAGGCATCCCCCAGCCTACATTCTCAGAGGACACTTCTATATAATCTCTAATGTGTGGCAAACCCAAAGCTTGTCCCTCCAGCTGAAGCTCCAGAACAAGTTAGTAGGTCTTTCTGGGGCACCTGGGTGGCTCAGTTGGTTGAGCGTCTGACTTCAGCTCAGGTCACGATCTCATGGCTCATGAGTTTGAGCCCCGCATCAGGCTCTGGGCTGATGGCTCAGAGCCTGGAGCCTGCTTCCAGTTCTGTTCTCCCTCTCTCTTTGCCCCTTCCCTGCTCGTACTCTGTCTTTCTCTCTCTCAAAAATAAATAAACATTTAAAAAAATTAAAAAAAATAAGTCTTTCTTCACAGGAAGACCAGAGGTGTGTTTCAGTTTGCTATCTGTGCAGTGGTCTGGGATGGTCAGCCGCCAAGAACTGTCTCTTGGATTTTTTAAGTTCTTTGCAGCCCAGACACACAAAATATCTGGGCACAAGAGCCAGGTGTTTAAGGAGTGTGAATTGCATGTGCCTGTGTGGACTGCATGTGCCAGCAAGTTTTAGCGAGGCAGTGGGACAGCACAGGGCCAGGGTGTACCCACTGGTTTTAGTGGGATAGTGGGAGAGAACAGGGGTAGGACACACCTGTTGGCTTTAATGAGGCAATGAGAGAGTGCTGTGACTGTGTGCACCTGCTAGCACTAGCTAGGTAGAGAGAGAGCACAAAAATGGTTCCCACCAATGTCTCCATCTCTGGAGAGTCCCAACAGGCCCCTGCCCCTCTGGCAGACAATTTAAGATTAGCAGACAAATCTCTTTCAAACTGCTGCTTTTGCACTGGGCCTGGGGTGAATGAGACTGTGTGTGACCTGAGAGTAAGAAAAGTCGTGTTCATCATAGCATTTTGAATCTCCTGGACATAAGCTTTGTTGCTTCCAATCAGATGTTTTGGGGGCTCATCTGTTTGGTGCAGGTCCAAGGGTTAAGGAGCCTGATGTGGAACACAAACCTCCTGCTCCTCACAGAGGAGCTCCATGTTTGTGAGATTTCTTCTGATTCTGGGTTGTCCTGCCAGGGGTGGTGTTTTTGGTGAGAAAACATCTCTGCCTCTCTTACAAGTCTCCATATGTCCCTTTTGTCCTTTGTTGTGGATGAGCTGTTTAGCCAGTTCTCAGGTCTCTTTCAGAGAGAATTTTTCTAGAGATAGCTATAAATTTTGTGTGTCCATGGGAGGATGTGAGTTCAGTATTTTCCTATGCTGTCATCTTGAACTGACAGTTCAGTTTTTACCTGACTTTCAGTTTTTACTTCGTTTTAATTTTTTTATTGAAAATTGTTTTTAATGTTTATTTTATTTTTGAGAAAGAGAGAGAGAGAGAGCACGAGCAAACATGAGCAGGGAGGGGCAGAAAGAGAAGCAGACACGGGATTCGAAGCAGGCTCCAGGCTCTGAGCTGTCAGCACAGAGTCCGACACGGGGCTTGAACTCACAAACCACGAGATCATGACCTGATCTGAAGTTGACACTTAACTGACTGAGCCACCCAGGTGCCCCTATCTCAAGTTTTTAAAGTCAGGTAGACAGAGCTTGTAGCACTGGTTCAATTATTTCTTCTCCTTCTCCTCTTCTTCCACCACTTCCTTTCCTCTTGTGTTCTCGATGAACATAAAACCAAAATATCTAGGTGCTTGGTTGTAAAATAAACAGCTGATATATAGCAGTCTCTGTGACTGTTGGGTTATAATTCCATTGAGGGCCTGGATTGAAGTCATAAACCACAAGAAGTGAAGCGTGACCCACAAATAGCCTTCAAGATGGAATTATAGCTCCACAATTCAAAATGGACCTTTGAAAAAATAATTCTTAAACCTAGCTTTAATTTGGGGAAGATCCCTGGCTGTTATGACGTCTTCTGATCAGTTCATCGGTAAGCAAATAATTCTTTTATTTTAATCTGTGACATTTACTAATGGCAGGGTGAGCACTGAACCTGTTCTGTAGGAGATTACTACTGTAACCAAGCAGCAGTGTCCCAAACAGAACCAAAGAAAGGGAAATTGGAGTCCAACAGCAAGAAAATTCACCAGAGATGGACAAAAAATAAGCATGGGGTGAGGAGATACATTATCTTGGGACTGATAGGGAGAATTCCTGACTCCTGACAATGGGGGAGCAATAGTCTCTTGCCTTTGCTTTTCACAGTTTTTGTGCCCCTCTTTTCACTTGTGATATCGTGTAGTGGCTAAGTTTGAGTTTTGTGGGAAGTAATAGATTGACATAAATTCCATCACTGTCTGTATCCGACCACTTCTCTAAATGTGTTTGCTATTTTCTAAACCCATTCTGCTTGATGTCATAAGTCATGAAAGAAGTTGATCTCATACAACCCAAGTGTTATTAGAGGCTTTTTCATGATGGTTTCTTGTGTGATGGAAACTAATATTCACACATTACAGAAAAAATAAACTAAATCCAACAATTCTGCAGGATGTGGATGTTTAAATGGTAGCTTCTGGTGATCATAAATTAAACCATCAAAATTCCCTAAGGATCCACTGTAGCCTTGGTATTAAATGGAACAACATATGTGCAAAGGCTGGCAAGTAGTAGCAGCTTAATATATGGCCATTCATTGACACAACTTGTACCATAAGAGTTAAAAAATTCCTTATATATGCTCTTGTATATAGTTATATGCTTTCTTCAACATGGCTATTATTTATAAGAAAAATCTATAGCTATGATAAAAGGAAAATCAGCAGAAAAGAACAATTTAAGGTAAACTACTAAGCTAAAATAGGCAAAGGATCAGATAATTTTTTATCAGACTTATTGAGGTATAATTTTCATATTAATTTGGTCTTTCTTTTGTAATTTCTTAAGTAAAAAATTAGATGATTGATTTGAGATGTTTCTTTTTCAAATACAAGCATTTAAAGTTATAAATTTCACTCTAAGTTCTGCTTTGGCTGCATTCCTTACATTTTGATAGGTTACCGTTTTTTTTTTTGGCCTATATATTTATATGTTTTTGTTTTGATTCAAATTATTCTAATTTTCTTTGTGATTAAGTTTAGATTCATGTGTTATTTATTTTCTAAGTGTTGGGGATTTTTTTGAGAAGTTGTTCTGGTATTGATTTCTATTTTAATTCTTTTATGATTAGAAAATATACTTTGTATGATTTAAATTCTCTTAAATTTACTGAGACTCAGAACATAGTCTCCTTATGAGTGCTGTGTGCATTTGAAAAGAATTTCTATTCTGCTGTTGCTGAATGAAGTATTCTATTAGTGAGGTCAAGATGGTTGGTAGTTTTGTTCAAGTTTTCTATATTCTTATTTATTTTCTGTCTATTTGTACATCAATTATTGAGAAAAATTTTTTAAAACTTCTGACTATTGCTGTGGATTGATCTGTACTTCTATTTTCTAGTTGTCTGTTTTTTTTTCATTTATCTTGAAGTTGTTAGATATTTGTATATATATATATATATAAATTTAGGATTATTATGCACTTGTGATAAATTGACACCTTTATCATTATGTAATATCCTTCTTTATTATAGATAACATTATCCTAGATAATATTCCTTGTTCCAAAGTACACTATTTCTGATATTAATTATAGCCACTACAAATTTCTTTTGATTACTTTTTGTATGATATTTTTTCCCATCTTCTTAGTTTTAAAATTTCTATATCTTTATACATAAAGAGAGTTTCTTGTAGGCAGAATATAGGTATGTGTTTCATTTTAAATTCCAATCTGACAAGCTCTGATTTTTAATTAGTGTGAAAAGTTTTAATATTTCTTGTAGTGCTGCTGTTAATGGATCACTATAGCTTTTTGTTTCTGAGAAACTTCCTCTATTTTTAATTTGTTCTTTACTTTACCTTCACTTTTGAAAGATAATTTTCTTGGGAATACAATTCTATGATAATAGCTTTCCTAGTTTCAGTTGTTTAAGATGTAGCTCTATTTTCTTTTGTTTTGCACATTTTACCATAAGACATCTGCTGTCATGCTTGCCTTTATTACTCTGTACGTAACATAACTTTTACCTCTTGCTGCCTTAACATTTTTCTTTCTAGTTTTGGGTTTTAGCAATTTCATTATGATATGCTTTCACATTATTTTTAAATTTTATTTATTTATTTACTCTCTGTATATCTATATACCTATTCTCTCTATATAACACAAATATGTAGACAGCAAAGCTAAAACTCCTACTTTATTCCTTTTTGTCTAATTATTAGCTCTTCCCCAGAATCTCATCACTAGTGTAACCATTTAAATCATTTTCCATATCTCCTTCAAAAACTTTATGAATTCACAGATACAGCATCATAGCTTAGATTACAGGCTCTAGAAACTGGTCTGCTTGAGACAGAGTTATGACTCCAGTACTTATTCAATTTGTTTGGTCTGACCTTGAACCTCTTGTAAGTGGACTTAAAAAATAAGCATCCCTAGGTATTTGTCCTCTTTCCCATAATGTCATATTTTTTAAGGTTCATTGATGTTATTGCTTGTATCAACAGTTTATTCCTGTGTATTGTATTCAATTTGACTTACCATTCTATAATACTACAGTTTGTCAATCCATCTCCAGTTGATGGATATATGGGTTATATCCAGTTGGGCTATCATGATAAAAGCTGCTAGGAATATTTTTGTACAAATTTTTGGTAGACATATATTATTGTTTTTCTTGGGCAAATATTTAGGAGTAAACTTGCTGGATTACAGGGAATGTTTAAGTCAATAAAAAATTTGCCAACTTTTGAAACTGCTTGTACCACTTGCTGTCAGCAAAGTATGAGAGTTCCAGTTCATCCATAGCCTCAGAAGCTGGTATGAGTCAGTGTTTTAAATTTTAGCCATACTAATGGATGTGTAGTAATATATTTTGTGTTTCTTATGTTTATTTTCCTTATGACTAATTCTGTTATTTTTTTCTTATGCTTATTGGCCGCTTATATATCTTTGTGTGTGTGTGTGTGTGTGTGTGTGTGTGTGTGTGAAGTATCTGCTCAGGTTCTCTCCTCATTGTTCTGTTATCTATTGTTGTATAACAAAAATAACCCTGAAACTTCGTGGCTTGAATAACAGGTTTTAATTTTGTTTATAATCTTCAATTTGAGCAGAATCAGTTTGAACATCTGAATTTCTGCTCCACATGGCATCAGTCGTGACAGCTTGATTGGAGCTGAAATATTCACTTCAAGATAAGTCAACTACATGCCTGGCAAGGTGGAATTATCAGCTGAGGCTATCAGTTTGGGGCACTGGTTCCTCTTCATATGAATTTGTCCCTATGGCTGCTTGGATTTCTTCAAAGCATGAGTGACTGTGTTCTAAAAGCAAGTGTCCAAAAGAAGAGAAGTGAAAGAGAAGTAAGGTTTTTTTTTTTAAATTTTTTTAATGTTTATTTATTTTTGAGAGAGAGACAGAGTGCAAGCAGGGGAGGGAGGGGCAGAAAGAGAGGGAGACACAGAATCTGAAGCAGGCTCCAGGCTCTGAGCTGTCAGCACAGAGCCTGACATGGTGCTCGAACCACAAACTGTGAGATCATGACCTGAGCCGAAGTTGGATGCTTAACCAACTGAGCCACCCAGATGCCCCAAGAGAAATAAGGTTTTAACCTGGAAACTGGGTTACCATCTCTTCCATTTTATGCTATTAGTGAAAGCAGCACAGAGCTCACCCAGATTCAAAGGGAAAGGAGAGAGACCCTCCCTTTTGATGGGATGGGATCATATTTAATCTGCATAGTCTACCCCCTAGCCAGAAATTATATGCATTCATCTCATGTTAAAAATATACTCAGTCCTCCTCAAGTCCTGTAAGTTTCATTTCTTGCTATCTCCCATGTTTCCAGAAAATGAAGCTCATAAGTGAAAGTTAAATGTGTATCTCATCTAATGAGTTTCCCTTACATCCAAGATAGTATCAGGCCCATTTCTGCCTGCTTCAGTTGTTCTCCAGGGCCTACAAACAACTGGTTTTTATAAATTGTTATAGTTTATAATTGCCTTTGGCAAGGAGATTAGTCTAATACAAGCTGCTCCACCATTGTTGGAGCATGAATACTCTCCCTTACACCTGTATATTATATAAAATATATTCTTAAAATATATAAAATGGGGAAAAATAAAGGTAACCCTAAATAGTGGTATATAAAATGGAAGCACCAAATGGAAACAAAAACAAGTATTTATGTGGGAAATTATATATGGCCAAGAATAATTTATTATTTGTGTTTGGATAGCTCCATGACTTAAGGAGGTTATTATATATGTTCAGGCTCAGATATTTATTTGAAAGATAAAAAGTTACATCAGATGGTGTAAAGAATCCTTTATATCTTTGAGGTCTACAATTCTAATAACTTATAAGCTAATGTAGTGTTTGATTTCTGTTTGGTAAATGTAAACAAAACTTAAGGATTTACAATTTATATGGTCAATGTGAAGCCAGAATGTATAAAAAATCAAACATTAAAATTATATTTCCAGATGGTGCTTACAGTACCTCAATGTAGGTTAAGAAATAGTATAAGACTATAAACATAGTTCATCTTCTCAGGGCATCAGTTTTACCTGTGCAATTTGGGGTAAAATCATATTTGTTTTCTTAAAAAACTGATAAAGTATGGCATACAATGCAAATATCACATGAATATTTTTAATTAGAAGTAAAAATTCAAAAAAAATTATCCTTGGAGAGAAGCATTACAGCAACTATCTCAGATGCTGTGAGATGAAGACTTTCCTCTGATACTCTGGCAGAAAAGTCTGGGAAGTTCAGCAAGCTCACTGGGCATGGGGCAAGAAGTTTGAAATCCTGCTCTTTATTTAAGATCTGCCATCACTATTGGATCTATGCCATAAATGTGCTGTATTTACCCAGACATCTGCTCTATTTATTTGGCTTTAGTCACAGAATGAGCAGTTTTTACACTGTATGAGGTGCTACATTTAAAACTGTTCATGTGCTCCTCAGTATATTTTTTGTTGATAGAGTTTGGATGAAATACATGTTTCTCTGACCCTCCACTGAGGTAAAACATAGTTGACAGCCTGCCCTTCCTTTCCAGCTGCAAGCGGAACTGAGATTATCAAATCATTCCTCCCAGTTGACTTTTGAGGGGTACACTAGGAATAGATTTTTTTGTTGTGACTTAGGGGTTCTAAATGTTTTCCCTTCCACCGTGGGCCGTCATAATGCCTAAAGCACCCCCTCTGAGGTAAGACAGTAGTGATCTTGATGGGCCAATGGAAGATGAAGGGGAAATCCCTTCAGCTATTTATCATTTGCAAACACCTTAATTCAAACTCGTTGGCCATGATTTTAAAACTTGTCCTTAAATTCCTTAACACTCTTACCATCAAACAGTGGAATCTATATCTCCTTTCCTTAAATATAGGGCAGGCTTAGTGACTCAGGCCGAACTGACACTATGTGACTTTTCAAACAAGGGTAGGGAAGGCAACACAGCTTCTGCCCAGAGCTCATTCTCTCTCTGTCCCCCTTCTACCACCTCTCCCACCCCCTATGCATATTTTGAATCCTGAACCAATGTGTAAGAAATTCAGCTACTCTGAAGCTACCATGCTGGAAAGACCATGTGGAGAGGAAACATGGACATAAAGATACTCGGGTCTCTAGCTCTTCCACCCTTTGGCTGTCTGAAACTTTCCAGTCCAGGCATTAGGCATGTGAGGATCTTTCAGAGGATTCCAACCTTTAAACTGCCCCAGCTGCTGCCAAGTGAGACAGAGATGAGCTGTCCCTGCTGAGCCCTAAAATTGCAGATTCATGAGCAAAATAAATGTTGTTGTTTTAAGCCACTAAGTTTTTAGTTTTGTTTTTGGTGTTTTTTTTTTTTTTTTTTTAGGTAGTAACAGATCAATGAATTCTTTCCTATTGCCTAGCAACACTCTGAGGAAATGGGACATAATTAAAGATTTAATTGTAGACAAAAGGAGTATGGCAGAGAGAGTCCAGAATTACAATGCACTAAAAGAGGGAAAGAGATTCAGAAAAGTGGAGGTTGAATTACTTTTGCAGACATTACTTGCAATAAGTATGTGTGTTCCTAGAAACTTGGAAGTTTTAAATTGGAAGAGATCTTAGGGATCATAGAGCAATGGTTTTTTAAAAAGTGAAGCTCAAAGAGTTAATGAATTTGGGCAGATCTCCAGAGACCGACTAGAGCCTAAACTTTCAAACTTCCACTGACCACAGTATCTCCTTTCTCAAGACATGTATAAGAAACCTCACCAGCTTAGCAAAAACACAAGGACAAAATTAAATAAAAATGCAATAGCAGCAGCAGTAGCGAAAACAAAAATTCCCCATAACCTAATCCTTGCTAAGCTTCTACCTGCCTGCCATTTCCTTGTGGAGTAAGTGCCCCTACACCCTGGTTTTTCATATTCAAGGGGCTCGGAAACCACTGGAGAATTTGCAATTCCAGTTCTTCAGGCAGGAAAAAGAATGAGTCTCTGACATACTAATGTTATTTCACCACAAACATCAGTACATTTGTGAAGTGCTTACTATGTGCTAGCATCTGTGTTGATTACTTTATGTACATCATTATTGAGGCATAGTTTATGTATAGTAAAAAGCAACCATATTAAAGGGATAGTTCAATGAGTATTTACAAATATATAGACCTGTATAACTACTACCATAGTTGAGATATAGAACATTTTCATCCTCTTCACCCCTCAAATTTCCTTTATGCTCTTTTGCAGATAATCCTCCTCTCCTCATGCCCAGGTACCCTTGATATCCTTTCAGTTACTATAGATTTTTTTTTTATTATTCTAGAATTTTGTATAATTAGAATGTCACAGTATATAGTCTTTTTTGCACAGTTTAGTGTTTTTCAGATTCCTCCACATAACTGTGTAAAATAGTTTGTGACTTTTTATTGTTAAGTAGTATTCTATTGTATAGATATATCACAATTTATTTATCTATTCTCTGATTATTTTTTTGGGTTGTTATCAGTTTGGGATTATTATGAATATACCTACAAGTATATAGGAATATAAGCATTCCTATAGAAATCTTCGTGTGGGCATATGCTTTTACTTCTCTTAGGCAAATACCTAAGAGTAGGTTATACGATAAGTATATGTTTAACCAGAAGAAACTGCCAAACCATTTCCCAAAGTGGTCATATTATTTTAAATTCCTACTAGATATGTGTGAGAATTCCAGTTGCTTCACAGATTTGTACTCTAGCAGATACGTGGTAGTATCTCACTGTGGCATTAATTTATATTTTCTTAGTGATTAATAATTTTTTCATGTCGCTATTTTTGTGGAGTTTGTTTTCAAATTATGTGAAATTTATTTAAGTATACATAAGGTTTTAATAAATAGAATATTTTATAATACTGAAGAAATCACATGTCAAAATGTGCAACTAAAATTTGGCATACAATAATCATTTATTTTCATGATTTTTTTGAGACAAAGGAAGTAGTTAAACAACAAATGGTTAACACCCCTGAGTTCCAGACATCCCAACACTACTGTATATTTTATGTGAATCTAAAGATGTAAGGAAAAGTCTCAGAAAAAGACAAAAGAAATGTAAGTCATGATACTGTCATAATCATCTTTAAGAGATCTTTTTCATCATTAGAGTAAAGTCATGAAAAAGCAAATTTTTTTCGGCAGAAAATATTTAAAATTTGTCGAGGAGAAGTAAACAGGGTGAACATAAAAAAAAAACCCACTGTTGATACATGTTGAAACAATTGATTTAAATGTTTTATTCAGAGGCAGGACTCCATGATAGCAAAATGAGGAGTTCAATAAGTCTTTTTCCCCAAAAAACAAGTATAAAATGGGAAAAACAAAAAATTGATCAAAAACAACTGTTTTTAGGGCTCTGCAAATCAACCAGAGACAAACAAGAAATTTAGAAGTATTTATTCATGAAAGCTTGTTGCCCATGAAATTTGGGCAACAAAAGTGGGAGTCTACAGAGAAACTACAGCTTTCTTTCCTGGAACTGTTCCTCCCACATACCCACTCCAAAAACTTGGTCAGTATGGTAGCCTTACCAGGGCATGACATCCTATGAAAAACCAATAGCTTTACTATTAAAAGGGGCTGACTTGATTTGGACTGGAGGGCCAAAACCCACTGTTGGCAGCCTCATCAGTAAAAGTAGCACATGCGATAGGAAATAAATGGTGAATTCCCATAGCTTTGTTAAATTGAATTTAGAGTCCCAGTTATAGTAGGTGATAGACTAGCTGAAAACTTAACAAGGAGATGCTGGAAATGAGAGAATCACAGAAAGGCTAGATAAGTTCTCCATACCTCTGTGGCTTTATGTTTATAGGACACCCAGGAAGATCCAGAGTAAAGTAATAACCCAGAGAGACTTGAAACTGCCTGAACTTTGAATACTGACTTCAACATACACACAGATCTATCAGCAGTGGGTGAACCATTGACTTGTTACTAAGCCACGCAGACACAGGACAATCCATAGGAAGATAGGCAGAGAAATCCATAGGAAGATAGGCAGAAAAATAAAATAAGAATTAAAAAAAAAAAAAACTGAGCAGAGACATCAGTAGTTGCACATCTCAGGAAGATAGATTCTACAGATTGAGTCCAAGTAAATTACTAAAAACAACAGCTACCTTATTTGAAAAAAATCCAGAGGTGTTACAATATATGGTCTAAAATGTCAGTTTTCAGGGGTGCCTGGGTGGCTTAGTCAGTTGAGCATCTGACTTCCGACTCAGGTCATGATCTCATGTTTTGTGGGTGGAGTCCCATGTTGGGCTCTGTGCTGACAACTCAGACCCTGGAGCCTGCTTCATTCAGATTCTGTGTCTCCCTCTCTCTCTTTCTCTCTGCTGCTCCCCCACTCACATTCTGTCTTTCTCTCTTTCAAAAATAAATAAACATTAGAAATAAAAATAAAATGTCAGTTTTCAAAAAAAAAATCATGAGATATTCAAAGAAACAGGAAAATGTGACCGATACTGAAGGGGAAAAAGATCTATAGAAGTTGAGTCTGAGCAGACACAGTGGTTATATTTAGCACATGAAGACTTCAAAGTGGTGCTTACAATGTATTTAAAAAGTTAAATGAAAGTATAATGACCATTGCCCTCAAATAGGAATTCTCAATATAGAAACAGAAAAATAAAAAAGGAATCAATGAAAATTCTAGAATTTAAAAGCACAATAGCTGAAATAAAGAGTTAACCAAATGGGTAGATTTGAGATGGCAGAAGAAAGAATCAGTGAACTCGAAGATAGATCAATAGGAAGTATCCAATCTAAACAATAGAGAGGAAAAAAAAACATTGAAGAAATATGAACAGAACCTCAGAGACCTATGAGGCAAGATTAAACACACTAACATGTAATGAGAATCCCAGAAGGAGAAGAGAGGCAGGAAAAAATACGTGAAGAAATAATGACTGAAGATTTCATAAATCTGATGCAAAACATAAATCTACACATCCATAAACCTCAAGAAACTCTAAGTAAGATAACATAAAAATCTCTGTCTACACATACAGTAAAATTACTGAACACTAAAGACAAATAGAAAATCTTGAAAGTAGCAAGAGAAAAACAACTCATCCCAAATTGGGGAACAACAATGCAATTAATGGCTCAATTTTTAATCTGAAACAATAGAGACCAGAAGGCAGAGTGAGGAAAGAAACATAACAATCATGAATTCTGTCTCTAGTAACTCTCCTTTAAAAGTTAAGGTGAGGGGCCCCTGGGTGGCTCAGTTAAGCGTCTGACTTCAGCTCAAGTCATGATCTCACAGTTTGTGGCTTTGAGTTCCACATCTGGCTCTGTGTTGACAGTTCAGAGCCTGGAGCCTGCTTTGGATTCTGTGTCTCCCTCTCTGCCCCTTTTTTGCTCACTCTCTGTCTCTCAAAAATGAATAAATGTTAGAAAAATAAATTAAATGATGGGGCGCCTGGGTGGCTCAGTCGGTTAAGCATCCGACTTCAGCTCAGGTCACGATCTCACGGTCCGTGAGTTGGAGCCCCGCGTCGGGCTCTGGGCTGATGATGGCCCAGAGCCTGGAGCCTGCTTCCGATTCTGTGTCTCCCTCTCTCTCTGACCCTCCCCCGTTCATGCTCTGCCTCCCTGTGTCTCAAAAATAAATAAACGTTAAAAAAAAAAAACAATTTTAAAAAAGAAAAATAAATTAAATGAAAGCTGAGGTGAAATAAAGATTCATGTAGTATTCTTTTATATAAGCTTTGTAAGAAATTAAGTCTGACCCAATTCACACTCTTATCGTGTATTTTTTTTCCTCTTAAAGAGTGTGTGTATGCATGTATACATGTATAAGACTATGGATCTCCTTTTTTCACATGTAAAGTTTTATCTAGAAACCCTTTACACATTCTGTTGAGGTAAAAAAAAAAAGATAATGTTCAAAGATTCTGTGATGGATTTAGAGGGGTGTGTGTGTGTGTGTGTTTAAAGCATTTGATAAAATTGAAAAAATTAAAATTTTTACAGAGATTTTTGTTCACTAATATATATATGTTTTTGCTCACTAATATCACCCTACAAGAAAAAGAACATTTCCCAGATAAACAAAGAGTGGGAGAATTTATTCTTAGCAAACCAGCCTTATAAAATAGGAAATGAAAGAAAATAATACAATAAGCCAAGTCCATAGGAAGAAATGAAGAACACTGGAAAAAGTAACTATGTGGGTAACTATAAAAGAATGTATAGATATATATTTTCTTTTTCTTCTCTCAATTAAAAAAATCATCAGATTGTATAAAGTAATAATTATAACACTGTATTACTGAGTTTATAACATTAATATAACATATATGACAATAATAGTACAAAGGAAAGGGGAAAATGGAGTTATATAGGAACAAAGGTGCTATATCTTGCTGAAATTTAGTATTAACATGAGTTAAATTGATAAATGAAGATATATATTTTAACCTCTAGAGGAAACACTAAGAAAATAACCATAAAACTCCCAAGTCAACAAAGGAATTAAAATGACATACCAAAAAGAATTTGCCTAAAGCACAGTAGTAAAAGAACAGAGGAACAAAAAGACATGAGCCATATTGAAAACAAACAGCAAAATGACAGGCACAATCAAATCAAATCAATAATCACATTAAATAATTCATTAGACTAAATACTTCAATGAAAACATTGAGAGTATCAGACTGGATACAAAGAATCATTCCACTATGTGTTGACTACAAGAGACTCACTTCAAATTTAAATATACAACCAGATTGAGAATAAAAGAATAGGAAAGACATATCATATAAACAGTAATCCAAAGAGAGCTGGACTGGCTCTATTTATTTAGTATCAAACAAAATAGACTTTTAGGAAATCCATATTAGTAGAGATAAACAGGAACACTTTATAATGATAAAAGGGTCACTACACCAGGAAGATATAATGATTTTAAATATGTATGAACCTAACAATGGGACCTAAAATTCAAAAAAACAAAAACCTGAGAAAATTGAAAGGAGATGTGGGCTACTTAATAATTATAGTTCAAAATGTCAAGCCTTTTGATATTGATAGAACAAGTTTATGGAAAATTAACAAAGACATAGAAGATTTGAAAAACACTATTAACCAACATGATATAACTGACATTTATAGAATAATTTATCCATCAGCAGCAAATACATTCTTTCAAGTGCATGTGGAACATTCTCTAGAATAGACCATATGATAGACTTTAAAATAAATTTCCATAATTGTAAAAGGATTGAAGTTACTCAAAGTATGTTCTCCAACCACAATAAAATTTAATTAGAAAGCAACAACAGAAATTTGAGAAATCCCCCAAAATCTGAAAATTAAACAACACATTTCTAAGTAAACCAGATCAAAGAAAAAATCACAAGGGAAATTAAAAAAAATGTTTTGAATTGAATGAAACTGAAAAGACAACATAAAAAATTTGTAGGATGCAGCTAAATAAGTGCTTAAAGGGATAGTTACAGCTTTAAACATGTATATTGAAAGTTGTATTCACTGTTTAGAAAAGCCATTGTTATAAATTAGAAACAAATTATAACAAATTAGAACAGCTTCTAGACTTTGTTGGTTCAGTGTTGGTACCTTTTTGTCTAGCGTTTTTAAACTTTTAAATACATCTAAATGTATTTTATAATTTTTCATGTATATAAATGCATATAATATATTGTAAAATGCTGTATCAAGAAAAGGTCTTGTAGATAATCTCCACCATATGTTGAGTTTCTGTCTGCTTGTGGGGAACTGACTGGGTAAGCATTTTATATACATTGTCTCATTTCATATTCACAACAATCCTATGAAATATTATTAAAGAAAATAAAGCTCAGAAAGTTTTTAAGTTGCCTACATAAACATTAACATGTCAAATACACAGCAGAGCAGAATTCAAACCCAGGCCTTTTGAAAGGCAAAGCCAGGGCTCTTGGGACATCTGGGTGGCTCAGTAGGTTAAACATCCAACTCTCGATTTCCGGTCAGGTCATGATCTCATGGTTTGTGATATTGAGCCCTGCATTGGGCTCTGTGCTGACAGTACAGAGGCTGTTTGGGATTCTTCCTCCCCCACAGCCCTCTTTCTCTCTCTCACTCAAAATAAATAAACATTAAAAAAGAAGAAGAAAGACAAAACCAGTGCTTTTAATTTCTGTCCTGCCTCCCTTCCTGAATCTCAGTGATTTTGTCTTTATTCTTAGTGCTCTACATTTTACATGTTCTTTAGCCATGAAGACTAAGATTAGAAATCACTATTTGTCATCTTAGGAAATCTCTGATATGCATTGGAAAATTGATGTGAATTCTTGCCAGTTCAATTCCTTAACATTCATGGCTTTGGTTTACTTTGGTTACTGTAAAATAGATTATGTGCCTGCCCTCCAAAGCATGTACTAAGTTATATATCTCTTTCTTTACTCCTGTTTAAATATTTGTGTATCTTTTCTAGGTCTCTAAATCAGTATGTCTGACTGACATGAATTCCTGGTAGTCAGGCATTATCTGAAATAAAGGTTTACATCTTAGTTTGGAGAACAGTGGACATATTCTGACATGATTAGGAAGCATGAGTGCAAATAGTAGTAACAAGCAATATGATCAGGCACAAAATGTGTGGGCTCAGAAAACATCCTGATAATGTTAGTTAGGACAATACAATAAAATAAAAGCCTCTTTCAGATTTATACAATGCTTGGAAGTCACGTATTCATGTATGTGATAACTTCCAAAGGCTTGTGTGTGTATATATATACGGCTGGTATATGTGTGTGTATATACATATATGTATATGTATATGTATATATATGTATACACACACACACACACATATATATATATACACATATATATAAAGAACATAGATAAAAGCCATCATTTGGTAAGAATGACTATATGTCAAGCAACTGAAACCATGAATCACGGATTGATTAAAAAATAGAGACTATAGCAAAACTAGTTTCATATTTTTTCCCTAGGCTCTTCTTACTCAGCTAGAAAAGTGGAATTTGAAAGGATTTTAGATATCTTCTCTCTAGTTCTCTTATGTTGCAGATAAAATGGTAGCCCCCAAAAAGGTAAGGCCCTCAAAGGCAGAAATAGAATATTTTGTTCATCCTTGAATTTCCTGCACCTAGCAACATAGCTGGCTCCTAAGAGTGCCTCAGGAAGCACATGAGGGACATTTGCCAAATGGCACACCATTCAGGCCAAGAATGAAAACCCGTTTCAGATTACTCAGGCTGGTCCTTGTTTGAGCTTCATGTGAATAGATGTATATATCTATCGAAGAAATATAATTCTTTCTAGGATCCAACAAGGTCTTTGGATAGCATGGCTATACTGTTTGTTTGGTTTTTTTTTTCTTCCATTTCGGTCTTCATCTGGGCTTTTAAATTTCTGAGGACAAGGCATGAGCAAAGTCACACCACATGCCAGGTTCCTTATTGTGACTCAGAGTGAATCCTTTCTCTTTCTCTTGTGGCAGAGGATCTGAAACAAAGATCACTGAATAGCTCTTCTCTCCAGTCCCCTGGGTCCCTGGTTTCCCCTTTACATTTCTTTTTAAAATAGCCACTTTTCTAAGGGTACCTGTTCCTGAAACAGATACCTAGGAGAAGGTAGTAGAACAGGGGGATATCCATCCCCAATTGCTATCTCTTCATTCCCTTAATTGCTCCCTATTCTTTCTTCTCATTCTCCCAGCTGGCTATCCTTGGCTACACCCAAGAGTGACCACTTTGCATTTCTATAGCTTATCTCTACCCAGTCTCTTCATTTCCTTTCCTTTCTCACCTTTGGGTATCTTTCTCTGCTTTCCTGATTGTCTTTCTTTGACACAACTGACCTTCAGTATCTCCCAGGTTGTTCAGGGCTGAACCAAAATGCAAGGAGAGATGCATGGTTGTCTGAATGAGATCCCAGATAGCATGGGGTGCAAAGAAAGAATGAGGAAGTGGGAAAAGAAGGAGCTCTTTCCTCTCAGATGATTAACTTATCATTCCCAGTTTAAGAGCCTGGACAGCTTACCCCAGTACCATATCTCCCTGTGACTAAAGTATGGGGGGCTGTCTGCAAGCATAATGTGTTGTCTGTGCTCACTTAGATATCCTTGGCTGGTTTTATTTGGGTCACTCAGAGGAGAAGAAAGGCTCTTACTTGCAGAGAGAGCACCAGAGTAGGTGGGCTTTAGGAAACAGAACTGAACTCTGAACAATATTAATCAAAGAGGGTGTGAAATACCAGTGTTGTTGATGTGAATGACACAAAGTCATTGTGGGCTGGGATAGTATTGGCTTCATGCATCAAATGGATGGGGAGTCAAGGATGGCAATAGGTGAACAAACAGTAATGTCAAGGGGTCAGAGGCAGGGCAGAATTAAGATTTGAGTCCTCGGGTCAGAATAAGTCTCATGAAGAGAAATTGTGGGCTGCAATGCTTCCTTTACCTGGCATTTGGTGTCTCTAACAGGGATGGAGTGTGTGGCTCAAGGAACTGAATGTGTTTTGCCTCTCTCTAATCCCCTATACATGAATCCATCCTGTCCAGGTATTGGTGAAAGGCAGTCTGAGAGCCTGGCTAGGGTTTAGCTTATAAGGTGACCTTGCATCTCTGTTGGCAAGATGTCTCCTTCTCTAGCTTCAGCCAAACAGACTGAGCCTGAGCAATTGGAGGAAGTAGGAATGACTTGTCAATGTAATATTTTTGTTCAAAGTTTCTAACTACTTTCATTTAAAGTCCTTTGTCTCATTCTCTATGTTCAATCAATCATATCTTTTTATAATCCATCTTTTGGAAAACTTTCAGGGTCTCAAATCAGTATTAGTGGAGACAGGATATTTATTTCCTTCAAGCATGTATTGAGCACCTATTGCATGTATGCCAGGCAAAGATTAAGCCTTCTTGGGATGGGGAAACAATAATGGGAGACTGGATTCCTCTCTGCCATTACATGCTCAAACACCTTGCAGCTGGAATTTCTATCTCATTTATCTTGTTTCCCTCACAGGCACTCAGTGACTGGTAGGCACCCAATAAACTTGCTAAATTGAGTTGTTTGCTCTTGAAAGCTGAGGATCCTAACACTTTCTATTCATGCCCCATGATTGGTCTGTTTTCTGCATAGTCTGAAAACAACTGCAATTAGTTGTTAATAGTAGTGATGGAACAATATTTGTACCTAAATGAAAGTAAGCATGACAGAAGAGGGGAAGAATGGAAAGGGCAAGACAGAAGAAATTGATTCAAAAGAACAAGGGCAAGAGAGAGGGGTTTGGGAGATAAAGAGAAGGGGTAGTTACAAGTGACAGAGCAGGGAGCAGCAGACTTCAGTTGAGGAAATGAGGCATGTCAGCCACATAAAACATAAAGTGGAGCTGTGTTCCAACAGGACAAAAGGTCATTGCTGTGTTGTACATTAACAACTCTTAATGCCACCAAATGCGAATTGTCTGTATGTGTATTTGCAATGTTGGCAAGCTCTGCAATATCTCAGCTAGGTGTCAGCAAGGGCATAAGATGGGACACAGAGACAAATACAGTTTTTTTCTCACACACAAAAAAATGTCACCAAAAATATTCTCAGCATGTAATGATTAGCACCAGGCCATTTGGCCATCCGGAATGATCTGAATACAGAGGTCTGACTACGTATCATTTAGCAGTACAAATATTTAGGTTCTGTGGGGATGAAGTAATTCTATTTTCTCCCACCTACCTTATTGCATACCTCCCACCTCTCATTCAGGCCTCCTGCAACATCACATGTTGCTTGTCCTCCTTGAGCCTAACTGATGCAGAGTTGGGATAAGAACAGGATGAGTCAAACAAAGCTACCTTCTAAATAGATTTTGGGAGAAATTCCTGCCCTCCTCCAACTGGCTCTTGCAAACAGGAAAGATCAGGTTGCTCAACTGAAGGCTTTTGTGGCCTTGGCCATTAAGGGATGAACAAAACACAAATTATGTGGTAGGAGAAGTGGGGACTTAAATCCTGGCTCCCTCAGTGATGGATGGAGCAAATATGAAATTCCACACTTCCTTAGTCCTGAGTTTCCTCACCTACAAAGTGGAGTTAATAAATTCCACCTATTTCAATGACAAGATACTATAAAAGGAAAAGCAGCATCAAAACTGCTGACGGATGCATCTCCCTGGCAGCCTGGAAGTTCACAGGAGGGTCTGGGGCTTGGGCAAGCCTTGCAGCCAGTTCTTTCCTTTGTTTATACCAGCCCAGTGGCAACTAACACTGCTTCTGTGCCTTGGGACCACCTGGCTTTGTGGAAAGAAATCTCACTGAAGAGTTCTGACAACTTTCTAATCTTACTTCTCTCTAGATCCTTCTTCTCCAGGGCAACTACACACACAATGCCATTTTGCAATTTATTTTCATTTTGCAGAGGAGAGCCTCCCCTCCTCTTCCTGGCTTGGTTTCTATGGCCTGGCCATATTACTCTTGGATGGCCCTGGGCTGTTTTGGCTTCAGAGCTGGCATGGACTTGTTATGCCAGCTGGAGAAGGACAACACACCTGTGGGTGTGCTAGGCTGGGTCTGGGAGGTGGCTGGGCAAGGGTCCTAATTACTTGAGGGTGACACACAGTTTGCCAGCATGACTTCATGCATTTACTTTCACTAGGCTCTGTGAGTTCCATGGAGAAGCTCAGGGTGTTTATGCAGCTGCCCCGGCCCCAGTGGGAATGGCCTCTCTTACCTGTGAATCACCCTTTCCGGCCTCCAGGTGGACATCTATGCTCAAGTTCAGGCCACTTGCAGATATCCGGCTTATAGAATATTCATGTTGCTGTCTTTTCTTCTCACTTAATGTTTGGAAAAGGTATTGTTTTAAACAAGAAAACTTAAAAACAGATGGGTTGTGGTTTCCAGCCTTCACATTTCCAAGAATATGATAGAAACCAGGAGTCAACCCATCTGACTCTTTGGGACCTGATTCTGCATTTCTTGTATTGGCAAAGTCCTCACTGAAGATGGAAGTACCACAGCTGCCAACTGGGAAGGAGCCACAGCTCCCTGCCAGAAGTGTGCCTGCCTCCCATTGCCATTGTCATTTCAGCAGGAAGACTTGGGACAGAGGCTGACTAAACCTCATGTGCTGTCTCCTGTGTGGAAGATGCTGAACCACTGTCTGGAATATGCCCTTGGAGTTGTTCCAGGGCTGGTAACAGGAGGGGCTGAGTCACCAGTGGTCTCTCCCTGGGAGCCCACACTCCTTTTTAAAACTGGGGGTTCAGCAGTCTTGGGCTTGGGGTCATGCTTTTCTCTGTGCCCCGCAGCCCTTCTAAGGACTGAATCTGCATCCTAGACACCATAACCCCTCTTGGAAGAAAAGTAAGAATTGTTCCCAGTGGGCTGCTCAGCTAAACGTGACATAAAGTAACATGAGGACAGATCCCGGCAGACCAAACGCTGCTTCCTCATCACACCCAAACAAGAGGTCTGAATAGAAAGGAAATCTTGTGACCTCAAGAAATAGTATTTGGAGAAAATATAATGAATATTATTCATGGGCATTTCCATAATAAGGAAAACTTCTCATGGTAGCATAGGGTTGCCAAGGGCCTGACTCATCTGGGATCATTTTCAAGCCCACCCTTTGTATGGATGCACAAAATCTGTAGGAGAACATATTCTGGGATATGGGCCTCTGACACACTATTCCCCAAAATGTGTTCCATGGAGCACTTGCACTTGAAATCATTTCTATGAGGAAAAAGCTCTATGGTTAAATAAGATTGAAAAATGTTACTTTCTCTGCTTAGAGATTCACAATATCTATTAATGAACAACTCAAAACAAATGCTTAAGAAAAATTTTAACTTGTTTTAACCTTGTGTTTCCCAAATTTGATGATGGAATGCTAATTTTTCAAAATCCCTATGGGACACATTTTGGGGAAAGTTGCTTTGCTGGGAGATGTTATATGACCCCTCCAATTTGCAACATCCCCACTTCAAGCTTGGAAATTAACATTTCTCGGGGACCACGGCCTCGGTGCAGTTAAAAGGATGAGTGGTCCACACCAGTTCAGAGCTGGCTTGGCAGGCCTCTCCCACCTGCTAGAAATTTGATGTTACATTCTTAAGTAGGATGGGGAGGAAGAACTATTGCCTTTAAAGAATAACTTTCTCACATTGAAGGTTAAAACCTTAAGGCTACAAAAATAATTTAATCATGCTCTGAGACTAGAAGGTTAATCCTGTTCAACACTTTTCCATCAGGATCTGTTATTCTGGGATGGCCACTTAGGAAGTCTGATGGAGATATGATTTTAAACAGCTGAAAGTCAGAGACCTTCTTTTCCATTGTTCCCCATAGTAACATAGGTTTGTGCATGTACTAGGCACTTGATTCTACACTTACTAAATAGAATCCATAGGGCTTAATTTTATATATGGTCTGGGAGCAGAGTGAGTATGTGGTTCTTAGTCTGGGTCATTCCCTGACTTATTTTTCATGTCTTGAGTTTTCTATGTACAACAATTTATGATCTGAGGTTTGGAAACAGTCAGAGCCCCAAACCCTCCACAGAACACTTCAGTTCTGGATTTACAGAGATTTCCCATTAACTTCTCACACATTTTCCTGTGGACACAGTTCCTGCTAACACACACCTTGATATTCTTGTCTCACCTATTATTCTTTTGATAATCCGTCATGTGATCACTTTCGACATAATTGTTCTGTGTGTTTTTTTTTTCCTGGCCAAATTTTGCTGTGTTATATTCATGTGTATCTCAGCCTGGACCTCTAAACTAGCTTCAAGCCCTAATAGAACCCCTTAGAGTTACACTGGAAAATCGTTTCAAATTTGGCCTTTGTATTAGCTAGGAAGCCCTTAAAACCTGTTCCAAGAGATGAAACCCAGGCTAACCCACCTTTTTCCTTCCCCGATCCACTGACCTATTTAATGTCTGCTATAGATTTACTTTCAAAGGGGAAACAGGTGAAAGGGGAATGCATAAGACCACGTGGAGCTCTAGGATTATTTCAGTTTCCTGGTCTTGATAAATTTACCAAGTAAGAAAACATTCCCCTGGAGTCATCTCTGCTGACCCTTGTGTGACATCTCTGTGGCTTGACAGCAAATCAATGACTCCTGAGGTCAGAGGAGTTCTGGCTTCAAAGGAAAAATGTTGAGCGTTGGTGCATTCTCTGGCCAATGTTCCCTCTCTTATTACTTTTGATGGATTCGTATATACGGAAAGAGACGGAAGGTGCCCAGCAGTCATTCCCCAAGTCACCCCCAACACACGCTTGTAATTATTTGTGATTGCTCACTGTGTGGTGACTGTGTGCTTGACTTGGGGCTCATTCATTACAGCCTCTTCCTTGAGTGCAGAATGGCACAGTATTACATGACTTGAAGTAACTTAATAAAAGCCTTTGGACTAAATCTGTGTTTACCTGATGTTAAAAAGAGAAACATTAACTCCATCAACTATTTTGTCTACATATTGTCAATCATTCGACTGATTTTTTTCCTCTTGAAACTTCCAGCTCATCCATGCAGTGGAGATCCAATCCAAATGTGCAAGGATTCATCTGTGTTGTGGGAACTATCCCTATATTCATTTCTTTGATGAAACTGATATAAAGTAATGTTCTTCAGTGTGCAGAAATGTCTCTACACATCACTTTACAAGAGCTAAGCTGGGATGGGCTTAGGTGATGCTTCAATGCCATTACCCAAAAGAAAGTCTGCAGAAACCACAAAATAATTTAGAAGGCACATAGAAGAACAGTTGCTTCAGATGTGCCCTCAGCACTCAGACACATTTGCATGGTTTGGGAGTTTTGCTTCTTCCATGATGAACTCCATATGTCTCTCTTTGGTTTTCTTTTTGCACCAGTCACTTTTGTTCCCTGGACCCAACCTCTCTTCCTTTGTTTGCCCTGCATTCCTCTGAAGATCCCCCATGTGTGCTGACTGCATAGATGGCACTTGGGGAAACAAACACAGAAAGCTGCCCAAAAGTAATATGGTAAATGATGGAGCAAGGGGAAGTGAGCTGTGTAATAGTGCCAGGGATATCCAGGGGGATTTCTCCATTTCTGAAAGCCCATGATGGATGCATGGCTTTTAATCCCTAATTTAGAAACAAACAGGAAATGTCACCATGAGGTTCACACCTTCTTGTTAAAATCTTCTGTTCTCTTGCCTAATATTTACAGCTTCAAACATTGCCATGGGCGAGGAGAGGGTGAGGAAGATTTTAAAATAATGGTGTAATTGACCACCTGGCTTTCATAACAGTATCTGGCCCTGGACTCTATGTACAATCTCAGGCAACTCTTTTAACCTGGGAGGTGTCTACCCTAAAGGCAATTAAAATAGGTGTTAGCTGGAGCCACCTGGAAATGAGTTCTGACTCACTTTTTGGTGAGAGTCACGCAATCATGAAGATGTTTTGCAATGCTGTTTCATTGTATCTGAGAGCTCATTCTGGGGCTTGATGCTGAATAACTAGTTCTGGATACAACAGATTATAATAACAATTACCTTTAAAAATTTTTAATGCTTATTATGTGTCAACCATATTGTCTGATGGCATTATAGAAAAAGTAAACTTCATGTGGAAGTTACTCTTATTATCATCCTTATTTAGCTGTGAAGAAACTGAGGCTTCCAGAGATGATGTAGCTTGTCCAAGTCATGCTGCCATAAAACTGAAGAGTCCCATTGGTCCCCAGGCTGAGTCTGACCCAAAGCCCAGTCATTTAAGCCATCCTAAGCTGCTCTGTGGACTGTAACAGAGGGTAGGATGAGGAAGTGAGTCACCTGAGGCTTTTTGCTCTAAGTTGGGGTGGAAATTATTGGATTGTTATTGGGTTTGGGTCCCATTGCTCACCTTGGGTCACAGCTCTAGTTGCTAAAGTGGAGCCTGAGTGAACCCCTGAAGTCGATAATGGCAGTGATTCTGATGGATCTGAACAGTTCTCTGATAGTAATACCTACCTCATAGGATTTTGTGATTGAACAAGAAAATGTTTACAAAGTGCCCAACAAATACTAATGCCCATAAAGTCATGGCTATTACATGTATTTTTTCCCATTTATTAAACTAAGTGTTGGAAATTTTCAAGCCATTTCACACATGGTAATCTCTACCATTTTCTTGCCTTTCACTCTTCCCCAGATTATTTCTATTCAAGATGGAAATTTGTCTTTCATGTTATTTAGGGCTTAGTATACTAAGTTCTTTTTTCCAAAGAGACTGTGTTCTTCATATGTGAGCACAGTAACTTCTAATAGAGCAATTCCCTTCTGAGTATTTGTGGGGATAATAATGATGAATATTCATGGGATAATAATGATGGTGATTATATCTACTTATTTTGTATTTAATATGTGCTAAGCCCATTTACATATAAATTAACTCTGGAAGATCCTATGAGATAAATATTAATTTACACATTTTACAGATTAGCAATGTTACCTACTTTAAGTGATCAACATCTAGTTTTGCCTGGCCCCAGATTACTGATATATACCCCAGATCTGCGGGTATCATAACACCTTCCCTGTCTATTTTGTAAAAAACATTGTCCATTTTTCTGGCAACCATTCCCAAGCTCAGTGCCTGCCAACCACTGGAGATTTGCTAACTTCTCAGTATTGTCCTGTGTATCAGTCTCAGTTTCCAGGTATCCTTAGACTCCTTCCACTTTATGTTGTCTATAAACAGTTCCTGGCTCAGAAAAACAAAAATAAAAACAAACAGACAAAAAACCAAACACCAAAAAAAAAACCCCAAAAAAACAACAAAACCAAAACAGTTCCTGGCATATCCCCCTTTCCTTCTATTCTTCCTGCCCACTGGGACTGCTTGTCCATAAACTCTCACACTCAAGTGAGAGGCAGTAAGAGCCATAGAACACCATGGCAAATGTCCTTAGAGAGTCAGTTTGACTCTCAGGAAATTGTAACCAGTTAAGCACTTTTAACCAGTAATTTAAAATTTAAAGAATTTTCAAAGCAAATCATTCAATAGAGTAGAATTCACCATTTAAATACATTTAAAAATAATATATCTTGCAGGAGAATATATCCCCAGGCACCAATGATAAACATATGCTCATCTGCCTCCAGCAGGTCTTTTGGTGAAAAACACTGAGAAGTTCTTGACTGCTATACCTATTAACACATGTCTACAGTAGCCACATGGGATTTAGAGTGAAGAATAGAGTGTCTCTGAGCCCTGCCTGATAGGAACTGCCCATGTAATAGATGGCACATGTGTTATGTTGAAAAACCAAACCAAGGTTATTCTTTTACTTTGCTCAAGTCGCCATAACAAAAAATACCACAGACTGGGTGGCTTTTTTTGTTCTGTGTAACCTTTCCTCTTTAGCTTTTTTTTAACTTAAGTTTTAGTTAGTTAACATATAGTGTAATATTGATTTCATATTGGTTTCAGGGTAGAATTCAGTGATTTATCACAGTCCAAAACCTTTGGGATACAGAAAAGGCAGTTGTAAGAGGGAAGTATATTCGGGCCCATCTCCAGAAGCAAGAAAGTTCCCAAATATACAACCTAGCCTTACACCTAAAGGAGCTGGAAAAGGAACAGAAGATAAAGCATAAAGCCAGCAGAAGAAGGGAAATAAAGATTAGAGCAGAAAGAAATGATACAGAAACAACAACAAAAACAGAACAGATCAATGAAACTAAGAGCTGGTTCTTTAAAAGGATTAACAAAATTGATAAACTTCCAGCAAGGTTTATCAAAAAGAAAAGAGAAAGGACCCAAATAGATAAAATCACAAATGAAAGAGGAGGGATCACAACCAATACCACAGAAATACAAACAATTGTAAGAGAATACGATGAAAAATTATATGCCAACAAACTGGGCAATCTGGAAGAAATGGACAAATTCCTAGAAACTGAAAAACTACCAAAACTGAAACAGGAAGAAACAGAAAAATTGAACCAGCAAAGAAATTGAATCAGTAATCAAAAACCTCCCACCAAACAAGAGTCTTGAGCCAGATGGCTTCCCAAGGGAACTCTAGCAGACATTTAAAGAAGAGCTAATGCCTATTCTTCTCAAACTGTTCCAAAAAATAGAAATGGAAGGAAAACTTCCAAACTCATTCTATGAAGCCAGCATTACCTTGATTCCAAAACCAGACAAAGCCTTCACTAAAAAGGAGAATTACAGGCCCTGAAGTACATGGATGCAAAAATTCTCAACAAGATACTAGCAAATCAAATCCAACAGTACATTCACCACGATCAAGTGGGATTATTCCTAGGCTGCAGGGTGGTTCAATATTTGCAAATCAATCAACATGATACACCACATTAATAAAAGAAAGGATGAGAACCATATGATACTCTCAATAGATGCAGAAAAGGCATTTGACAAAATACAGCATCCATTATTTTTTTAAGTTTATTTATTTATTTTGAGAGAGAGAGAGAGAGAGAGAGAAAGTGGGGGAAGGGCAGAGAGAAGAGAGAGAGAATCGAGAACAGGTTCCGCACTGTCAGTGCAGAGCCCACTGCAGGGTTCAAACCCATGAACAAAAATACCTGAGCCAAAAATAAGAGTCAGACATCTAATGACTGAGCCACCCAGGCACCCTTAGAGCATCCATTCTTGATTGAAAACAAAACAAAACAAACAAACAAACAAACAAAAAACCTCAACAAAGTAGGGATAGATGGAACATACCTCAACATCATAAAAGGCATACATGAAAGACCTATAGCTAATATCATCCTCAATGGGAAAAAACTGAGAGTCTTTCCCCTATAGTCAGGAACAAGACAAGGATGTCCACTCAACATTACTACTTAACATAGTACTAAAAGGCTTAACCTCAGCAATCAAAAGCAACAAAAAGAAATAAAAGGCATCCAAATTGGCAAGGAAGAAGTAAAACTTTCACTATTTGCAGACTGAGTGGCTTAAACAATAAAAACTTATTTTCTCTGAGTTCTGGAGGTTAGAAGTCCAAGATCAAGATGTTGGCAGGTTTAGGTTCTCCTAAGGTCTCTCTCTTTGGCTTGCAGACACCACTTTTTTCTGTGTCGTCATGTGGTCTTTCCTATGTGTGCACACACATGCATGGTGTCTCTCTGTGTGTCCAAATATCTTCTTTTCTTTTTTTTTTTTTTAAGTACGTTTTATGTCCAGTGTGGAGCCCAATGCAGGACTTGAACTCATGACCCTGAGATCAGGACCTAAGCTGAGATCAAGAGTCAGATGCTTAACCTACTGAGGCACCCAAATTTCTTCTTACAATGACACCAGTCAAATTGGATTAGGGCCTACCTTAATGATCCCACTTTGACTTAATCAAAACTTGATTTGAAAGCTTAACTTTAAAAAAAAAACTTTTAAAGCTTAACTTAAAATTTTTTTTAATGTTTATTTATTTTTGAGAGAGAGAGAGAGAGAGAGAGAGAGAGAGAGAGAAGGCAGCAGAGGGGCAGAGAGAAAGAGAGACACAGAATCCGAAGCAAGCTCCAGGCTCTGAGCTGTCAGCACAGAGCCCAATGTGGGGCTCGAACCCACCAACCGTGAGATCATGACCTGAGCTGAAGTCAGAGGCCTAATCAATTAAGCCATCCAGGCACTCCTAAAAGCTTAAGTTTTTAAAGGCTTTATCTCTAAATAGAGTCACATTCTGAGGTACTGGGAGCTAGGATTTCAACATATGAATTTTGGGGAACACAATTCAGCCCCTAACAGCATTTAAGTCAGATTTTCTAATGAAGTGACACCTCAGATGGGCTCTGAAGGAGTAATTGGAGCTTGCTGGTCACACAAGCGGGATGAGGGTGATGTTGGGCAGAGAAGGAGGAGCTAGAGATAACAAGCAGTATAGGCATGAGGCATGAGACAGCACTGGTTGTGGGGAAGCTTAAAAAGTCAAGTGTCCCTTGAACCCGTTACAAGGGAGAGGTGGGAATTGATGGAGGATGAAGGTGGAATCATGACAGGGATGAAACTATGCAGGGCACTGAGTGATGTGATAGGAGCCGAAAGATGTTCTTGTGGAGAAGAGTCATGAGAGTCCTTGAGGAAGACATGTCAGATCTTCCTTCCTTCATTCCTTTTTTTTTTCTTTCTTGAAAGATTTTATTTTTAAGTAATCTCTACATCCAGCACAAGGCTCAACCTTACAAACTTGAGATCAAGAGCCACCCAGTCTACCTATTGAACCAGCCAGGAGCACCATCAGATCTGTTTTTAGAAAGATAGTCCTGGATACTCTGTGGAGCATGTACTGGGGAGAGCAAGGCTGGAGAAAGGGAGACCTGCCAGAAAACTGAAAAGATCCAGAAATGGGATTTGGTTCAGAAGGTTTAACTGAAAATATTCTTTCTATGGTAGTTGATACACCAATCCCAATGAAAAGAACACTGATGAATATCTTGCAATCTCAGGTAATGGTCTAACACTTTACCTGTATGAACTCACTTATTTATCTCAGTGATTATTATTATCTCACTTAACAGATAAGAAAATTGAGGCACACTGAGATTACATAGCCTTTCTAAGGTTATAGAACTACTGAGAGTGAATCCAGCATGTAAACTCAGGTATTTGGCCGTAAAGTCCATATTCCTAACTACTACCCCACATTGTCTCTATTGAGCAGTGGAGAGCCATCTTCCACATAACTTCTGAATTTATTGCTGGCGGCAATCTTTCTGTCCTGCCTACTTCCAGGAAAGGCAGCCTATTCCTCATAATTCCTGAGGCTTTGTAATAGATGTCACTAGATTGATTAAACATAAGTCCAATCCTTTCTCATCCTACTTGATTTCCTCAACAATATGTTCATAATCGAGAGTCAAGAGATAAGTAAGAGGTGGTCTCCATCTTAAGGAGCTGTCACTGTCTAGACTCCAGAGTGCATATAAGGAGCCTAGTTACTATTGTGGAGGGGATGAGAATAGCTCTGGAACTTTCCTTAATAGCAAGTTGTAGTCAGCAGAATGGTGGTTAGGGGTAAGAAAATAGAAGTCCTTTATTTTCTGGGGGGATTTCCATCACATGTTCTCAAACACAGGAGAACACAGGGAGATTGTAGCAGATGTAAGAGTATGGTATTACTTATGGAATTTGTCACTGGGAAGACATGGCTACCATGTACAGGTGAGACATACAAACCCATCTAAGGACTAAACCCATAAGTGACAGGGGAGAAAAAGTTGGATTCATTCATTCATTCATTGCACACATTTACTGATGGCCTAATATGTGGTAAGCAGTCTACGAATTGCTGAATGAGTATCAAATTGAACCATTTTTCAGTTATTCACTCCCACAGCCTTACCCTTAGATGGGGATACCTCCTCTCATTAAGTATCAGAAAACTTTACATCTGTTTCTATTCCTCACACCTACTTGGAAGATGGAGACCTTTTAGCAGACCTGTGTGTAATTTTTCTTCCCACTTAACCAGTGAGTCATCTTAGTGCTAAATTCAGTATAAAGTATCATAAGAAAAAACTCTTGTGCTGTTCACACCGACATGTCACCTTGTTACTTGTGTTTGAACTAGCATTGAGAGACAAAGCACAAAAGCAAATCAATGACACTCTGTTCTGAAATAAAATCACCTTTACATGTATATAAACCATAAGAGCCCATTGCTACAATCTTCCATTATTACCACCATCATCAAAAAACCTAATTGATGGCTTAATTTTGGGAATCTTATATTTACCTTTGCTCAGAGAAAAGTCTACCTCTTTAAAATTTTTTTTAATGTTTATTTTATTATTTTTGAGAGAGAGAGAGAGAGAGAGAGAGAGAGAGTACAAGCAGGGTAGGGGCAGAGAGAGAGGGAGTCATAGAATCCAAAGCAGGCTCCAGGCTCTGAGCTGTCAGCACAGAGCCTGATTCAGGGCTTGAATTCACAAACCATGAGATCATGACCTGAACTGAAGTCGGACGCTCAACAACTGAGCCACCCAGGTACCCTGAAAGTCTACCTCTTCTATGTATTTACAATCTGAGGGAGACACACTGAGGCAGATAGACACCAAAAGGAAGTAGACACAACTAATTAACAAACACTGGATAAACACAAATAGATAAGAGTAAATATTGGCTTCGAATTCTATCATATTTCACAGAAGAGAACCTTGTTCCCACAGACAGAGAGCCATCATTATGTCCCCGCATCCCTGGATTCCGCAGGGATTGAAAGTCCCCAAGGAAATGTGATGTGACCTGTGATGTACCATTTTGGACCAGTCAGAAGGTGTGAAGGGCTTCTAGGACTTTGTTTAAAAGGTATGAGAAAGAGGGCAGATAGGTGGGGTGGGGGTAGGGAGCCCAGTTACTTCTTCTCTTTCTGGAGATAAGGCTCCTTCTGAGTTGTTATTTCAAGTCCCTTCAGTACCCAGGTCCTCTGAATTGTCTTTCTAACATGCATCTTCTGTAATGGACACAGTTAATTCTTCTCACTTTCCCACTGCTCTGCCTTAGTGGGAAGGGATGATTAGGAATAACTGATTTGCACATCCTCAGAGAGAGGGAGCTGCAAAGAAAAGTTTGCCTCAGCTAAACATTCTGATGTCCACAAAGCAGAATGGCAAACATTTGGAAATACCTAAATAATCAGTGGGCATGACCTTGTTTTAATTCTCATGCAACAAGTAACTTTTGTATGGAGTATACCATCTTATAGTTAGCATCAAGAAGACTTGGCAAGAGCCAAGTGTGTGCATTTTCATATGTGTGGTGTGTGTATGTGAAAGTGAGTACTTGTGTGAATGTGTATACGTAATCATGCATGTGCATGTATATGTGTGTATGGGGGTGCCTGGGAGTATGTGTAATGTGAGTTAATGTGTGTGAGAATGTGTGTGGGAAGGTATGTGTTTGAGTTTTATGTGTGAGTGTATATGAGTGAGTATATGTGAATGTGTCAGTTTGTGTTAGTGAGTGTAGGCATGTATGAGAGCTTGTGTGTGTGTATGTGTGTGCATGCATAAACACATGTACATGTATTTGAAGGCTCTTGGAGAACAGGAACCTGGATTCCAGCTGGTGATATGGGCAGCATTTCCTGAAATTGCTTCTGACTCATGAACACTCTTAAGACCAGCTAAAATAATACTCAACAATTCAAATGTGCAGAAAGTTGGGTTTGCTTTCTTTACATAAGGGAAATTGTTATTGAAGATGGGATTTATCGGAAGATTTCCTGAACACAGTAGGGGCACTGCATCTGCCCTTACTCAGTGTGACCTTTTGCTAGACTTCACTGCTGGGCTGTATCAGGCTGTGGATGTCAGCTGCAGTCGTAACCAATTTTGCTCAGAGCTCAAGCTTAGAGAGCTATCTGCCTGACCTCATTGTGAATTTCATGCCATGGCATGAATAGCTAATGGAAACCACAGAAAGCTGGCAGTCAGGAGTGTGCGTGTGACGTGGGGAAGGTCAGTTAAGCTCTCAGAGTTTAGACTATTCTTTGGCCAACCTTGGATCAACACCATCTGCCTTACCTGATTTGAAAACTCATGAAAAAAGATGAAATAAGGGTAGAAAGACATTAAAAAGAGCACTAATCCTATTATATGACAATTATCTTTTGATACTAAGCAATAAAATCAAAAGGCTCTGAAAGTCAGCTTCCTTTGACCAGGCCAAATTTCCTTAGGCTACCTATAAAAGGAGGGAGAAAAGGAACATTCTATTTTTCTTGACTGCCCCAATTCATCAATTTACAGTAAATTTTTATGTTCCACTATTTCTAAATAAAAATTGATTTTAAAAATTCCTGAACTTTGGGGCACCTGGGTGTTTCAGTTGGTTAAGCATTTGACTTTGGCTCAAGTCATGATCTCATTGCACTCAGCTCTGAGAGAGCAGAGTCTGCTTGGCTTCTCTCTCTCTCTCTCTCTGCCGCCCCTCTCCCACTTACTCTATCTCAAAATAAATAAGCTTTAAAAAAAATCCCTTAACTTCTGTCTTTTCACATTTGCCCCTGTCTTAGCCTGTTTCCTTCCTGCAGAGAATAGCCTGTCCCCCACATATCTGAGGCCACCTTTGCCCTCCCATCACCTGGAAGCTGCAATACTTCTCACCAAGCTTGAGGACAGCAGTGCACAGTCCAGACCCCTGTCAGAGTCACATCTAAACTTCCCCCCAACAGTTTCCACACTTTGCTCATTGGAAGGGGCAGTGAAGCCTGGATCCCAGTCAGATCTGGGCAGATAGGAATTGTAGTGTGGACGCCAATTTAGATTTCCTTTCTCCAAACGGTACACACTGTGGGCACAGATAATCTCTTTGGAAGTTTAGATCAAAGAAATAAGAGTCACAGATAATAGTTGTTCTTTCATGTCTGTGATGAGAACCATCAGAATCCTTTTGTCACAGCACTAATTCTTTCTTCATGTCTCAGCCAGGTCCCTCCCTGCCTCTGGAACCTTTCCCTCTATTCAGTGAATATTTGTGGAGCACCTCTCTGTGTCAGTTGGTGGGTTAGGCATTGGAGGGTGCAGGCAGCAAACAGGCCACACAGGCCCTGCTTTCCTGGGGCTAGTGTCCAACACGCACAGAAGACTTGAACCCCCAACTAGAGGAAAAGATAGTGTGTTACAAAAGGGGTTGTGCAGGTGGCAATAAGGATAGAGCACAGAGATTTAATCAGGGAAAGCACGCTTGCAGAGATGACTTTCAGTTGAAATTTGGTGTGCTTGCAGTCAAAGATCCATGAGGACAGTCTCCAGAAATGCTCCCTAAATATTTGTTGAAGGAATAACAGAGGAGTTAACAAAAGAGGATGGTTCTGTGGAGAATATTCCAGACAGAGGGAATTTCATGTGACTGCCATGCAACCTCCTCAGAATAACAAAAGAGGTGCTCCTGGCTGCACTGGAGGGAGTGAAGGAAGAACCCTAGGAGCCAAAGCTCATACAGGGGAAGAAACAGCTTGTGGTGGCCCTTGAATCTGTTAAGGACTTTAGGCTTATTGGGGGTTCTGAGGAACCAATAAAAGCTTTGAGGTACTACATTGCTCAGACAGGTGCCTCACACATTAAAGTGGTCCCTCTCAGACTCTCAGATGCAATTGAACCACTTGGGCATCTTGTTAACATGCAGATTGATTTCAGTAGATGGAGCCTGGGATTCTGCACTAGCTTCAAGGAGACCAACGCTGCTGGGTAGCAAAGGTATAAAATACTGCATAGATGTTGACTTTCTGGCCACAAAAATTCCATGCCCTTTCATGATGGATGATGTGTAAAATTCTGCTGTTTATTTTGGTGAGAGGACAACTACTCTCAGAACTGGCAAAGTTCTTAATTGTGAGACACTTAATCTAAGGCACTCCCTTTTCTGATGAGGATAGGGAGCCTGTCACTGGGAAAGTCATCTGCCTATGGTGACCCAATTTAATAGTTAGCAGTGGTGGGTCTGGACCCCAAGTTTCCCTGAGTATCAGCTGAAAATTCTTTCTATTTTACTAAACTATCTCCCTTTTCCACATCTACTGTGTCCCATCAAGATATGGGTGGAGGCTGGCTGGGCCTAGAAACAGCCCATACCGGAGAGGATTCTGGACACCATCCGAGTCCTGGAGGATTAACTGCAGTGTTCTGTGGCCTTGGACCTAGGCCAGCCCAGAAAGTTTCCCAAGCCCGGATTAGTCACAGCCTGAGATGTACTCATAGTAACTGTATTATGGTCTTTCTCTTCCCTGGATTTTAGTGAGTTCTGGTAGTTTGCCCATCAGGTGATATCCTCCTGGTACCCAGAGTGAATGACTGATATTCCTAGCCAGCAGGGTAAGTCTTAAAAAAAATCCTGCAGTAGTGGAAGGGTCACCTGTGTAGCATCATAGTAGGAGGGGCTATGGAATATTCCTCCAACTAAAAATATCCCTTACTTGCTTGCCATTGTTGACTACAATTCCACCACCAGTTATTCATTCTTTGGGTTAAGCACTACCTCATAGTCCATCCCCTTTCAAAACAAAACAAAACAAAACAAAACCTGACAAGGTTAAATATTAAGTCACTAACATCATAGTAAAAATGAGATCATCAGCTATTGCCTAGACTGGGGATGGTGTCTTGGCTAGAAAGGCCAAGATGGGAATGAGGAATAGGGGAAAGCAGAGAAATGAAAGGCAGGAGACACTACAGATAAAACTTGCTAGCTTCACCATCTTGTCCAGGGACAATTCTGATTTTGACCTCCAGATGCTTCCTATTTTTGATGGCTCCTAATCAAAGTTGGTGGTGATGTAAGAACCTGGAGTAAAACCAGGCTTTCAGACTCTGGGTGGAGTTTACAGTAAAGATATGAGTAATACCTGACACTTGTATGTGGCTCTCCATCCCCCAGACAGTATGAATTCCCTAAAAGTCTCATGTGCAATATCTAGAGTAGGACAGAGATGAGCTTAGGTCAAGGACAGAGGTATAGGATCTGAACAGGAATGAAAAATGCACTTTGGTTAAATAAAACTTACCACAGTCCCTTGAAATGATAACCTGCCACTTTCAAAGCATTGGCACATGTATGTCTTAACTTTAAACTTATCTCTTTAAAATTACCCATTCAGGAAGGAAGGCAAATATTCTATCTATGGCATATAGTTCACTAAAGGACTTGTTTAAAATGCATATTTCTGGGGCTCCTGGGTGGCTCAGTCGGTTGAACGTCCGACTTCGGCTCAGGTCATGATCTCACGGTTCGTGGGTTCGAGCCCCATGTCTCAGCTGTGCTAACAGCTCAGAGCCTGGAGACTGTTTCAGATTCTGTATTTCCCTCTCTCTCTGCCCCTCCCCTGTTCACACTCTGTCTCTGTCTCAAAAATAAATAAACATTAAAAAAAAAAAGCATGTTTCTGAGCTTCACACTGGACATCCTCATTCAATGGATTTGGGGTGTGACCTTGGAATCTGAACTTTAACAGTGTGTAAGGTGTGTTGGTTAATCTTTGAGAAATGCAGATTACTTCATAATAGAGCTGGTATGTTACCCATATTGGTGGATTTGATCTTTTAGAGGGCGGGAACTGTGTCCTATCCATATTGGCATCCCTCCCAGTGCCTAGTACATTGCTTTGCTCATATTATGTTCTAAACAAATGTTGGCAGAGGTTTAATGATCAGGAAATATTCATAGAAGAAGTGCCATCTAGGGAGAGCAGTTTTCAAAGGACAGAACTAGGATATTAAGTCTTGGGTGGAAGGTGTTCCAGAAGGGAGAAATTTCAAAAGTAAGGGCATGGACATGGGGGTTTCCAGGGATTGGAGAGAAGTCCTGTAATTTGATCATAGAGCATGTATCAAGAAGAATTGGGAGATAGGATTACAAAAATGTGGTAAAATCATATGGTAGAGGACCTTGAATTTAGGGATCTGGATGTTTCCAAAGTAATGGGGAGATGTTGGAATCCATGTCTACATGTGTTTGGGGCACAAGGTAGGCCAACACAATGTCAGATGGGATTTGTTTCCACCGGTAAACCACCTTCTTACCAGAACAGAACAATTTGGGAGGCTTTTGTTTAAACTCTAAACAGTGAAAGCCTTGACATTGCCTGAACTGTAATCTGCACACATCTCCTTAGGCAATCTCTAATCCTCATATCAGTTACCACCTGTATGGCACTGGGTCTCCATCTTTATCCCCAGCCCATCCTCTCTGGAACTTAAGGTTCCAGGTGCTGCCTGAGCACCTCCACCCAGATGTTCAGTAAATAACTTACTTCCAACATCCTGTAACATAGACACAGTATTTTCCCCCAACCTTCTTCTATTTCTTATCTGGTTTAGGGTATTCACCAACTCACCTAATGCATCTGAACAAAGAGTCTCAAGGATTCCATTTCTCATATATTGTCTGCTTTCCTATCGCAGGGAAATTTACATAGAAATAATATTTTTTGCTTTTCTTTTACACGTTTCAATATGCATGATTTCTTCCAATTCAGCCAGCTACAAGCATCTATCTCTTAAGCGGTAGTTGGGAGCAAAGTTCTCTATAATAGGAAAATGGAAAAAAGGAGGTAAATATTCAGTATTTGAATATCAAGACAGGATTTCTGAGTCCTTATTAGATTAGTCTTCAAAGCAGGATTTTATTGAAAGAATAAACACATTTTTTTCTAAATTCCCTAAAATATCAATAGCTTATCAACAGCCAACCTTTAAGGGCTAAATATTGAATTTACCGTAAGTCAAGGCTACAGATATTTCAGGATCCATATCCTCAAGGATGTCCCCCTCCTTCCATGAGAGAAGAGAAAGCCCAACCTTGTGGTCCAGTGAAGAGAAAGGGAAAAGGGTCTGAGACATAGGTCAGAGACAGGTGTTCTGACCTCTCCTCAGCAGCTGAAGCCCCAGAAAGTGGTTTCATAGAGAAGTTGGAAGAAAACATGTAAAACTTAGAAGGCTGTGCCCATGCCTCACTTTGAGCTCTAGGAGGAAATGGCAGCCCTAGCTCCACCCCAGCATGGGGAAGCCACAGCAGAATAAAAATGGCCCTGCAATTGTATGCCTGGGGCATGGCTCCTGAGCTTCCTACACTTCTAGGTTACATGGAGTGATCCATAAATGCCTGAGACTCTGAGAGGGCAGCAGTAGCCACAAGCTGGGCTGGTCAGATAGGGACATCTCCAGGCTCCATCTGAGTCAAGTGAAGAGAATGCATGCAGCATCAGTGAAAGACAGCAGTGCTTAGGAAGGTAAATATTGCTCCTGGGCATCCAGAGAGCCCAGAGTCCAGAGAGCTGTGAATGCCGATCCACAGGCATCAGTGAGGTCACAAGCTATCATGAGGGGAAGCCATGAAGAGGAAATCTGAAAGATTGAAGCTTTAACTGAAAGACTGAATTACCCAAGTGAGATTGCTGGAACCATGGCAGACCAAAGTGCTCTTAATTACAGTGGAATATCATTTGGCAATAAAAAGGGATGAAGAATTGATATATGCTGCAACATGAACAGCCCTTGAAACCATTACGTTAAGTGAAAGAAGCCAGTCATTAAAAAACACATTTTCAGTTTATTTCTTTGGGTTAGATATTAAAAAATCTTTCATATTACTGGCAATACTCCATCTACAATAAGAATACTGCTGAGGACATTATTACTTAACATTATACATATCCTCTTTGTGAGGATTCTCAGAAGAAAGGTACTTTGGCTTTATATTCAGGAATAGCTGTTCTTCTCCTGAACAACTGGTTTACTTTTATCTTACAAGGCCTGTGATGTGTGTAGAGGATTCTTCTCTGCTGGTGTTGACTGCCAGATAGCTGGAGCCAAATTTGTGATCCATCCCTTGTCATTCCCTTCTTTTTACACACACACACACACACACACACACACACACACCACACACCACACACACACACACACACACACACACACACACTTAATGTGCTAATCTCATGCCTACCTTCATTTTATGTCCTTACCTTACCCTTATTTTGTCTTTGTTGTCTACTACTATTTTTTTATTCTTGCTGTATTCTATGTTTACATAAAAATTCCTTTCTTGGAACAAATAAGTTAGAAATCAGTCCTCCTTAACATCTCTTGAATCTGCTTGCTGTCCCCGTTGCTCAAATCTTTCTGTGTTTCTTTTGGATCATTGTAAATAGGTTTCTAAGTGTTGTCCCGAGTCATGTCTCATGTGTGCATTCATTTTCCACAACTCTTTTTTTTATTAATTTTTTTAATGTTTATTTATTTTTGAGAGACAGAGAGACAGACAGAGAGAGAGAGAGAGAGAGAGAGAGAGAGAGAGCACGGTTGGGGGAGGGGCAGAGAGAGAGAGAGGGAGACACAGAATCTGAAGCAGGCTCCAGGATCTGATCTGTCAGCACAGAGCCTGCCGCAGGGCTTGAACCCACGAATCGTAAGATCATGACCTAAGCCGAAGTCAGCGCTTAACTGAGCCACCCAGGCGCTCCCATTTCCCACAATTCTGCTAAAATCTTTTAAACATTGCCTCTGTTTATGAAACTTCAATGTCACTCCCTTGCTTTTAAAATGGCAGCCAGTTGAGGAGGGCATTTGTTGGGAGGAGCACTAGGTGTTGTATGGAAGCCAATTTGACAATAATTTATATTAAGCTAATTAATTAATTAATTTAAAAAATGGTGGCCAAGTTTCTTAAGTGGTCACATATGCCTCTTCAGCAACTGACTTGGCCTCTCTCTTCCATCAGCTCCAGGTACTCTGATACCCACCAAACCCTTTCCTGTCACCTACATGTCATGTTTTTCCTTTCTCTTGGCCTTTGCACATAACTCTTCTGTCTAGATGCCTGTGTCCCCCTACTCTCTCTGATGAAATCTTGCTTATACAGATGGCTCTGTGTCTGAGAGCCCTTCTCAGAATCTATGCCCCAGAATCACATGGATTTCCTATCATCACCTCTGTGGTTGGTCAATGGGCTCTGTGGGGCAGGAATCTTCTTTTCTTCATCTTTATGGCAGTGGTCCTCAGCACTGGGTTTGGTGTAATGATTGTTTAAGTTGTGTATGTTAGGGTTGATGGCTTATAAATAATATCATCTTCCCCTTCTTCTTCACTAATTTGGAACATCAGAGACTGATGCTGAAATCAAACTAAAGAGGAGACAAAACTGTCAGCTTTATTGCTGATAAAGTTAGTGCAGCATCGATGAACAGTCAAACCAGGTTCCTAGAGCTTTGCTCCAAGACCACATGTCAGGAAGAAGGTCTAAATTTACCCAGAATCACTGCCTCACTCCCCTTAAGGAAGAGACAAACCTCCAGGCATATCCTGCACTGTGGGCCTGGGCCCTGACTATGTGTGCTCAGCCCATGGAAGCTGGAGCAGGGCAGAATACAGTTGCTCCCCAGTCAGAAAGGCATTCAGAGAGATGCTCAGGAGGGCCTGAGCCCCCGGTTGCACCTCCTTATTCCTAACTAGCCCATCAGGTAAGTCACTTCTGCACCAAGGGAGAAAGGGGGGAGGTGAATGCAAGTTATTCTTCTTAGTCTCTCCAGAAGGTGAAGCTTCTCTTTCATGGGCCAAGATGGTAGATTTGAGGGAGAAAGTGTATTTGTCTTATAAGAAAGACAAGGCATTTCTTCCTTATCTGAGCAGAAATGGATATTGGGATGTCCTGAGCATTACTTTAATTCTGTTGAGTGGAAATATGACATTATGGCTGTGCTTAAAAGATAGTTCTTATCAGTTAGAGATGCATACTGAGATCTTTATGGGTAAAATAATATACCTTGAATCTTCTTTAAAATACTTTAGCTAAAAACACCTGGGGGCACTTGGGTGGCTCAGTCAGTTAAGCATTTGACTTTGGCTCAAGCTATGATCCCATGGTTTATAGGTTCAAGCTCCATGTCAAGTTCTGTGCTGACAGCTCAAAGCCTGGAGCTTACTTCAGATTCTACGTCTCTCTCTCTCTCTCTCTCTCTCTCTCCCCTGCTCGCATGTGCTCTCTTGCTCTCTCTTTCTCTCTCCCTCTTTCGTAAATAAATAAATAAACATTAAAAAATAAAACAAAGTAACTTCAGCTAAAACAAAAACAAAAAGAGGTGAGGAGAGGAGCAGAAACAGGCGAAATAACCATCAGAATCTTGATAATTGTTGAGCTGGGTGATGAACACACAGGAGTTCGTTATGCTATTCCCTTCAATTTTCTGTATGTTTGAAATTTTCCATAATAAAATTTTATATAAAAGGATAGTGGGTAGCTTAGAGAATCTCTAAGTTGCCTATAAAATCTTGCTGGGAAGTAAGGCAGCCAGGAGTGACAAAACTCACCACAAAACTCAAGTCACCCTTACTACCTGGGGGCTCACAAGTCACCAGGGTGAACAATAGATACTACCTCTGGAATCCCTACCACTGCTGTGTCCAGACACCAGCTGTAGCGATCACCTCCATCCTCCTGGAGCTATAATGGATTGTCTTCAGATTGCTAGAATCCAGGGCAAGGTCTGGGGCAAGAGCATGTGATTTGGCCGAGCCTTGGTCACCTGGCCATAGGTCCCTGCCCTAGGGAAGCAAGTGTTGGCCACACTTCTCTTGTGGGAGAAGTGCCTTCTACAGTCTGGGAGTCTTCCAATTCGGGAAGAGGATCCAGCTTATATTTTGAAAGAAGGATAAATATCCACTGCAAGGAGAAAATGTTCTCCCAACACTTAGAAATATTTAATCTTTATCGGTTCCACTGTCATCTCTAGATTTCTTGGGTTCCACAGTAGTTTCTAGAGCTATTAGCATCCATGCAGTTTTTTGCAGTTTGCAGATGCTTTCACATTCATTCTCATATATTTCTAAGAATCTTTCGTGTATAGTTTACAAGGCGTTCTCACACTATTCTCAACAACAACTTTGTGAATCACAATCATCCCCATATTACAGATGAGAAAATTGTGGAAAAGAGTGATGTAGTGACTCACCCAGTCCCCAGAGCTTCAAAGGGGTGACCTCAGACTTCAAACCCAGAGACTCCCACTCCAAGGCCAGCTCGTGCCATTTCTACTATTGTACCACCAAACTTCTAGTGAGGACTTCCAGTCACAGTTTGAGCATTTATTCTTTATCTCAATCTAATCAAGAACCAAAAATTCATAGATTTCTGTCCTCCTTTGTTAACTTTTCTGGATAGTTTTTCTCAGCCTTTTGAGGATTGTCACAAGCAGGCACATGAATACCAAAAATTACAAGCAGTTAGAGTTCCAGACAGAACTGTTCCTGGATATCTTATTACTTCTAGGCAATACCAAATACCTAGTTCAAATTAATTGTCAATGAGGTGGTAGCCCCAATAGATTGCTGCTGAATTAATTGTCAAAGAATCGGAGGTATGAAATAGGTTTAAAGGTGATTAAGCCCAGAGTGCATGTTGGTGATGCAGTACACTGTTGAGCCCCAAATATCAAAAACTCAACTGAAATGATTGCCTAGAATTCACTGCAGCCTCCCCAAGAAGTATTTATATAAGGGCACCTGGAAAAGGGATGCAGATTTGCAAAGTGTCAGGGAGGAGTTGTTGCTCTGGATGCAAATAACTGCCTCAGCACATTCCAAGGGAGAAAGTTAAAAAAAAAAAAAAAGTATGACGCTATGTCAAAAGAAGGCATAGGCCCAGCAAGCTCTCCCCTGCTGCTTAATACAGGAAATATCTCCCAAACATCTCAGCTAATCCTCCACCAATACAATGAGAAATGAGCTCCTCTGGCAGCCAGGCAGTTATTAAGAAAGGACAAAAAAATATTCCCGCCCATAGCAACAGAGCCAAAGATAACAGCAGGGAATAGAGAAGCTACAGAGAAAAGGCAGATACAAAACATTCAATCCTGGGAGCCCCCCAAAGCAACTGACGTGTGAGAAAAATAAAGAGGCTCGTTTTGCCCAAGAAGCTAAGCAACGTATTGTAAACTTCAGGACTTAGTGTATAACCAAGGTCAAGCTGAACTCAGCTTCATAAAAGAGTAATAGGTTATAGAAGTGACAGGCAGGACTGGGGCAGAATCTTGAGGCTTTCAGATCTGGTAACCGGCTTGTTGGTGAAACAAACATAGGAAGCAGAAAAATACGGGCTGCATTTCCCATTTGAAAGAATACAGAGATTTCTGTACACTCCTGTGCTAGGTCAAGAGGGAGATTTGCTTTCCAATAAACATTCCTCTAAAATGCCCCTTTCTTATCAAAGCTCTCACTTTCCCAACATTCTTCCAATGTCTGTTCATGCTGGGAAGGAACCCCTCCTAGGTAGATAGCTACCCATTGCCTCCATCCAAGGGAAGCTGTTCCGTTTACTACTTAATCAGGAAGGTGGGTTCCTGCTTGGAGCTTTTGCAGGCAGCAACAGCAGCTAGTGAGATGTGGTGCCAGTGTCCACAGGCAGCAGAAAGACAAACTCAAAAAAGTCATTTTCTATAAGCTTTTACTAATTTAAAAGTACTTATTTTAGGGGCACCTGGGTGGCTAGGTTGGTGAGCATGCAGCTCTTGATTTCAACTCAGGTCATGGTCTCATGGTTCATGAGATCGAGCCCCACATTGGGCTATGCACTGACAGCATGAAGCCTACTTGGGATTCTCTCTCTCCTTCTCTCTCTCTGCCCCTCCCTCGCTGTGCACACACATATCCTGTCTCCATTTCTCAAAAATGAATAAACTTAGAAAAAAAGTACTTATTTGTTCATTACAACTAATTTGTTAGGGAGCCTTAGAATTTTGCCACCAAAAGGACCTTAGAGAGCATCCAATGGGCTTATTTTACAGAAGGGAAATGGAGTCACAGAGTTCACAATTATTTGTTCCAAACAGGCCAGAATCCATTCTTCTGCCTTCTGGGTCAGTGCTCCATTTATGATATGATCATACCTAGCCCTCTCCTTGAACTGGGAAATATATAAACTAGATTATTATTATTTTAGGGTTCTTTTGGGAAGAAAATGAAAAAGGTTTCTTGCCCTATTTTTGGCAATCTGTCACAGTTTGTTAGCTTCCTTGGTCCATAGCAAAACTATCCACGTTCCCTTAACTCAGCCTTGAAATTTTTTTAATTAAAAAATATTAAGCTACTATAATTTTCTTTGGAGGTGAAATGTCTACTGGCTACACCAATTCCAGCACTACCCACTCTCTTCCACAGTAAGCACACTGCCCTCCCATTACTCCCCTCTCCTCCTCCTCAGAGAGGAACTGTCCATATGATGACCAAACCATAGGTTGACAAAGTTGTGTCAATTATTGGCTGTTTACTGTATACCACAAGTGACTTCCCTCATACAAGTGGACTATAATCAGACTCTCCAAACAGAGACTGAACTGATTTACTTTGACACCTCGTGAAGATCACATCTGGGTCTTCCACACATACAGTGAAGATTGTTGCCTCTGGACTCAGATGGCTCTCACCTATGAGCAAATTACCTTCTTTAGGGTTCAGTTTCCTCATCTGCAAACAGGGTCAAAATAGTGGCTCCCTCAAGGATCATGAAGGGTAAATGAAGATTTAATGAGATAATTCATTTAAAAGGACTTTAAAAGAGTGTTATGTCACAGAGTAAATGCTAACTATCATTATTTCAGTGACTACTGAACTAAAAAATATAGGGGGGGAAATGAGGATATTAAATTTCTGCCAACAGCCTGATCCATTCTTATCTTTAAGAACTTTAGCTCTTCACCAGATGTCAAATTGTGAGGCACAATTTTACAAACTTTTAATCAGATGCAATTTCAATTTTGTGTGCATGGAAAGGGGTCAGGCAGGTATGTTGAGAACATTGCTCTGCCTTACCTAACTGCTATGAGCACCCAGATTTCTTCTCTCATCCAGATAAATACATAGAGAGATTCTTATCTTGATCCTTCTTAAATATAAGTTTAGTCAAGACCTCTATTAAGATTTTCAGGGGCACCTGGGTGGCTCAGTTGGTTAAGCGTCCGACTTCGGCTCAGGTCATGATCTCACGGTCTGTGAGTTCGAGCCCCGCATCGGGCTCTGTGCTGACCGCTCAGAGCCTGGAGCCTGTTTCAAATTCTGTGTCTCCCTCTCTCTCTGACCCTCCCCCGTTCATGCTCTGTCTCTCTCTGTCTCAAAAATAAATAAACGTTAAACAAAAATTTTTTTTGAAAAATAAAAATAAATAAAAATAAAATAAAAAGATTTTCAAAATAAAAATACACACACACACAGACACACACACACACACTCACGCACACAGACACACACACAGAAATAACTGAGCAAAAGTACGAATTTCTTAGAGTACAATTACCAGTTATTGGTTGTCAGGGCTGAAAAAGTACCCCATCCTTACCTTGCTGTCCTTGATAGAACCTGGATAAACCTGGATAGAAGTCAACAACTTCTAACCCATGACAGGTTTGGGTTGGCCCAGCTGCCAAGTTGGGTAAGAATTTTATCCCTCCCTGAACCTTCTCTGCAGCCCTTTTCCAACTGAGGCTCGCACCTATCTCCTCAGACCCACCCTGTTCTGGTCCCTTAAGTGAGTGGGATACTTTGTGTCTATCTCTGGGACTTTGAGCCAGCTTCTCCTTCAACCTCTCTCCTGGTCTTCCATGGTTCCAGATTCTATCTTTGCTTTCGATTTTTTCCTCTCTGCCTGTTCTATTTCTGTGAAGTTTTTGTTTGGCTGGTGCAAGTATACCAGCCAGATATTAATGCTGGTTCTACCCTTCTCTAAATTTTCTGATCTTTATCCATAATCCTAACATGGCAGTTGGGTCTGGCCTCTATGACAGCCACATCTTTCTCCAGGATCAGCCTGCCTTACCTCACCTCCTTTCAAACCCTGAGTTCCCTTTAGGACCACCCATTGAGTTCTCCTTTCTTGTATCTAATACGTTGTGAGCTAATATGCTGGGACTTGATTTGCTGAACAGCAGTGATTGACAGCTCCTTTGCTCAATGACTGATCAAATCTCTTCTGCTTCAGTTTTTCAGCATGACCCCCTTCTTCAAATTCCCTTTCTTGACTCATTCCTCTTGAGGCTTTACGAATCTTCCAGAATTCTGACATCAGTTTACAGAATCAAACATATTATGCACATACTGTATTTTTCACATATAGTAAAGGGAAAAAGACATCATTTCCATCTAAAGGATATGAGGCTCATTCCTTGTGGCTTGCTCAAACACTTGGTTAAACAAGAGAGGTGATTTATTTACTCCTTTTATGGTTGCTTAGACCATGGACGGAAAATGTCTTTGTGTTAGGTAATCCCAATCAATTACTTGCTGCTAGTTGTAACCAGTTTGTTGAAAGAGCAATAGACAAGGCTTCCAATATTGTTCAGGTGATGGCATATGTAGAAAGTAATAATTGTATTATGGCCAACGGCATCCAGATATGTTAGCCCCTGAGACTGCCTTTTTCAGGCCCGCACACAGTGGTCCTGGGAGCTGAGGGAATTACCATCTCAGCACATCCTTCACATATCCTGCTTAGGCCTAAGAGGTGCAGAGGCACAGCATGAGGTTTCCAGCAGGAGTAACTTAATTTTGTATTTACACCACTACCCATTAAACATTCTCTATCCAATTTTCTTACTCCAAGTCCAGAGGAAGTCTTGGAAAATCTCTTTGCTTTCCCAGGCGTAGTCTCATTCACCATTTAATTTAAATCAAAATGCAATCTGTTATCTATTTCAAAGTTTCTCTCTTCCCCATAGCTGGCTCTGTAACCTGTGGCTGGAGGGGCCAGGCTATCTTTCTTTTCAGGTTCCACCTTTTCCTCCCCTGTGTCCTGCTGCACCTCTTGAGTTTGGGTAAAGGGGGAAGGAGGAGAGGTAGTGATGAGGCACACTTGGCTGGTGCAGGTGATACTTGGGGTTGGTACCTTCTGGGTGGGCAATTATCCCAATGCTGGCTCTCTCTCTTGGAGTGGTGGTATACTCACACACCCTTTCTACTGGGGCCTCCTCACCCCAGCAAGCAACCCTCCTTTAACTTGAGCCCTGGTACCTCAGTGCTTACCCCTCAGCTAAAGGGAAAACTTAGTCCTGTTGCTCACCATTTGGTGGGAATGCAACCTGCTCCCTCAGCAATTCCATCCCTCTGTCTCCCCAACACAGGATGTACCAGCTCACCTCTCACCTTTTGATTTTTCCACATGAGAAGGAGACACCTGTCATTGAATTCAGGGACAGAGGACAGATACTCCCCAAATCACTCTAGGCTTCACTCCAGCCCTTGGTAGTACTGGGGGCGGGGGAGGCGTGTTTCCAACTCTCAAAGCACCTCAGCTGAATAGCAGCCCATCTTATCCATGTTTCTGATGAAGAGGAGAAAATGGGAATATGGAGGTGGTTTGCTGAAAAACTCAGTAGGAGTTTCTTTCAGTTTTCAGAAATAAACCAAGACGTTAATTAAAAAAAAATATTAGCAATACTGACTGGCAAGCTGAAATTAATATTCACTAAAATCTATTACTGAAGAGGCTATATTGCTGTTTCTGACATCACTGCTCAAGTCTGTTTCAAATCTGATGTAGCTTTCTTTGTGACATTCAGCACTATCAAAATCTTCACATAAAATCTTTCCCAGAGTCCAGGTTAGGCTTTTTACTATAATTTGTGCACTGGATGCTGTACCCTGTAACCTGTTTTATAACACATCATCAGAATCCCTCAAGATTCTCAAATGATTACATTTCAAATGCGAGAATTTTAATGCCTTCCAGGAAAATGTAGATGTTTTTCTTAGACATACTCAGAAAATCCCATGCAATATATTGAATGATCTGCATGAAAATGTTTGGGAGGTACATTTCCTCGGAGGGCAGGCTGCCACATTCCTTACCTATGAGTAAAGCTTTCTAGGTGGCACAGAGAGGTAATGCCCAGGCTTCCATCTCCTAATGCCAAGTTTTCTTCAATTGATGTTCCCCTCACAGCTGCTAGTAACATGTGGAATGGGCACCCACTATTACCAAGGAAGAACTGGGGCCAGAATCCAAGGCATTAGAAGAATGGTGTTTTCACACTCTCCTTGGAGCTCCTGCAGTGGGTCTATTTTGAAAATGTTACAGAGCCAGATACCACTATCTATACAGAGATAAGAAACATATAAAAACAAACAGAAACAATGAAAAAGGAAGAAAAATAGCAAACAAACACAAAACTCAACCTCTCTACCCCAACACCCAGAATCAGGGGCAAATCCTTTCACCAAATTTTGTACTGTTGGTGATGTCATGGAGGACTGTCCTACCACAGGCTGTTAAAAACATTTAGAGTGTCATGTAAATGGAGTTATACAGTATGTAACCTTTTGAGATTGGCTTGTTTCACTCATCACAATGGCTTTGAGATTCATTTGAGTTGTTGTATGTATCAATGTAGTTTATTCCTTCTTTTCTTCTGAAAATAATGATGTAATTCACCACATTAACAAGCAGAAAAAAAACTCCATATGCTCATCTATATACAAATACAGAAAATCATATGAAAAATCCAACATCTATCCCTGATTTAAAGAAATATCTCAGCTAGAAATAGAAATAATAAACTAGGAATAGAAGGCAACTTCCTCAATCTGAGAAAGAGTATCCACAAAAGCCTGAAAGCCAACATAATTCTTATTGCTGAAAGATGCTACAATTTCCCTGTAAAATCAACAATAAGAAAAGAACATCTGAGTTCACTATTCAACATTGTACTGAAGGTTCTAACCAATGCAATAACAGAAGAAAAAATAACTAAAAGGCATTCATATTGGGAAGGAAGAACTCAACTTGTCTTTAATCATAGACATGATCATACACATAGAAAATCCTAAAGAATTTACAAAATTCTACTAGGACTAATAAGTGAGTTAAGCAAGATTAAACAAAAGGTTAACATGCAAAGTTAATGCTATATCCACATGCTAGCAAAAACAGTCAGACATTGACATTAAAAAAACAATAACATTTACAATAGCATCAAAAATATAAAATCTTCAAAATAATCAAAGATGTCCAAGGCCAGCACATTGAAACTACAAAACATTGCTGAGGGAAATTAAAAAAGAAATAAAAAAATTTGAAAGATATACCATGTTTATTGTTGAACACTTAATTGTTTTAAGACATTTTATTCCTATTTTGATTTATAGATTCAATGTAACCCCATTGAATATCATATCAGCCATATTTAGAAATTGACAAGCTGGTTCTAAAATTTATGGAAATGTTAGAGACCTAGAATAACCATAACATCTTTAAAAAAGAAAATCCAAAGTTTAAGACTTATACTGTGTGAAATCAAGACTCACTATAAAACCTAGTAATCAGGGCATCTGGGTGGCTCAGTTGGTTGAGCGTCTGACTTCAGCTTGCATCATGATCTCATGGTTTGTGAGTTTGAGCACCATATCAGGCTCACTGTTGCCAGCATGGAGCCTGCTTCAGATCCTCTGTCCCCCTCTCTTTCTGCCCCACCCCCACTCCTACACTCTCTCTCAAGAATAAATAAAACATGAAAAAAAACCCTAGTAATCAAAATAATGTAGTATTGGAATAAAGATAGAAAATTAGATTAATGGAACAGAAATGAGGATTCAGAAATGCTCCCATATTTGCCATTGGTATATGATAAAGGCGCCAAGATAATTCCATGGAGACAGGTGAATCTTTTTAACAGGTAGTGCTACAAGAAGTGGTCATTTGTGGTAGGCAAAATTCTAAAGATGTCTCCCCCAGATCTGAATTCTTATTATTCAAACATTAGTATATGTACTACTGCTAAAGGGATTTTGCAGATGTAATTAAGGTCACAGAATTTAAGATAAGAAGATTATCTAGGACTACCCACATAGGCTCAATTTAGTCAGTTGAGCCCTCAAAATCAGGGGAATTTCTCTGGGTGGAATCAGAGAGATATGATGGAAGAAGAAGGCAGTAATGGGAGGTCAGAGGGATTCAAAGCATAAGAAGGACTTGACTCAGCTTTGAAGACCACCATGACTCAGGAAATTCAGGTGACCTCTGGAAACCAAGGACAGAAAAAAAAATCCCAGAGACTCCGGTCCTACAACTACTGGAACTAAATTCTTCCAAAAATCTTGATTATGGAAATAGATTTTCCCCTTGAATTTCATCCTTTATTTTGGCCTTGTGAGCCTCTAAGCAGAGAACCAACTAATCCAAGCTGTACCTGGGCTCTGACCCATGGAAACTGTGAGATAATAAATAGTATTGAAGTTTATAGTGTTTTGTTATGGCAGCAATAAAACTAATATACCATATGTGCAAAAAAAAAAAATTGATCCTTGATGCTAACCTCATACTGTATACAAATGCTAACTCAAAATGAATCATAGACCTAAATGGAAAAGCTAAAAATTTTAACCTTCTAAAAGAAACAATTTGACTTTGGGTTTAGTGAGAGTTTCTTAAATAAAACATAAAAACCATACATTTTTATCAAAATTAGACTTCATGAAAATTAACTTTTGCTTTTTTAAACACACTATCATCATGTGAAAAGTAAAATCAAGCCATACACATGGAAAAAATATTTGCAAGATATATATACAATGTATCTAGAGCATATAAACATTCCTTACAATTTAATAAAACAGCAAAGAACCCAATAGCATATGGGCAAAATGTTGAAAAGACACTTCACAAAAAAGGATGGTAAATAGGTAAATGAAAATATACTCAACACCATTAGACATGAGGGGAATACAAGAATAATCATGAGATACAACAGCATGTCCACTAGCATGGCTAAGAGTCAAAAGACTGATCATACCAAGCACTGGTGAAGGCATGGAGCCGTTGGAAGTGACATACATTGCTGGTAGGAATTCAACTGACACAGTTACTATAATGGTCAATTTTGCGTATTAACTTGGCTAGGTCATGGTTCCAAGATATTTGCTTAAATATTATTCTGGTTGTTTTTGTGAGGGTATTTTGTATGAAATTAATATTTAAATCAGTGGATTTAGAGATTGGCCTCCATGAAGTAGGTGGTCTTCCAATCAGTTGAAGGCCTGATTAGAACAAAAGATTAACCTTTCTTGAGCAAGAAGGAATTCTTTCAGCAGATAGCCTTTGGACTTGAACAACAAACACAACATCCTCTCTTCCCAAGGTCTCCAGGCTGATGACTTTCTGAACTGAACTGCAACTTGGTAGACTGAGTACATTGGTACTCTACAATCTACAATTCGTAGTTTGAGTAAAGCAGATTGCCTTCTCCAGTGGAGATGGATTTTATCCCATCCATTGAAGTCCTGAACAATAAGCTGAGCAAAAGAGAATTTACTCTCTCTGCCTGACTGTTTCTAGCTGGGACATTGGCCTTTTCCTGCCTTTGGAGCTGGACTGGAATTTAGACCATTGGCTCTCTTGGTTCTTGGTCTTCAGATGACAGATCATGGGACTTCTCAGCCTCCATAATCATGTGAGAGAATTTCTTATGAAAAAAAATCTCTCTCTCAATGCAACTTGAATGCACAGCCTCTCAGAGCTACTGTTAAAGTGAGAGAATTAATTATGAAAAAAATGGAATCCTATAAATTGGAATGGGGATTATGTGGAAATATATCTGATAAAGCTGAAGATATTGAGTCCCTAAATTCTGATGAGTTTTCTTTGCTAGTAGAAGAGGTCTCTCCACCCTCAATGTAAGTGGTTTCCCACCCCCAGTGGAGTGGTTTTCCCAACACCAGTGGTAGTAGTTTCCTTACCTGGATAATAGCCTTTTTGTACCCATTGAGAGGATTAACCTTTCATGGCTTGAAGAAAGAGTAATGGCTTTCCCTGAAGCAGTTGCCATGAAAGACAATGCTGATTATCCTCGGGGCCCACCTTATCAATTCTCTTTTCTTCTAGACCTATAGCTAGACTAGTCCCAGCAGGCCCCTAGGGGGAAGGTACAACAAGTGACCCATGAGGAAGTACGTTATACTCGAAAAGAACTACTTGGGTTTCTAATTTATACAGATAGAAACCCAAGGAACTCATATGGGAATGGATATTAAGGATGCAGGATAATGGTGGAAGTTGGATTCAATTATTCCCATTGGATCAAGCTCACAAAGTCAAGATTCTGCATTTGATATTACAGCTTAAGGTGTTAGGAAGATCTTTCAGTTTGTTTGATTGATTGGTTAAAATATGAATCAAAAGGTGGCCCACAGTGAATGAATTGGAAATTCTAGGCTTACCTTAGTTTAGTGCAAAGGAAGGGATTCAATGACTTAAGGAGATGGGAATGTTAGAGTAGATTTGTCATTTGAAACCTACTCATCCACACTGGGAAGTTCGAGAAAACACACCTCACCACTACTGTGAAAAATAAATTTGTGAGGGGAGCCCTGATAGCTGTGAAAGGCTCTGTGATCACTCTTACTTGTAAGCCAGACCTAATAGTGGGAACTGTAGTCACTCAGTTGTCATGAATAGTTCTTCCTTATTTTGTTATGAATGTGTGTGTGTGTGTGTGTGTGTGTCCTCTTATCAGGTAATGGTAAGATGTATTAACATTATATCATAGTATTTAAGTATTATTAATGTTATATCATAGTATTTAAGCTATGGGATATCAATAAGAAAAGTAAACATCACATCCTATTTTGGGAAAAGAGTTAGTACACTTTCAGTTGTTTGTAGGAGTACCATATTAGATGGAAGTATGACCTTGTTATTGCCTTCATTTAGACATTTTGATTTAAAGAGATGTGTATAATGTCAAATTGTCAAGGAGTAGACTTGTGATGGCTAATATCATGTGTAAACTTGGCTGGGTCACTGTCCCTAAGTATTTGCTAAAACATTATGTGGGTGTTCCTGTGAGTGTGTTTCTGGATTATATGAACATTTAAATTTGTAAACATTGACTAAAATAGGTTGCCCTCCATAATGTGAGGGGGCCTCATCCAATTAGATGAAGGCCTGATGTCATGGACTGAATGCCTGTGGCCCCCCAAAATACATATGTTGAATTTCTAGTCCCCAATGTGATAGTATTAGGAGGTGGGGCTTTTGGGAGGTAATTAGGTTTTGATAACCCCATGATGGGATTATTGCCTTTATAGGAAGAAAAACAGACACTAAAGCTTTGCCTCTCACACAAGTGGGGGTATAGCAAGAAAAATGGTCATCTGCAAGGAGGAGGGTCCTTACCACCATGATAGTACACTGATCTCAGACTTTCTAGCTTCCAGAACTGTAAGAAATAAATGTTTATTTTTTAAGTCTATGGTATTTCTATGGTATTTAGTTATAGCAGCTCAAGCTGACTAAGATACCTGACTAGAACAAAACATTGACCTCCCCTGAGCAAGAATGAATTCTGCCAGAAGATGATCTCCAGACTTGAACCACAACATTGGTTCTTGCTTGGGTGTTTAGTTTGCTGGCCCACCCTGAAGATTTTGGATTTGCTAGCTTCCATAATCACGTGAGCCTACTCCTTAAAATAAATCTCTCCATGTATACATATCCTATTCATTCTGTTTCTCTGGAGAAGTCTGACTAACACATTCATTTTGGGAAACAGTGTGGTGGTTTCTTAAAAAATTAAACATCCACCTTTCACATGTCCTAGTCATTCCATTTACCAAAGAAAAATAAAGCACAGGTCCACACAAGGATTTATACATGGATGCTTATAGCATCTTTATTTCTAATGGCCCCCAAATGGAAACACCCCCAAATGCTCATTAATAGGGGAATTGATAAATTGTGTTATATCCATATAGTGAAGTCATATTTAACAAAAGAAAGAAGAACTATTGATATACATAGCAACGTGATGAATCTCAAATGATTATGCTGAATGAAAGAAGCCAGTAAAGAAAGAGTATTTCAGTCATAAGTTCTTTCATATAGAATTCTAGAAAATGAAAACTTATCCATAGGGTCAGAAAGCAGTTCAGCAGTTGCCTTGAGATAGGTGTGGGGATGGAGGTTCCAAAGGACATGAGAAAAATTTTGGAAGTGATAAATACATTTACCATCTTGATTGAGGCAATGGTTTCAAATATCTCAAAGATCATCAAATTGTACTACTTTATGTACAATTGATAGCATATAAACTATATCTCAGTGAATCTGTAAATGTCCCCAAACAATAATAACAATAAAGCAGACACAGATCATACCTTCGTGGTGTTCACTATTTAGTGAGATAATAATCACTAATATTTATATAGTGCTTACTATGTGCCACGCAGTGTCCTGAGCCTGTATATGGCATTTCTTTTAACACTTGTGTGGTATTATTATCTCCTTTTTATGGAAGAGGAAAGTGAGGTTAGAGAGGTTAAATAACTTGATTTAACCTCTCTAACCAAAACTTTGAATCCTTAGCCATTTTCTTATAGGGCTTAGTATAAGGGAGAGCAAAGTATGAGGAGGCACAGGAACATAAATGACTCTGGGGAAAGAAGCAGAGCCTTGCATGTCAAGCTCAGGAGCCAAACTTTTACCTTGCAATTATATGCATTTGTCAAGTGTTGCTGTCTATCAATCAGATAAGGTGAGAATTAGCAAAATGCACCAAAAAGAAAGGAAAGAAAAAAAAGATGGGGATTAGAGAGGGATAGAAGGCAGGGAAAGTGGGAGGGAGGAAGGAGGGAAAGAAGGAAGGAAGGAAGGAAGGAAGGAAGGAAGGAAGGAAGGAAGGAAGGGGCAAGCCAAGTTGTGCCCTCAAGGATTCAAAATAATAACTGAAGCATAAAAATGAATAATTCTGGTAGGGCTGGAGAGAAGTGGCCAGCATGCTAACAACCTCAAGGCCTAAGGTCTTGATAGATGAAGTTGACTGGGGAAGGGTTGGTTGTAGGTCTCTCATTGTCATTCACTCCTACTTGGTGATTCATCATCTTCAGTGTCTGTGGACCAGTTGGGGAAATTCACTCTAAGCATACACTGAATCAGTGATGGTTGCTACCACTGTGAGATGATGGATAGAGTGGGAAGATAGAAGGGGAATTCAATCAATGTTCCTTGGAATTTCCCTGAAAATGCTAAATGATATTTTAGGAAGAAAATTTCTGGAGACTGAGATCATAATGAAATTACCATTCAGATTATAAATGCTTACCTACCATGGTAATTCCAAAGACTTAGGATGAAATTGCTCACATTGGGACAACATAGACAGAATATTTCAATATCTCAGTTGTAGCACACCTAGAGATATTTGTGCACCCCTCTCCAAATTCATTTATTAAAGCCCTAATTCCCAATGTGATGGTATTAGAAGGGGAACATTTGGGGGGTAACTAGGTCATGAGGGTGGGGCCCTTTTGATGGGATTAGTGCCCTTGTACAAAGAGACACCAGAAAGCTTCCTCTCTCTCTCTGCCATATGAGCACACAGAAAGAAGGGAATTTTCTGCAAACCAGGAATAGAACTCTTACTAGGAACTGAATCAGCCAGCTCCTCAGTCTTGGACAGCTTCCAGAATTGTGAGAAGAAGTCTTGTTTGCTTAAGCACCCAATCTGTGGTATTGTGTTATAGCAGCTCAAGCAGACCAAGACATGGGACTACTGCAATTCTGAGAAAAATGCAAATGGAATCATCTTCAAACATCACAGCCAAGCTGCAGAGGAGACAAATTGACAACAAAGAGATCAATGTTCTAGTTTTGACCCTCCAACTAACATAATGTGTGACGTTTATTGTCCTCAGTTGAAAAATGAAGGGTTGAACTTAAATACCTTGAACATCTTCTGGTTCTTAGCGAATCAATCAGACTCCACTTCTTTTTATTCTTGGTTGAGTTGTTGTGAGCTATACCTCTTCTCAACCTAAAGGGATGACACAGAGATGGAACAACTTCAGTTTCCTATTTTTGTGGGGTTCTCATCTATCTGCAAGTTTTATGTAATTACTTAACTTTAAGAATAAATTTTCCTAAAGTTGAGGTTGATTGGAAGAGGCTCCTGCGGCTTTGGAGCAGTAATGAATGGTTAATATGTTAAGTGCTTTAGGGCAAGTTTAGTTGCCAGACAACTAGTTTTAAGTTCTTGCATGAACACTAGGGCTAGTTCAGCAACACCTGTCATCTCTTCTGTGATTTAGAGCTGTTTGCAGTGAGCCTGTGCCAGCAACAGGTACTGAGGCCTCAACTGTCATCACAGGTAGGTGGGCAAGACTAATTAGGCAGTGCAAAATCATTAGTGTATGAAATTATTCCAGCTCCCCTTTGAAAAAGGGATAGATGGACACTAGAGGGGTCTGGCAGTCTGGGTGGGTGGAGGAAGGTGGGGGTGTTTCATGGAATTTCACAGTCCCCTTGGCAGGCACAACCTGAGTCATTAGACTGATCTCATCCATCTTGATGTTATTTCTCTCAACAAGCAATAATCTCAGCTTTCCATGGCTTGTGGTTTCTTAAGCTGGGAATGAATTCCTTGACTCTGAGTGAAGGTGTCCAATTGGAAACATTAAAAAAAGATTTTTTTCATAAAAATTAATAAAAGTTCATAAAGATTTTGTCATCAGGGAGTGCCCAATATTTGGAAGATCTAATGGATAAAGGTCACTTTGGAAATCAGCATGGAACCAGAGGAATGATTAGTCAATCACTCAGGCATTCTTATAACCGACATTTATTAAGCATCTGCTGTGTACTAAGCCCTATGCTAAATGTTTCAGATATTGGAGGTGAGCAACTAAAGTTTTTGTTTTCAAGGAATTCATGTATTAGCAAGAGAGATGAAAGTATAAATTATTAGACTTAATCACATGAAATTGCAGATATTTGACCATTTTGGTCTATTAAAAATAGTAATTTCATATGGTTCAATTAGATGCTATTATGTCTTATATATAACATGCTACAGAAATAGAAAAGAGCAAGTGATTAATTGAAATTTTGGATAGTTGTCAAAAAGGTTTTAGTGAGGAGATGGTATTTGACTTTGGCCTTAAAGGGAGAATAAGATTTTGAAAATATTTTAAAAGGTGAAGTGAGAAGTAAGTAAGTTGCATTTATGCCATAAATGTTTACTAAGTATCTATTATATGTAGAATGGAGTAATATGCTTGAGATACAGTGGTCAGCCTATAGAACTGATAATCTCTGTCTTTCTGGAATTTACATTTCAAAGAGGGAGGTAGATCCTTAAGAATAAATACCTAATTAACTAATAGCAATCCTGACAGATGTGAGAAAGAAGCAAAGTCTGTTCTGAGGGAGTGTAATGGAGGCCTGACTCAGTCTGTGGGTGTAGAATAAGTCTGAGCTGAATTCTCAGGCAGAAATAACCAGAATAAGATAATGGGTTGTGGAGAGCATTCAGAACTGAGGAATTCACATGTGCAAAGGCCCTGCAGCAGGCCAAGGTTGCAGAGTCCACCTCTCTCAAATTTCAGTATTCCTAAGTGTACACTTTTCTCTGATGTGATCACATTTCCAGGGTCTCTGGAAGTAGCTAATTACACACTAAGAGACATGGGTTCTAAGATGTAGCCAAATCACCAATGAGGTAACATGGGTGAAGATATTTAAGCTAAGAGCCATCTGTGTGGAAGGAAAATTAATAAAATAAAAGAAAAAACAGAATGAAAGTGAAAACAAAATAAATAATTAAGGATATGCATTTTTTCCAATTGTTCTGGAGTTTTCAGCCTCCTTTTCAGATTCCTACTGATTCTCCTTGGGCCTTACACAGAGAGCCTCAGAAGAAATAGGCTAAACACTTCTTGGGAGCTTTTACCGGAAAGAGCATCAGAGTCCCCCCCTTTTGTGGGCACAGGAAAGTTACAAGTGTCCCCTCTTGGACACATGTGGGTCACTTTTGGAAAGCTCAACAGTTTGGCATGGGGTCTACCAGCAGACTCCCTATGGAAGGAGTCCTCAGAGTCTGGCCAGCTGAGGACAAAGCTGTGACATGCTTGGGTTTCTGGGAGAGGAGATGGGTTGCCTCCTGAAAGTCCTGTGCATCTTTCGTGGCCTTTCTTTGCCTATTCTTCATGTCCAGCATGAAGCATTTGCAAAAGGGTCTGAAGCCATCACAGTAATGATGTAGTTACCTTCTCTGGATAATGGAAATGAATCTCGCAATTCCCAAGACAGTTGTCCTCCATAGGAGGAGGCTCAGGCACTTACCTTAACATCTTTAGTTGGGGAAAAAAATCCATGATTTGATTGTCTTATTCATTTATTCATCTATCCATTAATTCATTGAACAAATATTTTGATTGCTCCAAGTGGCCAACTCTGCAGTAGGTGTAGAAGCACCGTGGTGAGCAGCCTGTATCTCTATCCCAGATAGAGATGACTAGAAGGTGTTTTATTTATCTATCTATCTATCTAATCTATTTATTTATTTATTTTACTTTGATGTTCCCAAGAATCTTTATCACCTTTCAAATGGCCTCAGAACCTCCAGGATTTCTACTGGACTTGGGCTGGACAGGAATCTGAAGCTGAAGTGCTTCTAATTATTCCAAGTTGCAGGTGCTTCAAAGTAAATTTCTCCGTAACCTTAAACAAAGATGGCTTCATCCCTGGGCTTTTCTCATTTCATTCAGACTTGACTACCTATTCCCCCATCTGCACCTGCTGGAAATTCCAGAGGATCAGACCAGGCCAGCCAAGACCAGCTTCCAATTAAAGACCCCAGTCAGCTGCACTTGACTCAGAAGTGAGCCTTCCGCAATTCTGGGAGAGGCCAACATAAATACCTGTGCTGAGTGGGACTTCAGAGGTTCGAGGCACAGTCCCATCACCTCCTGCTTGACCATCATCACCACCTCACTCCCCTGTCTGAAACAATCCTGGGATGCATTTGCAAAATCAGCATAATGCCACATCTAAAACAGTCTCTGTGGAGGGAGCCAATGAATCAAGCCTCTCCAGCCTGAGAAAAGCAGAGAAATGAATCATTGGTGACTTTAGGAAGAGTACAGAGTTCATCAGTGTAATCAGAAACCGTTTAAACATCCAAATTAGCAATCTTATTTCCTGAATCCATGGGGTAATTGCTTCTCTTCATTTTAGAAATGCCAACAATAAACCCTTTCAAAAATAAGTCAAGTAACTTGCAAAAGAAAATAAGAATCCAGATGGATATGAAACAATTATCTCAAGTCTAAAAATATTAGTGTGAGTAGGGATTTTAGGGCTCATCGGTAAAATGGAGATAGTGTGCATACCACATAGGATTGAAGTGCAGAGGAAATGTGTTGAATGTGAAGCACTTAGCCAGAGCCTTGCATACACTACTATTATTTCCTTGAATTCAATTCTGCCATTTTATATATGAAGGACCTCAGGTCTGGAGAAGTTGACTTATCTTGGGTCAGAAAGCTGCCGGTGAGCAGACCCAAGACCTTTAAACTGATGCCCAGAATAGAATCCTTTCTATTTCACATGCTTCCAATGCCTAGCCAGCCTAAATCAACACATTTTGGTTCAACCCCTTGAAATTCTAGCAGATGCTGAAGGAGATGAGACTTTCTCAAAGACTTCTGGCACATGTCTGTCACTAAAAATTGCTTGAGGTTACTGCGTGAGTCCTACGAAAGCTTTGGTTTCCACCATAGCCTCTGCCTTTGTACTGATTGGCAAGCTGCTCTCACACCATCCTGATGCCTGTTTAGAGAGGTATTGGCTAAGAAGCCATACGACATGCTTGAAACACATATCCAAGGGGCTTTCTGGAAGGAGAATTGGGAAGAAGGTGGTAAAGATAGGTGATGCTTTAAAAAAAAAGGAAGCTATGGAGCCTTCTCTGTTACACTCCAGATTTCCATAAATCTTGCTTACAATGGATATTTATTTTGGCCTTTTTCAGTTTTCTATTTCTCTGTTTTATATCAGAATTAAGAGGATCTGACTAAGGGGAGAATATTAATTGGCAAAGCATGAAGATGACTGGTCAGGTTTATCCTCTTGGAATTTCCACCAGGGGTCGAGAAACTGACAGAAGCAGGGTCAATCAGTCAATTCATGCACTATTACAACTTTGCACAATAACACACAGATACCTTACCTTTTCTTTACCTTAGAAAAAGCCATTAAAGAGGTGCTTTGGTGGCTCAGTGGTTTGTGAATTTGAGCCCCGAGTTGGGCTTTGTGCTGACAGCATGGAGCCTGGAGCCTGCGTCAGATTCTGTGTCTCTCTCTCTCTCTTTGCTCTTCCCTCCCCCCTTCTCAAAACTAAACGTTAAATTTTTTTTAAAAAAGCCATTAAATACATTGGTTAAATAAATGTATTTTTCTAAATATAATTAGATACCTTATTACTAACACATTCTTTCAAATTCACTTCCTTAAAATTGGTGTCTTTCTCCCTCCTATTAATTGAATTTGGCTGTCTTAATGACATTAGATCCTATCTATGCAAGTTTATATTTAGCTGCTATGTACAAAATTATTTTATTCCTTTATGTTAGACCTTTTTTCTTTCTTCATTTACCCCAGTACCATTTTACACTTAAAAACATACAGAGGTGGGGGGTTGGGGGCTGGAAGGGAAGGCTTGAGGGATACATTGTATACATTTACGAATTTGCATTGGCTCTTTGTTTTTTTAGGGGTGAGCTGAGGTCTCCCAGCCTCTCTTGAGACTGGACAAAATTAGCAGGAACTTCCCAACCCCATTGTCTATGGATTTCCAAAGTTCTCCTCAATATTTCTCTGAATTTCTGGGGAGGGAGCAGAGTGGAGTTTGTGTTCTCAAGGCCTCTTCTGCTTCCTGGGTGACTCTTTCCTTCTTGTAACTTGATCTTCATTTATATCCCATAAAACTCTGTTTATTCTGTGATCAAATAGACCAGAAAACCTCTATTTATAAAACATAAAATTAAGCAGAAAATACATTTCTGAACATCTTAAAGGGTAAGGAGAAAGGTTACTAAATTGAGTGTAGAGTATAGAAACACAACCCCAAGCAGAAGAGTGGAGCTCACCATTCTTAAAATGTGCATTAGCTACACTGTCCCCTGGAGATTTCACTGGCTTCCACCCTAGCACAAACATTTTGTCATATTCTTGGCACCTCTCTTTCCTTTCCATTTGAGAACAAAACTACAAATTCTTCTCTTCATTTCACACAGGTCACCTTTCATCTTTCTCTGGTATGTTATCACTTAACCCAAGGAGCCTTAGAATAGTTTTTGTCTTTCTCAAGACACCTGGCTGCCCCCATTGGAGGAGTGTGCCACTCTTTTTTTTAAAGTAATTTTTTAATTGTTTTTTAATGTTTATTTATTTTTGGGACAGAGAGAGACAGAGCATGAATGGGGGAGGGTCAGAGAGAGGGAGACACAGAATCTGAAACAGGCTCCAGGCTCTGAGCTGTCAGCACAGAGCCCGACGCGGGGCTCGAATTCACAGACTGTGAGATCATGACCTGAGCCGAAGTCGGACACTTAACCGACTGAGCCACCCAGGCGCCCCAGGAGTGTGCCACTCTTGATCTCAGGGTCATGAGTTCAAGCTCAGAGTTGGGTGTAGAGATTACTTAAATAAATGAATAAATAAATAAACTTAAAAAAAGGTAAAGTTTTTGTCCCTCTCAAATAATGACAATTTTCTACCCAAGGGGAATTTTGGTGTCACCCCTGTGAAGAAGGTAGCTTTATTTACAACTAATACAATTGTTTATACTTATATCATGTTTTATATTTATATCATGTTTGGTCCACGTATTGGCTATTTTATATAGCTTTGTATAAAAACCATAAAAACTACACACTGTGTGTATACACTATAGCAGAAGTAATCTGTGCTGCAAGTTCATTGGGATTCATGGCTGTTCCTCTTATTATAGGGCAGGTATTTTTGAAGAAATGCCTATTTTCTCTCTCTAAACCCCCAGGGGGAAATAAGGTGGGCAAGCTGGGAAATGTCAGGATTCAGGCTCACTGAACTAGAAGTGAAGATTTTCCTCAAGTGATTAGGAAGAGAAAGAGCCAAATGGTAAATCTGAGACAATAGTTCTTACAGAGTCCCAAGGGTCTAGATTAGTTGATAAATCCAAAGATTGGAAGTAAATCCCAAAAGTGTGTGCACGTGTGTGTGTGTGTGTGTGTGTGTGTGTGTGTGTTTGTGTTGGGGAACAGTTTGGGAGACAACGCCAAGAATTAGAGGCCAGAGAACGCTAGATGAAATGAAAGGATGCTGATATATCAACAATTTGCCTTTTCAGATAATATACTCTTGGCAGAGAATTGGTCCATCCCTCCTAGGGACAAACAGATACTCCCAGGAACTTTTGTCCATAGGAAGCCAGCCTCTGCTTCTTTGCATACTGTTATTGTCTTAGCAACAGTCACGCTTTTATGAACATTGTCCCTCTAGGTAGTATTAAGTGGTTGGATTCTCCTCAGGGATTTTCCTGAGGGGCAAGTTGTATTTTGAATCTCATGGGAAACAAGGTACTCTGACTTGAAGGTTAACCAAAAAGGCAGTTTATAGGGGCGCCTGGGTGGCTCAGTTGGTTAAGCGTCTGACTTCAGCTCAGGTAATGATCTCGTGGTTTGTGAGTTTGAGCTCTGCCTCAGGTCTGTACTGACAGCTCAGAGCCTGGAGCCTGTTTCAGATTCTGTCTCTCTCTCTCTCTGCCCCTCCCCCTGCTCACACTCTCTCAAAAATAAATAAACATTTAAAAAGGGGGGTTACAGTAAAAAAAAGCAGTTTATACCAATAAGTGTGTCTTGATAGATAGGATAATTCCCCACGATAGAATTTGTAAATCATAAAACTCATGTATTAGCTTTTACCTGAATCCCATATTAAGGCATTCATTAAAAGACTCTCTTGATCTTATAGTTGCTGAGACATTCTTACATGATATTTTGAAAAATTATTTATATTTTTCTGACTATAAAAGTCATATATGCTCATATACATACAAGAATACAAACATAGGTAATTTAAAGGTTGGAATTCCCCCATCATTCTATCCCTATAATCTTACTTCTGGAAATCACTGTGAACAGTTGGTTATATACCTTTACATTTATATTTATAATTCATTCTGTTCTGCAACACAAATTTTAAAACTGAGTGATGTATCTTAGACATATTCACATCAGTGCCAACAGATCAACCTCATTTTATTAGTGGTTGCACAGTATTCCATTGTGTCAATACCATAGTTTTATATCCTATTCATTGCTATTGAACATTTATATTATACACAATCTTGCACTAAATATATTTTCACCTGTTCATTGTGCATTCATGAAGTATTCCAGAGAGAAAATGGCATTGTTGGGTTAACAAGTATGCACCTTTAAATTTTAATATGTGCTACAAAATACTGTACAAAAATGCTGCACCAATTCACACTCCCATTGAATTCCTGTCTCCTCACTTGTCACCAGCATTGACTGTTATTCAACCTTGTAATCCTTGGATGATATGATAGGCAAAAAATGAAATGTTTAAAAATTCCCATTTCCTTTATTATTATGAAAATAAATATCTTTCCATATGTTTACTAGTCATCTGTACTTCAATTTTTAAAATAAAAAAAATGTTTATTTATTTTTGAGACAGAGAGAGAGAGAGAGGCAGGGAGAAGGAGACACAGAATCTGAAGCAGGCTTCAGTTTCTAAGCTGTCAGCACAGAGCCTGATGCAGGGCTTGAACTCACAAGCCATGAGTCCATGACCTGAACTGAAGTTGGACACTTAACTGACTGAGCCACCCATTTGTACTGAATTCCCTGTCATGCACTTTGCTTATATATTTATTGGGTGTTCTATCCTTTTCACATGTATTTTTAAGAGTTCTTTTATTGTTGTGGATATTCACCTATTCATTCATTTAATAAATATGGAGATTCTAATATGCTCCACATATCATACACAATGGTGAATAAAATACTCATGGTCCTTGACCGCATGAAGAGACAGACATTAAATAAGCATACAAATATATCGAATTATAAAGTGCTTTACGTATTTATTCAATAAATTGTTGAGTTTCTGCTAAAGAGTAGTATAGGAGAGAATAAGAACTAGAATTCTTGGGATGCCTAGCGTTTTGACTCAGTTGGTTAGGCATCCAACTGTTGATTCAGCTCAGATCATGAATTCACGGTTGTGGGTTTGAGCCCCACATCAGGCTCTGTGCTGACAGTGTGGAGCCTGCTTGGGATTTTCTCTCTCTGCCCCTTCCCTACTAGTGCTGGCTCTCTCTTTCTCTCAAAAAGTAAATAAACTTAAAAAAAAAGAAAACGAGTTTTTGCCATTAAGTAATTTATGGTACAATTGTCATTAATTCTACCTGATGATATAAGATTATTTACACTAGGAATATCTAGTATGTGGAACCCAAGAAGTCTTCTGTGATGAAATTATATTTGGCTGAGAAACAAAGGATGAGAGGCACTGGAGAAGGGGGACAGGCATCATGTGCCAAGGCTCTCTATACCAAGAAGGAGCACAGAATATTTAAGGAATAGGAGGAAGGCCAGCAAAGGTGAACATAGTAATTAAAGGAGAGGGTGGCTTAGGATAAGATTAAGTGTGAATTGGGCTTAATCATGTAGGAGCCATGATAAGATTTTAAGCAGACGAGGGACATAATCTGATATATAATTAAAAAGAAAAATATTTTTTTCTTACTCTACTCTTCAGCACTCTGACACCAGACTGAGGTACAGAGGTCCCACACCAGCCAATTCTCCAACTCCTCAGATACTGTTTCACAATTCAACTCAATCTGATACTAACCCAAGTTGTGCAGATCCCACAAGTTAAGGGCTTACCCCACAAGACTTCCCCCATTTCAGATGCCTATCAAAAGTATCAAATGTATCTATGTTTATTGTATTGGTACAGATGGTGAGGGATGGGGAAGGGGCACACCGTTTCCATGGCCTCTCTTAGCATCTCCATGTGTTTACCAACCCCAAAACTCTCTGAACCTGTACTTTAAGGACTTTTATTCAGGCTTCATCATGTAGGCATGATTATTAACCCAATCTCTAGCTCCTCTCTCTTACCTAGAGGATGGAGGCTTGGGCTGAAATTTCCAAGCTTCTAATCAGGTTTGGACTCTCTGGTGAGAAGCCCCCATCCAGGAGCCAACTAAGAATTGCTTCATTAGAAAAAAAAACATGCTCCTATCACCTAGAAGACTCCAAGGGATTTAAAAGCTCTGTATAATATGCTCCTGTCATTCATAAAACTACAGGGTTTTAGGAGCTCTGTGTCAGGAATGGGTGTCAAAGAAAACAAATATTAGAACAAAAGATGCTCCTAGCATCCCATCCCTAAAACTCAGGGGATTACAAAGGTTTTAGAAGCTGTGTGTGTGTGTGTGTGTGTGTGTGTGTGTGTATGTATATATATATATATATATATATATATATATATATATATACTCTTATTATTTCACAATAATCTCTATAACCCTGACTTCTGGAAAGAGAATGGATTGTAGGAAAGCAAGAGTGCATATAAGGAGACCAATTAGGAGGCTTTTGAAATAGTTCAGTTGAGTAATAATTATGGGTTGGACTAGGGAATTGGCATGGAAATGGAGAAAACTCAACATATCTGAGGTATTTTTTGGAAGTAGAATTGTTAAGAATTGGTGATGGATTGATGTTGGGGGTATATAGGAAAGAGAAGGAAATGTCAAGGATAACACTCGAGTTTCTTTCTGGCTTAAGCAAATGTATGGAGATTAGTGTCTTTCATTAAGATGATAATATCTGGGGGTTAATGGTGGGATATAGAATCAAGAGTTCAGTTTTGACATGTTATGTATATGATAACTATAAGAAATAATGGTAGTGTCAAGTGTGCAGCTGTATTTATACACCTGGAGTCCTGGAGTGCAGGAAACTCTGGACTGTAGATATAAACTTTGATGTAATCACCATATAGATGACATTTGAAGCCTAGAGGATGGATGCCATCATCCAGGAAAAGGGTGTCAATAGAGAAGATAGGAAATCCCAGGTCTGAGTCCTTGGAATGTCAAATTTAAAGATTGGGTAGAAGAGAGAATCCCAAAAGGAATCCATAGAAAGGGTGGTCAGACAAATGGGAGGAAATCTTGAGGTATCATAAACACCTAATATAAAGTGTTTTAAAATAGATGGAGTGTGCAAGTATGGGGTTAGTTATATGGAGGGAAAATGCTAACAGGAGGTTAGTATTGAGAGCAGAAGGTTTTGCAACTCTAGGATCAGACTATGAGACCAAAGGTCAGAATGATTGCCATTGTGAAACATCTCAATTGGATTAGGGAGAAATGAAGACAGGAGGTGTAAGGGGAAGATCAGAGAGTGGTAGGATCCACAGGTTAGACATTTCAGTGAAGTTAAAGGATATTTGTCACTGGGGGTATGTGATCAAGTGAATGGAAAGCTGGTTTCCCAGACAGAGTAGTGTGTTTGTATTCATGATTTTGAAGGTGGTCATTCTGTTGACAGTAAGGTCCAGAATGTGACCACTGTGTGTGGTTGAAATGAAATGGAAGAAAGATCAATGGACTGAAGACCATGAATAATCAGAAAGTCTGGATTGGTGGTTCTTGGGGATATTTAGGTCTCAGAATGAGGACAGGAGTAAAGTGGGAAAGATACTGAGCCAGGTTTAAAGTCTGAAGGGCAGTGACCAGGGCTTCCATGCATGAGAACACCAAGTGGGAGGCAGTATTGCCAGATGGTGCAAGCATCAAAGAAGCAGGGTATGTGCAAAAGGAGGGCTTCTCCCTCGTCATGAAGTTGTAAAGAGGCTAATACAGCAATTTGATTCAAATCTCCTGATGCCTTTCTTTCCATAGGGCCAATGGAAATGAGGAAGGAGGAGAGGCAGTGTTTTGGCCCCTGATTGGTCGAAGAGAGTGACAAAATGGAGAAAAGGAGGAAAGAACCATCAAATCCTGCAGCTGCATCTGGAAGAAGAAGACTAAGATGTTCCAGGTTTAATTACCAGAATGTGGGAGGCGACCTTGGAAGAGCAGTTCCAGGAGATGAGTGGGAGTCATGAGGGCTCGAAGGTGGCTATTCCACCTAGGAACTTGGTGGTAATGGGAAAGGGAGAGCTGTCACTAGAGGGAAAAGTTTTAGGAATAGTTTTTTGTTGTTGTTTGCTTGTTTGTTTTGAGAATGGGCGCTCCTTCTTGAAAGACTGTTGACCTAGTCTCGTTTTCTTCTTATCTCTCTGGCCACTCCTTAGTGTTCATGAAAAAGTTAAGGCTGGAACAGATAATTGGAGGGTTGGAGTGACATTGTGAATTTTTATAAATCTGACTCCCTAGGTCACCATCTGGCCCTTGGACAACTCCCAGCCAAAACGAGACCAGAGATACAGAAAAGATACAACAGACGGAGGAGTGGATGGGGCAGCATTCTGCATTGTCATGCTTCCTTCCTCTTTCTCTCCAGAACCTTGCCCTGAAAAATTATCTTTAATATAACATACAATGAGTCAGCTGTCTAGATTACAAAACTACTTCAATGTTTGAAAACAAAATGGAACAGAATAAAACCTGGGCTTGAGAGTTTAGGGTGGAGGAGTTGAGAATTGAGATTTCTATCCCAAATTCCTTACCACATTTCTTACTAGAGTCCAAGCCCTCAGGAGCTAACCATACTAATGACAGTCATTCCATTGTTTCGTTTCTGAACAGTCTTTAATAGTGTAGCAAATTTGGAAATCATACCTTTTTTCTTTTATGAAGTAATAAAATGACCCCTTTGTGACAAGTGGGTTGATGAGTACAAATTAGCTAACAGAAGTACAAAAGAAAGCCAATGTGGCTCAGAGTCTGGGCTATATATATATATATATATATATATATACACACACACACACACACACACACACACATATATATATATATATATATATATATATATATATATATATATATCTTAAGTTTATTTGTTTATTTGAGAGAGACAGAGACAGCACAAGCAGGGGAGGGGCAGAGAGGGGTGCGGAGAGAGAATCATAAGCAGGCTCTGAGCTGCCAGCACAAAGCCCCATGCAAGGCTCAAATTCACAAAACCATGAGATCATGAGCTGAGCCAAAATCAAGAGTCAGACGCTTAACCCACTGAGCCACCCAAGTGCCCGTGGCCATATTTTTACATGGGATAGATGTTATGTACACAAGGTCTAGCAGTATCATAAGGATAAGCAAAGCAATCAAAACGCTAAATTCTCTAAAGCAAGAGGCAACCACTCACTCATGAAATTTCCTTTAGAACCAATGTGTCATTCAAAGTGACTTATTGTGTGAAGTGAGGTTGAAGGTTGATTTCACCAGATCTAGTTTGGGGGGCCTCAGTCACCTGCCCATACGAGGGGGTGCCAACCTCTCTCCCCACTAAAAAAGGAGGATAATGAGAAACAGTTGGGCAGAGACTCCTCTCCAGTCAGTGTTTGAAGAAGATGAGAGCAAAGAGGTCATTCTCTCTCTCTGGATGCATCTTTACTCCTCCCTTGAGATTCAGGTCATTAAAGTCTCTGAGTTCTCTATAGAGGTGTGTGTGTGTGTGTGTGTGTGTGTGTGTGAACACTAAGAAATGCTGACATGTAAACTGTAAAAGGCAGAGAGAGAGAGGGAAAGACACCCTACCTTCTCCTTTCCTCCTGCCCTTCCGTCTTCTGCTGCTGCCCTCATGACTGAACCCCACCAGAACCCTGCTACCACAGGGCTTTGAGAAAGTCCTGCAGGGGTGGGCCCCCATGATATACAGCAGATTGGGGAAGAAGGGGATGCATGAGTTGACAAACAGGCCCAGGACTGACACAAAGATGCGTCATGTCATTATTTAATCTCATTTAGTACAACTAACCTTCTTTGAGTTTTCAATGGATTCTTACTCTGCCTTTCATTTCTTCCATCCTAGGACTCATCCCTTCTTTGCCTTGTTTTCTTTCTACTTCTGTTCTTTTCAAGATTTCCTAATCAGTGAAGAAATAAAACCCTTGCCTTCTGGCACACAGGCTCACTTCTCAATTTCTGGGGGAAACCACTTTGAACCTAAGAATGGGTACGGAATGCATGAGAGGCTCAAAGAAGAGCTGCCTCCACCTCAAAGAACCTGTGTTCACCCATACCAAGCCGCAGCAGCTCAGGTCCAGCTGACTTATGAGCTAACCCAGGAAAAAGTGAGGAAGGAAGATGCTTAAGCAGAGGAGACAAAAACTGTGAAGAAAGTGAGGTTTGGCTCCCTATTGGTGTCCAGTGCTTCTCTGCTCTTTGTGCACCCACTTTCCCTCAACCCCTGTCCCAGCATAAATCCAATACTAACCCAAACAGGCACACAAACAAACACACACAAAAAAACTCTGCTTTGAGGTGAGACTGTGACCCATTCATGTCTTACTATGAGTTTGGTTAAGTATTCCTTTTCTGGGGATACATGCATCTAAAATTCATCTAAAATTATGAAATGAAATGTTTTCTATTCTAATAAAGAAACACTAGATTTGGGGAGTCTATCTAACCCCTTAAAGTAAATCAGAAGCATGTCTGCTTATCTCCAGGCAGGTCCTGGTGCAGAAGGGGGACAGCGTGAGAGGGAGGCCAATGTAGTCCATCATGGGAGTGGGGAGTCAGGTAGCAAGCAAAGTCACACATTCTACTCTCAGTGGCCTCTTGGGTTATAAGTCAGAGGTCTTTTAAGATCTGAAAGTCTAGATGGAGATAAGAAAATGAGATAAGAAAAGCCTTAGTAAGATTTAGATGAGGTTGAAGTGAAGATTGACTGCAAACCATGCCACTCAAGGCTGCCCAGAAAGCTGAGTCTATCCCACAGACCCACAGCCAGCCTGGGAGCCAAGGAAGGCATAGAAGAAAGAAATAAAGGAGCTAAGTGATAAGGTTATATAAAGAAAAATAGAAGGGAAAAACATTGCCTAATCCAAAAAGAACACACTCACATTTTGATTTCATGTAACATACTTCCTGCTCCCCAAAGAGAATTCCCTGCCTCCCCCATGCTATGTGATACCAGGCAGGGCTAAATCCCTGAGCCCTGGTCAGAACAGCACTCAGAAAAACATCTGTATGGATTTGCTGGCTTTCCTTAACAGAAGGGCCAGCTCAGCTCCTCCAGGGCTTTGTGCAGCAAAGTTGCTGACAGGCTGTGCAAGCAAATGCAAGATGGTTCTTCCTCTTAAAAACAGGCTCTATTCTTCCAGGCCTAGGCTGCAGAGCAACCGATGGGGGTAATAGCAGTTTGAGTTAAGAGTGAGGAGCTTGAGTGATGAAGACCTTAAACTGGACCCTGCCCTGGAAAGAACCATGAAGCACACAGGGCCTGCCCCACTCTTCGCTTCTCCCAAAGGAAAGTAGCCCAGAAGATTCTTTTTATAGGAGTTGGCTAAGGGGGCAGGGGAGTTGAGTAAGATCCACTCTACTGTCTAGATCATGGTGGGACCAACAAACAAACTCTGCTCAAAGGATGAAATAAACCAATCAAATTCTGCCTTAAGACATGCAGTGCACCCAGAGATGATAGGTCTATCAGGCCCAGACTCTGTCCCAAATATCAGTAGGTCGTGCTTCCAGTACCCCATGGAACCTGCTGGTCATCTCAGGTATAGTAGTGCTGAATTCTAGAGAGTTGTATGCTGTACAGCTTTCTATGCTGTATCACTCCCAGGGGAAATTTGAGTACAAGCATCCTTAAAATTCTCTGGAAAACAGTGTGAGAGTTCCTCAAAAAAATTAAAAATAGAACTACCCTATGACCCAGCAATAGCACTGCTAGAAATTTACCCAAGGGATACAGGAGTGCTGGTGCATAGGGGCACTTGTGCCCAATGTTTATAGCAGTGCTTTCAGCAATAGCCAAATTATGGAAAGAGCCTAAATGTCCATCAGCTAATGAATGGATAAAGAAGATGTGGCTTCTATATACAATGGAATACTACTTGGCAATGAGAAATAATGAAATCTGGCCATTTGCAGCAAGGGGGATGGAACTGGAGGATATTATGCTAAGTGAAATAAGACAGTCAGAAGACCATGGGGGAGGGGAAGGGGGAAAAAGTTACAAACAGAGAGAGAGGGAGGCAAACCATAAGAGACTCTTAAATACAGAGAACAAAGTGAGGGTTTATGGGGGTTGGGGGAGATGGGAAAATGGGCGATGGGCATTGACGAGGGTACTTGTTGTGATGAGCACTGGGTGTTGTATGGAAAAACAAATTTGACAATAAATTACATTTAAAAAAGTACACCAATATGATATTTGCTTCTTTCTTTCTTTCTTCTTTCCTTTCTTTCTTTCTTTCTTTCTTTCTTTCTTTCTTTCTTTCTTTCTTCTTTTTTAATTTCCACTGTGAAGTGGCATTTAGCTACTGAGGCTTAAGATCACTTTCCTCTGTTTATATGCTTAACTTATGAATCATCTATATCAACTTCTACAATGCTGTCTTTGTTTTAACACCTTAAACATTTTTTTAAAAATGTAACAGCTATGAAAAACTGGGGTAGAAACTCTGTGGAACACTCTAGATGGTCCTCCCCAATCAGTGGCACTTTTCAGAGAACTGCCATCTTGTTGTTGTGGAACACTAAACCAGTAAATGCTTGGACCAGCCCCCTTTGTCTTGAGTGAGAGCCCACTTAGCAAGTTTCTTTCCTTACCCTTACATCATCTGCCCCCATGGCAGTGAGCAAGTGGGTGTAATGTTCAGAGGGCCTACATATTTGTAATCTTGACCTAAGTTTGCCTTGATATGACTTAGCCACTCGTGCTTTGGAAGAAAAGTGTTCCTGGTAAGAAGGCCAGTGGTGGAAATTGGAGTGATTTACTCTGAGAACTTGTCTAGTGTGATCTCTGTTGTTGGCTTATGTGCTGGTGGATCCCAGGAGCTAAGCTTCTCTCATGCTTCCTCCTATTTCCATCAGTGAGGAAAACATAAAAAATTGGCCATATTTATACAGCATATGAATCACATTTAGGTAATAATTCTAGGACATATGACTACAAGACTAGTGATAGCAAAGAAATGGCAATTAAGCATGGACAGTAAATTACAGATGTGGCCATGAGATGGGATGCTGAAGGTCACTCCATTCCCCTGGTTTCATCTGTCTTGAGGTTTTCAGAGAGAGACAAGGAGAAAGAGAGATTAGAAGTAAGTAAATAGCTTTTAAATAAACTACTTTTCTTTAAGTCTAATTGGTTAGCCTTAAAAGAAGGATTTATGCTCATATGAATTGTGCAGAAAGGAATTTTAACAAGAGAGAGGTAGTGTGAGACAATGTAGACTGAGATCATAATTCAGAGAAGAAAAGGCTTTCCAGAAGGGATTAGCATATACTGCAAAGTCTCTCAGCCACAAGAAAGTACTGTGTACTGAAGTTATCCAGTAAATGTGCTTATAGTTAATAAATAGCCCATTGTTTGCCTTCCATTGATAATAATAGAGATCTGAACTACTATGAATCCACACCTTGTTGGGTCTCCAGTTTGACTACATAGGGCACTCCAGTCTGGCTACGTAGAGCACAGTTACTCAACCTCAGCACTAATGACATTCTGAGATGGATTATTAATATTGGAGAGTAGAGGGCTGCTCTTTACATTGGAGGATGTTTAGAGGCATCTCAGTTTCTACCCATGAGATACTATCTCCCACTCATGGTAACTAAAGAGGTTTCCAGACATTGCCAAATGTTACTAGGGTATAAAACTTCACCTCTGAAGTAGAGGAAAGACATCTTTTTATCTCCATTGTTTCACAACAATTAAGTTCGCTCTTTGGGGACAGGAGGCATCATTCCCAGTAATGCTAACCGCCAGCAGGCTGAGGAAAGTGGAGAAGTGCTAACCACGTGTGTGCCTGAGTTAATGATTCCAGTCTGGAGGGTGAAGGGTCACCATGGCAGCAGTCACTCCCACTCTGACCCAAGCACCTGGATTTTCTGTGAACAACCCTAATCACATGTTGAGTGGGCTGGATCTTGCTCAAGCTGTGAGAAAATATAAATTTTGGATTCAAAACATTAAAAAAAACTCTTTGGCAACAGGCAGTGACTAGAGCAGAGATGAATAATGACACTGTCTCCTTAGAAGAACCCCTCTTATTTTTTTAGGAAAGAAATATCCATGTGGTGAGGCAGAGGCACGGGGGGAAAATGTTGTCTACATACAAAATGCTCCTCAAACATAGGACTTTTTTCCAAGAGCTCTGAATGGAGCAATATAACATCAAACACAAACCAAAAAACCCAAAAAACAAAAAAAACACTCCTTGGTTATGTAGACATAGTTGATGCTTGCTCTACGTTAAAAAAAAAATTGCTTCTGTGGTCATTAACATCTGAACATTGTTGGGTGAGGTAACTCTGGGGTTGCCATTGGACACATGTTTTCCAGTGGTGCCTGCACCATGAAACTTCACCGTGTTTCTTCTCATCTGCAGCTGAATGCCTGGATATCGAAGAAAGAGAGTCATGCACAGAGCTAAGTCAGACCGCAAAAGAGAACAAAGCTGCGGCAACAGGGAGACTCCTCAAGTTCTTTCTGTCTATGGACTTCAAAGTCCCATTTGTGCAGAAGGAGACCAATTTTGGGTCACAGGTTGTTTCTGAGCATGCAGTGAAGGAAAGACAGAGTGTGAGTAGTTAAATATGCATGAAAACTGGGTATGTCCTACAGTTACTCAAGTCCAAAGGGGCATCTGCTTTGAGCACTCTTCCTTTGAAGTGGAAGCTGGTCCCTGATGCCAGCTTTCTGTGTTCCCAAAAGAGGAGACATTTTTGTTGCCACAAATAGACTAGAAATGCTTTTGAGTGTATTATTTGGCTGGATTTTTGGACTCTTAATTCTACTGGAATAAGATTCATAAGCTTTCAGTCCCTGGTGAATAACCCATAAATATCTTGCAAATTCTAAGAGGGCTCGGCATGGGTGTTTTCCACAAGGTGTGATGGCTGGTGTGACTCAGGACAGGTGCCTACACATTTTTAGATGAAACTCAGGCTGCCATTCCCAGGGGCATTCTCTCCAAGGATGGACTCACGTCCAGGAGAGGCTGGATCCTCTGACAAATGATGTCTTATGGTTGATGTATCTGTTTCCAATAAACCACATTTTATAGTCTGTCAGTGGGCTGACTGCAAAGTTATAAAAGTTGATCTCATAAAAGAGAAACATGAGTGGTTGACACACCACATTGTATCTGTGTCATTCTGTGCTCTGGCAGCTGGACTGGCCCTCATTTATAGCAAAGGAGGTGACATAAAAGCAGAATAATCGGATTTTAATTATAATGGGGATTTCTCCACCCCATGGGGCTTTCAAGGGTGAGGACTATTGTGTGACTTCTGGTTTCCAGGGAAATATATTTTCCTGTGCCACTGCGGAGATGTACTTGGTAAATGTTCCCAAAAGGAAAAATGCAGGATGGAATGGCGTCTGGCTTCTTTAACAACTGGAGTGAGAACTGATAAAATATTTGAAAGAAATAATAAAGAAAGAAATAGACTTCAAACTAACATTCTCTAAGCTTTCAAGACCTCACCTAATCACAGGATTTGCCTGAAAATATGATGGCTTAAGTTTCCATTTTATGGTATGTCTAGTTGCTAGGAGAGGTAGAAAAAGAATGGCTTATTTTAAGAACAACTCCAGCCTAAATACCCACCCCATTTGGGGTTCAACCTCACTTTGCAAACTGACCAAGACATACTTCCATTCCTGGTTGCCCTGCTTCTTTTCAAAGCTTTATTCCATCCAATGTCCTGGCCAGAGATGGTAGGGAGTAAATCACCCATCACCTGATGCAGAGGCAGACCACTCATCCTCTAATGCAAGGACAGAACCATTCAAAACCTGAAGAGAAAAGAATTACCTGTAAACCTATGTATGGGTGGGAAAGTCATCAGGACCTGAGGCTGCTCCAGGGATTGATCTTTTCTCTCTGGGTCTGTTTCTTGATTTGTATGTGTTTCTTCTCCTCTCTCTACCAGGTGGCGCCCTTACTCTCAGCTTCCACACGGCCAATTTGAACATGACTTTTGATGACCTGGATTTGACTTAACCTCAGTGTACTCTTCATTTCACCTCTGCCACTAATGCCTGAATCCCTAAGGCGTGTCACCCTTCACTTACCATTGTGCCAGCTCACCTTTCCAGGACAGGCCACCATAGAGCTTTGACAGCTCATAGACCAGATACCACAGGTGCTTTGCCTGCCACTCAGGCCAGGGAGTGAGGGCACTGCACAGACATAAGAGAAGTGCTGCCATGGCAACCAAGTGTGTAGATGGAGCCTGTTCTCAGAGGAACAATGGTCTGCAAGCAGAGATCAGTCTCTTCATTTGTCATTGGAAACCATCCAGGATCTGATGGATGCTACCCCATCCCCTCTCGGATTCAATTCCAACCTTCCTTTAGCACAAATGAAGCCCTTGCTGGTCCTTGTAGATCCCTCAGCTCTTTCGCTTCTATGGTTTTGTACCCACAAATGGGAAATTGGCCACATTCCCCAGACCCTTTCAAGGCCTATCCTTTCTGTAATGATTTCTCTGGTCCTAATTGGGGGTAGGGGTGGGGATGGGGGAAAGACTACATATCCTTCCAATTCCTCCAAGCATGTCTTATTGCACAGTGATATTGCAGCTTTCCTATCAAAAGGTCAAGTATATTTCTCCACCCTTTGAATCTTGAACTAGGCCATGTGGCTTGTTTTAGCCAATGGAATATTAGCAAACATGATGTAGGGTGGGGCTTAAAAAGGTCTGTGCATCAGGGCCTTCTCTTTTGCTGATAAGAACAGGTTTCCACTACAAAAGTGAGGCCACACTATGCATCTGCAGTATAAGAGGTCATATACAGAGAGGTCCCAGGCTCCACAGGTGAGTGAGGCCAGGCTAGATCATCCAGCACCATGCAGTCAGCCCAACAGAGCTGCCTGGCCCACCACAGAATTGTGAAAAATAATAAATAGGTGTTTTCTGAGCCACCAAATTTTGGAGTGACTTGTTACACAGCAAAACAAACTGCCCTACCATCCCGTCACATTCTCCTAAGTTTGGAATCTCTCTCTTTTTTTGAATCCACATGGTGTTTTATCAGTATCTTTCACTGGACAACTGTCACTTTACACATTTTCTCATGGTCATTCATGTAAATACTTACCATCTATAGGAGAATAAATTACTCAGGGACTGAATTCCTACTTGATTCATTTTTATATTTTGCTCCGCCTCACTCCCACAGCATCTAACTCAACTCTGATATGAAGCAAGCACCCGCAAGTGTTTGTCTGTAGACTGAGTCAGTGAAGGAGGAACAATGTGGAACAGCGAGTTAGAACACAGATTTTGGAATTCCTTAAAAATCACAGTTCTCCTACTTATTAACTATGTTTCCCTGGACAAGTTATTATCATTTTTTTGAGTTTATTTATTTTGAGAGAGAGGGAGAACAAGTAGGTGAGGGGCAGAAAGAGAGGGAGAGAGAGAATCCCAAGCAAGCTCCATGGTCCACTCAGAGCCTGACATGGGGCTTGATCTCATGTCCTTGAGAACATGATTTTCATGAGTCGGATGCTTAATGGACTAAGCCATCCAGGCGCCCATTCCCTGGGCAAATTATTAAACCATTTTATTTTGCCTCAGTTTCTTCATTTATAAAAGGCGGATAATAGCAGAACCTACATCATGGAGTTGTTATAAAGACTAAATTAATTAACGTAAGTTGTCTGTTAGATAAAGAAGTGAGAAGCATTCAGTGCTGCCTCTCACCCATCCAGTATGCCAAGGCCACACATTGTCATCTCTATTCTTCATTCCCACCAAATTTCATCTTCCTAAAAATAATTAATTAAAAAAATTTATTGAGATATAATTGACACATAACATTGTGTAAATTTAAGGTGCGAAACATGTTGATTTGATACATCTGTGTACTGCAATATGATTACCACCATAACACACCAAATGTCTTCTTGAGCCTTAGTTACAAGTAACAGAATCTAACTGACAATCAACTAATCTAAAAATCCAGCATAAATAGAGTTAGCTGGACTCTCCCAGAGCTTTCCATCCACTTTGTAGCAGAGGGAAATTCAAAAGGGAATAGTAGTTAAAAGCATGGCCTTTGCAGCCATTTGGATGAAGGTACATCCTTGCTCTATCACTTCTCAGACAACCCTGCCTGGGAAGATACCATACCTCTCTGAGTCTCCATTTCTTCATCTACAAAATAGGGATAATGATGTATCCTTCATAGGAGAGGTGTGGGCATAAGTGCACATGGCTCAATTAAGAACATCTTTTTCAAGGGGCGCCTGGGTGACTCAGTCGGTTAAGCATCTGACTCTTGGTTTCAGCTCAGCTCATGATCTCATAGTTTGTGAGTTTGAGCCCTGCGTCAGGTTCTGTGCTGACAGCTCAGAGCCTGGAGCCTGCTTCAGGCTTGGTTTGTGAGTTTGAGTCCCACATCAGGTGAGTTCAAGCCCTGCTTCAGGTGAGCCCCACCTTCCCCCCGCCCATGTTCTTTGCTCACTTGCACCCTTTCTCTCTCAAAACAAAAATAAATAAATAAATAATTTGTTTAAAAAAATAACATCTTTTTCCCACCCCCCTTATTATTACTACTACTTCTTTCTCTACTACAATGGACCTGGCTATGTGGTCTTGCCTGAGGGAGACACTCAGGCATGGATATTTGTCTAAGGCCCCATTTTAAATTCATTTAAATTAAGGATTGCCTGTAAGTACCATCTTCATCTCCTGTAACTTTGGTTTTGCAATGGCTGTTCAGTTCTACCTCCATATATGGTGTCCATTTGCAGAGCTATAAAACAGGGTTGTGGCACATCACCATACTTCCTCCATCCTGGACATACCACAAACTATGAGCCTGGACTGGCCACAATGAATATAAAATAACATAAAAGAGAACATAAAAGAGGGTGGTGCCAGAAAACATGGCTGCATCAGGCGCTTGATTTAAACTTCCAAATATCTTTCCAATCTGCCCATTCCTATAGTCTAAGCTCCTTTCCAATCTGTCCATCCCATAGTCTAAGTTCCTATGATTTCTAACCTGGATAACTGCAATTACTTTGCAGTTCTTTCTGATATACTCAGAAAGCAGAGCCTACAAAGACTTCTGTGCTGGTTGTTTACTTGGGAGGTAATCTCCAGGATCAGAAATGAGAAATAGGCAGAATAGGAGAAGAAGGAAAGATAATATAGAAATACATAAGGGACCTCACTGCTGTCAGCACCTAGGACCTATCCAGGACCTTCTGAGGAATGTATTCCGTGGGTTGCCCAGGAAGAACATTTACCATTGGCTCTCTTTCTCCACTGGCTGAAGGTTGCTCTTGGAAGCATGAACTTACCTGAACTCCGAGATCATTCCTGCACATGCACCAGTAGTTTCCCCTGGCATCAGTGTCATTGCAGAAGGCCCTCAGGAAGGATGTGCTTGAGGTTGGGGCTATCAGTATGAAGAGAGAGCCCATGTGAGAGTATCCTCCAGGGCCATGGCTTAACTCAACGGAGATGCTGAAATGTGGAGCAAGACACCCAAGTTTTCCTGTACAACTTCATAACTGCTCTGTCCTCATCAGTGCTGGTTCCTTTATCTTCCCTAAGTAGGAGCCATAGTGATTTTGTTTTCAAAATGTAAAATGGACCACATAGATCACATCTATGGATAAAGATCTCAATTCTATGGTCTTTGTCCAGTTTTATACTCCTACCCTTCATCTCACTCTACAATTTGCTCGTGCTTACCATTCCATCAAAAGTGCTATACCTACACCAATGACAGGACTTTTGCACATGCAGTCCCTTTTTTCACTAGCAAATCCCTATTTGTCCTTTACCTCTCAGCACAACCATCACTTCCATAGAGAAGCCTTTCTAACCCCATCTCTAGGATGAGCCAGGGTCCCTTGTCAAGCCTCTTAGAGAACCATACCATTTTTCTTTAGACATAAGAAACTGAGGCCAGCATTTGCCTTGGTGGCGGGAGGGAGACTATAGTTGGAGGACAAAGCTGGGAGAATGACTTACTTCTCACTGCAGATCTTTTTGGACCTTTGGGAATGTATACCATGCTCTTGCATTATCAACTAAATATATTAAGTAATTAAAAATAAGTCAAAGTAATCAGACAACTTCAACAATCCTGATTGGTTGACTGGTCTTTCTGGTTACTGTGTGTCTGCAAGACTGCTCCATTGAGATCCATGCCTTTCCCAGATCTTCCTCTTCTCCCAAGTCCTTTTACTGTCCAGCCCTGTCTTACTTTTGTAGGTCATGTGTTATTCTCCTCCTGAGACAAGATGGGTTGGGAGAACTTATCTTCCTGGTTCCCCCAGTGTGTGTTTTGTTCTTTATTCAGGATTTGCACTCCATCCACTTCCTAACAGGTTGAGGATCTGAAATGTGATGTAGGTGAGACAGCTGGAGGTAATCCTTACACAACTCTCTGAAAAAAGCACATGCAGATGTTTCAGTCACCTGATTGGAACAGATCACAAAGTTTAGGCAATAAATAGGACTTTTAAACTCTGGAAACTAAAACCAAAAAAAAAAAAAAAAAGGAATTTCTTTGATTTGGAAAAATTACATTCAGGAATGTGTCTGAGTTTCATAGGTGTAGAAAGTGCTGCCAGTTCTTAACCTTTCTCTCTCAAAAGACTCAGCCTTCTCTAATTAAAATTCCTTTCTTCTTATTTTTAAAAACAGCATTATTGAGGTAGAATTGATATACAATAAGCTGTACATATTTAATGTACACAGTTTGATAGATCCAGACATGTGGATATATTTGTGAAACCATCGCCAGAATACCAAGGATAATAGATATATATCCATCACCTCTTTTGTTTGTTTGAAAGTTTTGTGTGTGTAGTAAGAATGCTTAGCATGAGGCCTACTACGAAAATTTCTAAGTGGGCAATACAATATTGTTGAGCAGAGGTCCTATGCTATACAACAGGTCTCTAGAGCTAATTCATCTTGCATTACTGAAATTTTATACCAATGGAATAACAACTCCCCATTTCCCCCTCCCCCAGCCTGCGTGACCAGTTTTCCCTCTGCTTCTTTGACTATTTTAGATACCACATATAAATGGAATCATGCAGTATTTGGCCTTCTGTGTTGGTCTTATTTCATGTAGCACAACGTTCTCTAGGTTCATCCATGGTTTTGCAAATGGCATCCAATACCCCATCAACAGATGAGAGAATTTTTAAAAATGTGGTATATACATATGATGAAATATTACTTAGCCTTAAAAAAAAGGAAATTAGTCCCTGTCTCCTTCATTTATTCGTGTTTTTAAGTTCTCTGTCCTCATTATAATGCATTATTTTATTTTATTTTAAAAATTTATTTGGGGGGGGGCATATGCAAGAGCAGGGGAGGGGCAGAGAGAGGCAGAGAGAGAATCCTGAACAGGCTTCGTGTTGCCAGCATTAAGCCCGACTTGGTCTCAATATCATGAACTGTGAGATCATGACCTGAGCTGAAATCTACAGTTCGATGCTTAGCTGACTGAACCACCCAGGCATCCCTGCATTGTTTATTTTATATCTCCTTTCATTTTCCTTTGCCTTGGCTCTCCTTCCTTCTCCCTATCTGTTCCCTTGTTCTTTTCCTACTCCTGTTTCTCAGCTATGTTCTCTCTCCATTCTCTTTTTTTCCCCCTCATCTTATATCTCGGTTTCCCCACCCTTTCCACATGCTTTCCTCCAGCTTCCTACCTCTTAAGTCTCACCATCCCAAGGGTTTCCAGTAATCTGAAAGTCTTAAACAGGAACAAGAGAACTCAGCTGTCACTAAATGTTCCTTCCTTTCCCCGGCCCCTTTCCCCAAGGACATCACAATATCTCAGGCCCCAGGCCAGCTGTCTCCCTCTTTGTGGATGTTCCTTTGCCATCTTCCTCAGGCTGCTTGAGAATGGGGAGGCATGGGTCCCATTGCTTTCTCCACCCTGCTGTGCTGTCAGGCACCTCCCAGCTGGGCACACCAGAGGCCCCAAACCAACCCCACATTCCCTGCTGGGCCCTGCTCCTACTTCCTAGCTTCAGAAAGCTGCTCCCCACCCAGAGCACGTGATTGATGGAGCCTCTCCCAGAGAAATCCATCTTGGCCCGGGTAGTAAGCAGAGAAGTCACTAATGATTGCAGTTTAAATGTCTTTGGCAGCAACAGAGCACAAAGGTCTTTTAAAGAAAGTTATCCCTTATCTGTCAGAAGAGCAGAGCCAGTTGTTAATACTTTATTATAGTTTATCTCCAGAGGTGGGGGTGAAGAAGGAAGGCCTGAGCAGTTATTTTCCATGTGTAGATGGACTCAGTCCTGAGGCTTGCAGAGATTATATGTCACCAGTGGCCAGAGTTCCTTTTTCTTTTTACTCCAGAGAGGAAAAATAAAAAATGAAACTGCCCACTTATAGATCAGTTGCATCTTGTGCTGTTCAACAACATATGGCCCTAAGATGCCTTTGAGCCAGGCCTCATTACTAGAGATCTGTGTGCAGACAGACACAGCCCAGACAGCCCTCCATGGCAGGGATTTCTGTCCGTGCAGCCAGGGCAATGAGTTGGGGATACTTGGGTCCAAATAAGGACCAGGGCCGAAGGGTATCAGTGGTGCCCCCAAAGCAATGCAATGTCTTCTGCCATTTTTATTTCTTCCTACTTGGCTTTCTTTGGATTTTGTATTGCAGAGGCACACCCTGGGGCCATTACAGATGAGGCTGTGGACTGTGACCTTGGGGGAGATGGGGAGAGAAGGAAGAGGAAATGGGAAGAGGTTGGTGAGGGTGTGAGGAGGAGGACGTAATGGAAGTTTAATGGAGTAATAAACGATCAAAGTGGGGTGGTGTGCATAGCCATGGGTAGAGCGTAGCTTCAGAGGCCCATGTGTTGGCTTAGAAGGGGCTTCAGGATGAGTGCAGGGGATTCAGGACATTTGCGGTAAACGGTTTCAATCTATAGAAGTGTTTCTCTGTCTCCACCTCTGATCCCAGCTTGCTTTCCTTCATTCCTGTATGCATTCACAGATCAGAAAATATGAGTCCCATGTACCAGTTCCTGGGAACACAGCAGTAAAGAAGGCAGGCATATTTCTTCTCCTCACATGGCTTTCAGTCCTCTGCCTCTTTGAAGAAAGGCACTCTGAGGTGAGTCATTCTACTTCTGGAACCTAACACTGCCCCTGTGATCTGATGGAGGCTGAGCCAAGTTGCCAGTTGGAAAAAGCACTTGTCCATATGCAGGACAACCGTGGGGCACAGCACAGTAGAAGGCAGGGGTGGATGCCATCAGAAAAGGCAGAGCAACAGTAACTCTGATTCTGCCAAAAATTGCCCTTCAGTGGAAATGGAAAAAATCTAGGGAGCTAATGGCTTATTAAAGTGGGTTGTTTGACAAACCAATGACTCTAGGCTGGAGAAGGCATGAGCGGCCAAAGCACACTACAGCTATCTTCAGAGATCTGAAGGATGTCACAGGGGGAAAGTGGAGAAGTATTTATAATGACTCCAAAGAACACAGTTTGAAATGCTGGCTAGAAGGTATAGGAAAATTAATTTTGGCTTAATATGAGGAAAAACTATCTAAAACATAGCACTGTCCAGAAATGTGTGAGCTGCCCCTTGAGGGAATGAGTTTCTGCCTCTGGAGGTGGACATCTGAACCATCCTGCTGGTCATACTCCAGAACTGTTGGCCACATCAGACAGAAGGTGTGCCTACATGATTTCCAAAATCATTTCTAATTTGAATGCTTTGAGGTTCTGTGAAACACTGAGAGACTCTATTTTAAAAATCACAACCACTTCTTGGGCATTCTTTCCCCATAGGATTTACTTTTGTGGAGTGGGGAAAACAAAAACAACAACAAATTTCCAAGGCCATTCTCTACTGCCTCTGAAAAACCATCACTGGGCAACTTTTTACTTGAGAGTTTCAGCGTAGTGACTCTGGACAAACAGGCCCCAGTGCTTTATAAACATAGGGAAATTGCACAAGCTTCTGAAATCCTGGAAAGCACGTATTGTTCTTGTCTTAGTTTATTGTTCACTTTTAGAAGGTACTCTGAGGTCTTAACTAATTTTTCTTTCCCTTTCTTATTTCGAAGAAGTGGGAATTAAATGGCTGTAGATGAGTTGCAACAAGAATTGTATGACCTCTTTGAAGAAAGGCACTCTGAGGTGAGTCATTCTACTTCTGGGAAGGATGCACAGATCAGAAGAGAAGCTGTCATGACTCAGGTGACCTGGGGTTGCCCTTTTGGGTGGCTACCACCAAGTCCAGACTACCCTGGGATGGCGATGCTAAGGCAGTAGGCTGACTCTGGAGCCCCTGCATCTGCCTGATTTTCTGCAAGTCAGCTGAGCTTGTTTATGGCCACTCCATAGCTTCTGAACCCTTCCAAAGGCAGACTTCAAGCACCATGGGCATGCTGTCTGTCTGAGGCTTGCTATGGCTCACGAGTCTGGCCTGCCACTCTCCTAGGTACCCTTGTGATGAGGTGCTTGCCTCTAGGCCTGTGTGCTGGGGATGGGCCAGATCCTACACATGACTGCTACCTCCTGGAACTTGCCTGAATCTGAGCAGCTCCCCAGATTTTAGCCATTTACTCGTGAAAGCATTAATGAGCACTGCAAGAAGGGTCGGGGTGAGTAACTGGGTGTTTGTGCTCTTTACTCTGGAGCCCAGCATTGGAGGTTATTCTGGCTCTTGGTGGCCTAGGAGTTCATGCTGGTGTAGCTGGCTTTCCTCCTGGAATAGACTTGCATTCCCTTGGAGGTCTACAAAGCCAAGCCAGGTTTCAGGAAAGGAAAGGGGTGTGTCCTTACTGTCACCTTTGATGTATCATGCCCCTCTTTCTCATGCACATTATGCCCCCCAAAACACTGTATTTTTTTTTCCAAGCATCATTTCCTCAGTCTAGAGCCAGGGTGCTGTTACAAGATGCTCATAAGGGCCCTTGTACTCACTCAAATACCCTGGTATCTCTGTGATGCAAGTGCCCACTATGGAAAAGGAGAGGCACTGGCCTTTAAAAAGACTCTCAGGGACTCTAGAGCCAGAAGTGAACAGGGGACTAACAGAACATCTTCCCCAGCATCCTGCCTCTAAAACATAGCTGTATTTTAATG